>NW_005842170.1:414057-437857 GCF_000455745.1 Alligator sinensis | reverse complement strand
ACTCACCGCTCCTGCTGGCGGGGGGTGACCCCCACTGCCCTGCACCATGTGGGGGGCTCTACACGAGCCCTGAAGCCCCAAGTGCACTGCAGGAATGGTGAGTCCCGGGACTTTTCTTGGCTTTTGTTTTTCCTTAAAGGGCCAGAGCTGGCCCGGGCAGGGCACCCGTGGGGGGGCTGGGGGAGTGGGGAGAGGGTTGCGGGGGCTTATGACAAGCCCCCCCATGCAGGGTGGGGCAAAGGGGATCACCGGAGGGGCCGAGCTTTTTTTTTTTTTTTTTTTTTTTTTTTTTTTTTTTTAAGCACTGAGCTGGGGGGGGAGGGGAGGGTAGGCAGGGGTCCCCCCATGGTCTCCCCCTCCTTTCCCCAACACTCCTTCCTCCAACCCCCACTCCCCAGCCCCTATTTATCAACTGGAGTCAGGTGCAGCACCCTGCTGCAGCCACCAGGGACTGCCTGAATCAAAGCTCTCCAAAGCTTTTCTGAAGATTCAGAGAGCTTTGAATCGATTTGGGCCTTTAAATTGGTCCCGATTTGATTTGGATTCGGAGATTTGGCCACCGAATCGGGCCAAATCTCCTCTGAATCGAATCACCACCTGAATGTTTGCACAGCCCTATTATTTGATCTATTTGTAGACTATGCACACACCAATAATGCATTTATTCTCATTTAAATATGTAATATAAATAAATAAAAATACACAAGTTAGTTTCAAAGAAAACTTCTCAACCAGAAAATAAATCCTCATTCTACTCAGCACATGTTAAATATTTTATGTTTAAATCAAAATGGGAACATCTCTAACATGTTACAGTTACCATTGTGATGTAAAAGTTATCAGTATATTGTATACGGTTCCCTTGTTTTCTTCTTGCATGTTTATATTTTTAAATCAGGCATCTGAAACTCTGTTATCCAAAACAGGGCAATGTTTCCCATACAAATTACATAGAAAAATGCCTCGATTTTTTGTATCAATAAGTTGTTTGCTATGTTATTCACATAATCAAGATGAGATCTTTCTAGTTTAACTAATGGTTTTTCATCTATGACAAAGAGCACACTCAAAAACAAATGTTACCACCATTTTTAAGTAAACTTATTGTTTTGTGACTTGTGAATTTTGTCATTTCAGGGGCACTTTAACCATATTCTGGACTTCTAGAAGATGAGAGATTGCAAATCAGCAATAGTAACTTTTTTAACCTGTAGGAAAAAGGAAGTGTAAATGCTGTACAGCTGGATTTCTGTACACACCCATTCAATTAAGAGCATGGATTTAGATTTGTTATACAGGAAGATTTTTTTATATATTTTTGGTGTACAATACCTTATTCCTTGGTTTTTACATTGGAAAAATGTTTTTAATTCAAGATTGCTTCCATTTTGATCTTTCTCCCCCGTGCCTCTCACTCAGTCAAGGTTTTCCTCCTAATCTTTATCGTGTTAGTAATGAGTAAAGAAAAAATTGTGAAAATAGGACTGATTCAGGTTTTTAGGAAAAACTTCCTGCTAGTCAAGCTTTTTGTCCAACCCTGTAAACCCTAACTTCTGTAAAGAGTCTTGCTGAAGCATTTTCTATCCTGTTTGGATAGTTTTATAGGTACTAGTAGGGAGTAGTTCTTGCACATAGATGAGGGATTTCATTTGTAGCTCTGCCTCAAGCAAGGGCACCTAAAGGGAGGGCTCTTTGAATACACAGATTCTGTTCCTGTGCTTGCATTTGTTTATTTTACATGCATCCAGGTACCCTGTTTTTAAAACTTTCCATGTTGATGGACAATACAGTTCTACATACACAGATGTCCAGGTGAGAGAAATGTTATAAGAAAAGTTAGTGTTATTTTCACAATATTCCATAGTTAAAAGTTGAATGCCATTACTTGCTGCAGGCAGTGCCTGCTCAGAACTGTCAAGGATACAACCAGCCTGCCACTCCTTGAACCCAACTCGTGAGGACTGATTTGCTTTCCTGTTGTAGTCTGGCATGGGACAGCATTAGAATTTGTGCCTTTTAAAATGCCATAAAGCATCTTAGCTTGAACATGTTAGTAAGATGCACAATAAAAATAGTTGTTTAATAATCATTGTTTAATAATAATAATAATAATAATAGTTATTATTACTGCCACAGATTGAGATTGTAATAATCTTCTAAAATGAATCAGTAACCAAAATTCAGCTGTCTACTGTTGTGCCATTACAGTGTGAGGGCAACATGGAGCTTCAGTTGAAGGATGGGGAATCAAAAGATAGACCATTTCTTGGAAGATCAGGAGCTGGGCTAGTACGTCAAAGGCAGATAGACATGACCACACTTCTTCTATAATGCATGCTCTGGTAGGTACACAGGGAGCACAAACTTTTAATTTGGAGACACTGGTTGTGCCCAGAGGCTGCTCAAGGGAGTGCTTCCTTTAAGCATCCAGGCACAATTTATCCCCAAACAAACAACAAAGATTCTGGATCAGAGCCTTAGCTACATTCGCTGAAGGACCCAAATAGTTCATAGGACATTGTGGGCATTACAGCTTTCCACCTCCCTACTAATGGGAACAGTCAGGAGCCAGTTCAATTCCCAGAGCAATTTAAAACAGCAGCCCTAAAGCCACACTAGGCTGGCAACAGGCCTCTAAGGGCTGATATGCATCCAAGGATTATGAGAGCACAGAATGCTCAGCCGATGCCCCTCGCTGCTGCTCCCTGAATTGTAGTGGGGAGAGTTGTGGCTGGCAAAGGGTTGGCTGTTTCTAAGAAAAAACATTTTCTTAAATAAATTGATAGCATACAGATATCAAAAAGATAGAAGGCAAATCTATAAAGCAGACCTACCCTTTAGTGGCATGATTGCCTATCGTTTTTTTAGGAAATTTCCTCCACATCAGTGCAAGTTTCAGGTGATGTTAAAAAAGAAATCTTTCAGTGTGGATTTTTTCAAACATTTTAAAAAGATCTTCATTCATAAAAACAGTACATCTATTAAAAGCTGGAATCTTTCAGAGCCACAGCAGCCTTAAAGGGTGTATGGGTACTGCTAGCATGATTTCTCTTGACATTGCATTTTTCCCTGGATGTGGATGCAAGCTTTAGACCTAGCTGCAAGGGGGTATTTTCTTATTAAAGGGATAGAATGAGTGCACAAGTTCTCATCTACTGACATCAATGCTTTTAAATACATTTTTTTTTTTTTAAATGGGGAAAAAAAAAATTGCCCCTAATTTATGAAGTAATTACCATAGCAGAAAGAGGCATACTTTAGTAGTGATTCATTCTTATAAAATTTCCCAAGTTTTAGTTTTAAAAATATAGATAATATTACAAGCAAAATAAAGCATGACTGGGCACAAGTTTCTCTGAAGTAGTAATTCAAGTAAATGGCTAAAAGTACAAAGCCAGTAGTATCTGAAAAATGTAGTTATTATACAGCAACTTGAACCCTCTTATGTTTTATTAAATAAAATGCAAGACAATTAATAATGAGTCTAACAGTGTATAACCAAAGAAAAGATATGGCAAAAGGCACATATAACCAAAAAAGAGTATAGGACAAAAGCAGTCTTGGTTCTGCTACAGGAAAAGATTGTGAGAATGTGTTATAGCAGTTCAGCACCACCTTTTTTAAAACACTTGGGAACATGTCTGTCTGTATTGCTAGACTAGAAATGTGTTTATGTGTTAAATGGGAGAAATCTGGTTTTTTTTAAAATAGCTTATTGTCAGTTACCTCTTGCACTGTATATGGATACTGTATGTGATTTCTTCCTTTGCTTTAATATTGTTATTTAGAAGAAAAATATCTCAGTTCACCTAGCTAAGTGACTGACAGTTACTAACTAATCTAATCCACTTTGAGAATACACTATGTTAAGTGGACTGGAAGTAATATTTTTAACAGATTGGACAATTAAGACCTCTTAATAATTCACCACTATCACATCTTACCTAAGAAGGGCTAAATAAGGTAAATTATTTTGGGGAAAAACTAAAAAATATTCAACCAGTTATTACCATCTTCACCACATCCTATAATGTGTTTGCTGTAAAATAAGCAATAGCTGTATAAAAAGTTTGGTAAAGAGAATTTAGAAGATGCAAGATACAGTTTTTCTTCCATTTGTTAGAGTCATTAATAGATTTCTGTTGACACCTTGCTACTCCATCCCAGTGAGAATCATCATTTTAACTTTTTCTTCTCCATCTTCTTTCCCAACTAATTTCTCTAATGCTTGAGTTCTGGGCTTTACCTAATTTCTTTTCTTCTCTTAGCTAAACCTTGAATACCAAATACTACAATCATGCTGAAATTGCTGGTAATTCCAGATTATCTGGGCCCATCTACAATTGACATTCTACTCTTATAGTCTCCAAAAGCAAAAGGGAACTAACAGTACCCTGTATCAGCTATCAGTATGACACTAAATACTCTTTCTGCTTTTAATTAAGATTGGTGTCTATACTGCAAATTAGATAGTTTCTTCACTACTCAAGACGAGACCAAATTTGAGAATTAAAGTAATTCACATGTGGCAAGTGTGTTCTTCCCAGCTTTGTAATGGCAACTACTGGCAAACTCTCAGGTACTATTTTTCTTAATGCAACTTACAGAAAAATGAAAAAAAAAAGCTTCTGGGATGTAACATTTTAGGAGGGAGGGGTAAGAATCTAATTGTGGTGACTTCCTACCATTTATGGTGTTGAGCTCTTGAAATACTGATGTAAAGCCCTGAAGTGAACTTGGCTATATGTTACTGATATTCTGGGAATACACTTGGATTTGCATCAAGTATTCTGTACCAGGGTGTCAAACTTACCTTGCACCCTGGGCCACAGTCCACATGGTAGTAGTAGCTCTGGCTTTGACCCAGCACAAAGAGAGGCAGTTCCAGTATAGGACACACAACTCGGCTCCAGCTCCTGCTGCATGCCCTGTGCCATAGCCATAGTTGCTACTGCCCCTGCATGCCCCATGCCACAGTGGGGCCGGTGGCCAAGAACTGGGGCCACTGCAATGGCAACAGGCAAACCAGAGCTGTATCAGTCCTCACCCTCCTGCTGCCAATCACCTTATCCACTAGAGCCTAAGAGCCATGTTCCCCAGCATGCCACGGCCTACTAGCTGCCTTGTGAGTTAGATCTGGCCCAGCGGGCTATACGCTTGACACCCTCCTGCAAATGGTATCCTTAATCATGTGAAATGCCCAATATTGTTAAGCAGCTTTTTGTTAGCCTGATGCTACTGCCATTGAATTCAGTGACAAATCCCCACTTACTTCACTAAGGCCAAGATATTATCCCCTATGCATCTCTGCTGCTTCTTTCTTTGCCCATTGTCATATGACCACTGTTACTAATTATGAAGATACCACATAATGTCTTGGACTGGTCCTTCTACTGAGAACAATGTCATCTTCCCTTGATTTTCATGAACTAGAAAATATGCAAATTCCTACTGCAAAAAAACTGAGTGATGGATGCTCATATCCATATCTGGAAATTCTGGGCTGTTTTCAACTGTGGGTACATGCTAAAATAATTTTGAATGATTTTCCTACTGAAGTAGGGAACAGGTATAAACAAGACAGCATAAAAAGTCATATGAAAGCCAGTTCTTTTAATATATTTAAAAACTAACAATAATGATTTTCTAAAGAGTATATTGCATTTGTCACCCATTCTAGGCTTGCCATCAGTTATAACGGTAAAGTAGAAATACTGGACATACATGAATGCAATACAGATTTGGACAGGTGAAAATTCTCTTGAGTAGACTTAGAGTTGCACTAGGACCACAAAAATTATTCTTTGAGGAATTTTCTTCACTCTTTTCTATGACTAACATTTTGCTTTTATTGATGAATTCTAGATGCGTGTTTTATATTTCCTAATGTTTATGCTTTTGTATACAAACACTTTTGGAGTGGTGCTTTATTTACATGTGTATAATACTGCTTTGGTTACTGTTTTTAATGCAGATAAACTGATACAACTATGATGGGTTTTAACTTTGGATTTTGTAAATTGTAACTTAAGAGCAGTAGCATTAAACACCACCTTGACTTACTTCAAAGTATGAAACTAACTGTTTATTTCTTTTGTGATAGAAATATTTTTGTTTACCTAATGCAGATGTTATTGGTGTAGGCAGGTGCCATATCCCCATCTACCGTGAGGAAAGATTGTGTAAATGGGCAGTTGCCACCAAGCAGCTGACACATGGTGAAGGCCTGTCCCCTTTTATCTTGCAGTAACTGATTTGTCTGTCCATGTCTTTAGATTCCAGGATGTAGAAAATGGGAGAAACTTTCACTTTTTGGATTTGTCCCTGAAACTAAGAAATGTGTACTGCTGAATAGCTTTCAAACTATAAAATATTTGAAACCTGAACAGTAGTCAGGCTTTAAAATTACTCTACATAATTTTATATGCAAACAAAAGCAACCCTAATGTTAACAAACATATCACTGTTTGGCAGTTACCCTAAGCCAGTAGACTAATTGCAGTTATCAATCTAAATGAATTGGCCAGGAGTCACATGATCAAGTCAACTGGCCAGGACTGGTCAAATCAATTGGCCAAGAGTCATAATGGTAGACCGGGGCGGGGGTGCTGCTAGATTTACATTATTTTCTAATTTTAAGTTTGTGAATAGCAATTTAACATTAGGAGTCTCTTAAAAGTCCCATTGAAATGAACGGATTTCTACATACAAACGTTGGCAAGACACAGCTCTGACAGACTACAGGGCAGATCAGGTTTCCAGTGTTCTGGTAAATGTAGCAGGTACTATAATTTTACAGCACTCATTCTAAAAAGAAAACCAATGAAATTGTGTACTATTCACCTGTTTAAAGTTGGAATCAAGACTCAAATGACAAAACTTAGCCCATAAAGGTATTTTGTTTAAATCATGCTTGAAAAAGTATGAGTAGCCAAGACAACTCAAGTTTAGGGGATGCTTGCCAACATGTATATTAGCAAAAGTTCAGGATTCTCAGTCTTGCTCTTTCACACACTCAACACCACAAGTATTGGACCCTCTTTCCTATTTTGGAGCTCTCCCTCTTCCCCAGTTATTCAAAGCTCTGCATAGCTGAAAACCAGGGAAGAAAGAGAAAAGCAAACATTGCTCTTGTAGCAAAGTTTTGTGTTCTAAGATCCACTGCGTCTCCTTGTCGAATATACCGGGCTTCCAGAATAATGACTTGTTATGGTCTCTTGGGCAACACAACCACCAATTTTGGTGCAGCCACAATTTTTAGTGGCAAGCTAAAGGCAGCAACATGCAGGCAAAGCCAAGCTCATGCTAATATTCTGGCTTGCTTAATTTTCCAGGCCTTTTTGCAACTGGCTTCACACCGCAGGCGATTTTTTTCTTTTTTGAAAGATTGCTACTGATGTTTGAGCCGCACCAGTAATCAAACCTAAATTAGTATTTCCATCTAATCATGGTTATTTTATGACCTGAACCTAACATTCAAAGGCACAGATTTATTGCCATCTTTGTAGTTATTCTGCTTTGGAACTTAACATATGAAAAATAACTTTAAAAAAAAAAAAAAAAAGAGAAAATAATCCAGTACGTAATGCATAAATTGGCAAACTTCCTGGCTGAAATCTTTAATGGAAATTTTGAAGTTAAATCTTCTGTTCTGTTTGAAAAATCTCAACTCCTATGTTTTTCATCAGATGGAAATTAATTGATTATGGGGAGAAAATCCTCTCTCTCTCTCAAATGTCTTGATAGGCAGGCAATTCTTACAGTATAACCAACACTAGCACATTATGGGAAGGATGGACAGATTTGTGTATTAAAAGAAGGAATTAAAGATTGGAATATTTGAAAATAATTCAGGATATGATAGAAGGATAAAAAAAAGCCTAACAAGAGCAAATAAGTTCTCTTTAAAATAATTAGAAAATCTGCATGCTCAGAAGCCTAGTAAGCAATTTTTTTAAGACAGTGAAGAAATAGTTACAAATAGTTTGTGCTCCCACATGCTCATTTTTGTTCTGAGCCCCTAAAGACTTTCGCCTTGACTGGTGTCATTCTCCCATTAAACAGATCATGTAGCTACATCTGTGACATATTTCACACAACTGTTCAGCCTGAATGTAATAGATTAATGGCAGTGACTTCGTAAGCCTTTTCCAAAGAGAGCTACAGGGGCATTTAGAAATGGCTTGGAAACGGCCCCTTGGGTAGAGCTGGAGCCAGTGGCTGTGAAAGAGGAACCTTCCAGCTGCTAGCTTGAGAGATAGGAAGCGGGGCCAAGAATCTTTGAAAACCAGGCTGTGAATGATGAGTGGCCTACACATGAATGAAGTACATAGGCTTGTGACACCCAAATTTGAAAATATTAGCCTGTGGTCTTTGTTATTTCATAATAAATAGTACTTCCCAAATCTGATTTTTCAAATTATAGTTGTGGCCTTCTAGACAGCCTATGTAAAGTTTTGTTTGATGTCTGGCCATATGAGGAAGGAAACCTGTTATGCTGAAGTTTGGCTACACAGGTCCTATAACTGTTGATTGATCCTATTTATGATCAAACATATATTGTATCAGCCTCTGGCACTGATGCTGCTTAATAATGACGCTTGTTTTGTGGCACCAGGTGTGGTGATATGCATTTGTGCAATTATGGTGCTGTTACAAAAACTATATAGAAATCACCACATGATATTTACTTGCAACACAGGGTGTCATTCATGAGTTATACATAAATGGCAGCTTTACATATTTGAAAGGAACACGAACTGCTTCATATCTTAAGTATGTTTCCCAGGAGATAACACCACCATTTGATCTATTTTTGATTAAAATGTAAAAATTAAAAATTAAATCAAATGGTAGAAGAACTCCTCTGGGAAAACATACTTCAGTTGTGAAGTATTCCCTATAGTAACCTTGAGAATCTTACAGCTGTATTGTCTCATCTGTAGGTGGTCTCTTTATGTCACACGTAATTAAAATGAATTGCTGTTAGAGAACCCATACTACCACATACAGATTTATGAACCTTGAGGCACCTCCATTCAGATACAAACAGTGATATCGGAAGCTGACTGCAAGTGTTGATAAGCAGCATGAGGACAGGTAATTGGTAAGTACAGTGTTTACTGGTGAAGGTTAGTTATCTGTGCCATAAGAGAATAAAATAGGGGCACACTGTAAAACATTAAATATACTACCAATAAAGAGTGTTTTCTGGAGGAAGATAATGTACAATGTGGTTTCATTATGCTACATTTTGCTGTGGAGCCCAATTGTCTTCAATGGTTAAAATATTCAAATAAAATTTTATATATTAAGAAATGGCTAATATGTCACCAGAAAGAATTGTGAAATTGGATTTACTAGGGGAAATGTGCTTTACAAAATCTAATACAACTTGTTTGTATCAAGCTACTTTATCAGACTGTCTCAGAATATGTGAATGTGTATTTGATAAGATTAGAGAGTAGTAGAGATCAGAAAAAATAAATATAGAATTTGCATTCACATACCTGAAGGACAAAATGTCATTTTTTTTTTTTTATTTGGTTTTGCTTCTCTTAGTCTTGTCAATACTATCCATAACTGATTTTACGTGGGCTATATTTAAAACTCCCAGCACATCTCCAAAAGTGAAGTGAAATCTCTAGTTTGAATGCTTAATCATAGCTCAATTCTTTTTTGTTGAACAAAAAAAAATACAAGTATTAGAATTATATCATGTAAAGATATTTTGTAAAACCTTTGTAATAAACAGTAGAAAGATTTAAAAAAAAAAAAGATCAGTGTAGTGATAATTCTTGAAAAAAAGGTCTGTGATCTTTGAGTAGGGAAATGTTTCTTTGTAGAGAGCATTTTCAATGTATAATCAAACTGAAACCTTTCTGTAAATGCACAGTAAGAGTCCTGTTAAGTTTCAAGCAAGACTGCAAATTGAATTCTGACCTATAAAAGTAACTGGGTTCTGTTAATCTAGAGAGCTACTAGACATTTTCTGGTTCCCATTGTCCAGAATATGTTTTACATCACTAGCATTGCCATCTAGTGATTACAAATCACGCCTCTAAATAGGTGTGATACTTAAGCATTTGAAGCAATGCTGATGAAACACTCGAAATCTGTAAAAAAACAAAACAAAAACCCCAAAAAAACCCAACAACAACAACATTTGTTACAAACAACACATTTTTTCCCCCATTATGATTCAAATCATGTTCTGGCAGGGACATGAGTGGTTGGAGAAGTCCTTGCCCAGTTCTGTTCTTTCACTCCGTTAGTGACCCACTTACTCTCATCCCTATTTTTAAGCTGGAGTAAGCTATGGAGCCAACCATTAGGGCACCATGCTGACTTACATTTTCTCCTGAACACAGCAAAAGATATTATCTCTAATATGTCCTGAATTCACACCATTAAAGGCCAGTATCAATGCTTACCAACATTGATTTTTATCTACTACCAGAAAAAAAAAAACTAAGAGCTTAAGCCTTTAGACCAGTGGTTCCCAATCTTTTCAGTCAGGGCACCCCTCCGCCACATTTTGAACCACAGCTGGGGCTCTCTCAATTTGTTGCTACTTCCAGATAAAGATGCCCCATGCACTTTCTGCACACATGCACAGCACTGCCGAGTTAGGACTCTGATGATCATCCTAAAACAGGAAGGAGCTGCCTTGTGATGTCCAGTAGGGGTATGTGAAACGGGCCGTATTCGATTTGGATTCGGCACGAATTGGAGACAGCGATACAATTCATTGATTCGGATCCCTGTCCGATTCAATTTGGCCGAATTTGAAGAATAGATGCTAATTCGCAGAATCAGCAATTCGGCCATAGACACAGCTTTAAATGTTTTTTCTACGTACCTCAGGATACTAGGCTTGTCTCGTGAATGCTGTGATAATGGGGTGGATGGAGCATCCCCCAGGACCACAGGGGGGCCACCCACATGCTTGGCAGTGAACCCAGAAATGGACTGGAAGTATTTCCAGCCCACTTCTGGGTCCGCCACCCAGCATGCAGGGGGGCCCCCCGCACCACCTCAGATCAGTGATTGGCTGCAGGGGGGGGACCCCAGGTGCCCCCCAGGCCCAGGAGGCACCAGTCACCAAGCTGCAGAGGAGCTGCTATGCATGCTCTGAGGCAGACCCGGAAGTGGACCAGAAGTGCTTCTGGTCCACTTCTGGGTTTGCTGCCAAGCATGCTGGGAACCCCCCCATGCTCCTGTGGGATGTTCCATCTGCCCCACCATCTCAGCATTCACGAGCCACCTGGTACCTTGAGGTATGTAGAAAAACATTTAAAGCTGAGTCTTGTGTCCAAATCGTAGAACCTTTCCGAATCTCTCCAAATCGATTCAGAGGGTTCCGATTTGATTTGGAGAGATTAAAGGGTCTCCTAATTTGATTCAGATTTGGAGATTCAGCCACCAAATTGGGCCAAATCTCCACCGAATCGAATCAGGGACCAAAGCTTCGTACGGCCCTACTGTCCAGCCCCCTCTATGCTCTAGGAAATAGAGGTACATGGATGGAACTGTCCTGCACACCTCTTTCAGGAGGGGCTGGACTTGTGGGGGAGGGCTACAATCACCCAGCTCCTGCCTGCTTGAGGCTGATCAGAGCCCTAATATGACAGGAGTGCACTGAGGGCAGTTTTACCTGGCTGCTGCTGCGGCACCCCAGTTGAGAACCACTCTTCTGCCTACTTAATTCTTCCACATTTCTCAAGCATGGTAACATTACTCAAAGCCTAGCATGTCCCAGGCCAGAGCTTGCAACCCAGCTCTCTGCTGTGGCCCAAAAGTCTCCACTCCCTTGGATAGCCCACGCCACTTGCACTTACCTTGCTGCAGGGCCCTAGCCCCTCTGCAACAAAAGTAAGCACAGGCAGGAGAGCCCAGCAGAGAGAGGGCTGTGGAGAAGGGTGCTTCGAAGGGTCCAGTGGCTCAGAATGTCCCACAGGAGCGCAGCCCCCCCCCCAGCCCCATGTGCTCAGTGGTGAACCCAGAAGTGGACTGGAAGTATTAGGTGGCTCAGAACAGCAGCATGCCACCTAATCCCCTGGGCCATACCCAACTGTTTACAGGCTGAATCCAGGCCACAGGCCATAAGTTGCTGACTCCTACACTAGACAATGAGGTGCTACAATAATGAGCAACACAGAAATGCCATTACACAAGAATTTAAAGTTCAAAGACAGTGGCTATAAAGGACTGAAGTCCATGGCCCCAGGGTCCCAAAGCAAGCCCTACCCTGCTTTGGCCAGTGGGTCCCTCCTGTACCCAACTGACCCCCAATCCTGTCCTTCAAGCCCTAAGTGGGGGTCCCCTTCTAGCCCCATTAGTACCTCAGGGGACCCGCTACCTTAAGGGCTATTCATGGTCCTACAGCCACACCTATGCCTCACAGGTGTTACTTAAAATTGTCAACTGAGCCTAACAGCCCTGTCTGTTAATCAACCAATCTACCTAGCCTACTAAGCCCTTGGCCCAACAAGGCTTTCTTATCTCAAGACCCCCAAGACAGCTTCCAGCTGTCCTAGGCTTCAGCCCCCTTCCATGATTTATCCCCCACTCCTCAGCTTAAACTTGCTCTAGCTTCCCTACTGTAGCCTTAGCTTTCTGCCCTCTGGGCCCCTGACCCTTGCGTAGCTTCTGGGTCCCTGAACCCAGGCTGGGCTATCCCAGCCTTCTGGGTCCCTGAACCCAGGCTGGGCTGCTTCCATTCATACTACAGTCAACCCACCAGGCCCATGGCTCTGGCAAAGCTCACTCTTTTTCTGGGCCCCTGTCCCTAATCCCTCCCCAGGGTTCAACCCTCTTGGCTTAGGCCTGCTCCAGCCTCAGCCCTCCATTTTCTGGGCCTCTGGCCCTTGCACTGCAGCTATAGCCCTCTCTCAGCCCTCAATGCTCCTGGGTCTCTGACCCCAGGACAGGCTGCTTCCAGGACCCCAGTCTTTTGCCCTCAGTGTCCCTGATCCCAAGCCAGAGTGCTCCCACCAGCCTTGCCTCTCTTAGCCTCATCCTACACCAGCCCACAGCCCTCTGGGTCTCTAACACCAGGGTAGGCTGCCTGACCCTGGCCTTAGCTCTCCCAGCCTTGGCCTATCACAGCACACCAGCCCCAGCCCTCTAGGTCCCTGGCTCCCAGCTATGCTGCCTACTTCTGAGTGCCCTGCCCTGCCCTGCCCGGCATCTCTACATAGCCTCCAGACCTCCCCCATAGCTATAATCTGATCCTCCAGTTGTTAAATCACTATCTAAATGCAAACCCACTAGCTGTGTAACAAAAGCTCTCTCCACATTGGGTATAACTTCCCTGCAAGCTATAAGCCCCCTACCTCTTTACTTCCAGTTGTCAGGGACTTCTTGACTGCTGGTCAGTTCCTTTCCTACAGCCATCCTGCTCAGGAGCTCCTTTTCCCACTCCCTACACAGTCAGACTAACTGCCTGGCCTCAGGCACTGGTCTTATGTGCTTCCAAAGTCCCACCCCTTCCTGTCAGGTGGCTCTCCAACCACCCACCAGGGCTTGCATTTTGGGCCCGATGATCAGCCTGCTTTTCCCTGCTGTAGCTTAGCTCTGCTACTCATAGCTTCCACTTCTGGGCTGACTAGATGCCTGCCTTAGCCACATATCTTCCAGCAGCAACTAGTATAACGCCCCTCAAAAGTGGTTCCTATCCCAGCTGATGCTGGTCTGGTTGCTTTACTACAGGTAGCCCTAATTCATCTGCTAGTGCTACCCAGCAAGCTTAGGATACTGCAGCATCCCCTTAAAGTGGCAGGAGTCTCTGGTTCCCTGTTACACCATGCCACATTGGCATAGCAGGATTGCTTATGGGATCAAGCATCAGATCCCTTCATGCTATACTGTCAGGTCAGGATTCCACCCCATCCCCCACAACCCTTCACTGGCAAGTAGCAAGCTCCTGGGGCTGGGCACACAGATCACTTGAGCTGAGCTCCAGGCTATGCTATGCAGTGTGAAGTGAAGCCCTTGACTTCAACTGTACTCAAAGTTTGGGAGTCCCAAACTGATGCTGCTTCCAGCTGAGGGGGCCCATTTGGAGTCAAGATCTCTGATGTGCCCCTGCAGCTAGGAATGGCAGCTGATCACAGTTCCCAGCCTCCAGGGCACATTGGAAACCTTTGACTCCAATGAGTCCTGAGGCCGGGAGCAGCAATCAGCTGATTGGCACTCAGCCTCAGGTAGCTCATGGGAGTCAAAGGCTCCCATGCGCTGTAGAGGCTGGGAGCCCTAGTCAGCCTGGCCATGTTCAATTAATGGGGCAACAGGAACCAGCCACAAAGCTATTACACATATTTTGTAACATATGTAATAACCTTGTGGCTTATGCCTTGTTTTATCACACCCTTAACTGCATGAACATGTGGCCAGGTAACTACTTAAGAATGATTAACTGTTTAATCACATCTTAAAAGTAACATGTACTAGGGTACATGGAAAGTTGATGCACCAAATGCTCTGACGGCATAAATTCAGCATAGCTGTACTAGTGAAGACCCTCTGCTTATTAGAAGCTTGTAGGCATGGCTGCTTCAAGCTATTATTCTCTCAGATGTTAATTTGTTACTGTAAGAATGATCCTGCACTCATATCCACAGGCTTAGAGCACCAGAGTCTTATGAATTATTGCAAAATCAGTAGAAGCAAATGCAGTATGCATGTTCAGTATGGTATCTAAAAAAAAAAAAACCTTAAGATTTTATTTCTAATTTAATATCCTCCAAATGCACCAAAGGGATTACTTCTAAATCAGAAGTTCACAATTTAACCCGATATTTTAAAATAAAACTACTAAGTTATCAAAGCTCAAAATATTTCACTGAAAAACAGGTGAAAGCTGTTTTTATTTCATGCTTCAATAATGCAAAAATGGCTTAAATGATTTTATGAAACTTCCAAAAATATTAACTGCTGAACAAAGACCAAATACACCAAAGACTCTAAAGAGCAGGATTATTTTGAAAAAATTATAAGCAATGGAAAATGGGGGTTGAGTAACACCTATGAATGGGCAAGGAATATTGCTACCATAATACTATTATAAACAGAATTTCCCAACAACTTTTGATTAGCAAACATTGCCAGTATATGACTAAGAATGAGAAACAGTGCAAGTCAGCTTCAAAAAAGATTGTCATAGTACCATCACAAGGCACTAACCTTTCACCGTGATTAGTGTAAGCATGGAACTTTACAGGATTACTTTCTTACTACTTTTAAAGAAGAGTTGTTCTCTGGCAATTTTATAACCTAAATATGGCTAGACACTTTGAAAAAAAGGTGGTCATGTCATTCATTTACGTTTTTTACCCCATTCTTGGCATGCTTCACTTTTGTGACAAGGTATTTTGGATTCTTGCTAAGGAATGCATTAGTCATAACTGCCAAGTGCCCCTTTCTCAAATAGCTTCTGGATTACAGACCTGATTTACTTCACCGGCCCTTCTGAGCCACTACCATCTACCGAGTGCCATACATGTGCAACATGCCTGTGTGCTAAAAATACCTTCTGAATGTTGTGGGGGATAACAAAATTAATGCACATGGGAACTGATAATTTGCTTTAAATAAAACTGTGATCTATGACTTTCAAAATAAGCAAAAGAGTTAATCTATATTAATAACGATCCATGATACATAAAAAATATAATACCAGAGCATACACTACTACAAACCAATGCTTTTTGTTATTTTACAATGAAAATATTAAATGTCTGTTTTTGCAATCAGGCACTCTTCTAAAAAAAATGCAGAGGCTTTAATGGACATATTGTTCTACCTGCCTATATTTATACCAAAAAAGTAATAAAGGCGACAACCAGAAATCAGAAATGGCAAATGTTATGGAATTTAAGAGAATCAGTCCAAGTAAAATAATTCATATGGGTTTCACTTCTTATTGCATTTGAAGCAATTGAATACAGAATTAACCAACCATTCTCTTAGAACAGCATCAGTAAGTAAAGAATGAGTGTCAAATTTAAATCAATGGAGTGTCTAACTAATATCTCCATCATCTCTTTGTACCGTTGATAAGATTTTTGGAAAGGGTGCTAAAGTTTGGAGTGGGGATTGGGAGTCACGATGTGTTAGAAATTGATTTCTGACTTCACACATTTTGGAGGAAAGCAAGCTGCAATATTAACCACAGCTAAAAAACAAGCTGTATGTATAATTGTGTTTCCATTTCTGTAAAGACTTATGTATCGAGTATATTCATTGCTTATTTGAATCATGACTATGAAAATGTTACAACCATTGAGGTCACTCAACAGACCAACAAAACAGTTCCAGGTGAGTATACATTTTAATTTTTTCATTTATTTAACTACCAAAATGGAAGTCAGCTGAATATGATGCTAAGGAAAGTTCTTGCTGGAAAATTCTAAACACAAACAAATTAGCATTATAAGTGTATTCGTATAATAATCCTGTGATTGTTTTTCCTACAGCATTCCCATTCAAATAAATCAATGAGAGTTTTAAGTATGTGTAGATGGCAGAATTAGGTCCCATTACCAATTAAAAAAGAAAGAAAGAAAAAAATAGAACTTAAATAGGGAAAAATAAAGGCTTCTTTTACAATTGTAACTGTGCAAAACTAATATTGTATTGTATTGCTGTATAAATACTAGGTCAAGCAAATGTGCGACACTTTACTGTTACTAAATTATAGTTCTGTTTTCACTTCAATAGATTCAGAAGGGGCCAAATTCCAGCACTGTTAAAACTTTAGTAGCCTTTGTTCTGACCTTGATTTAGATCAGTGAAGAGCCCTAAGCGTAGAAGTAATCTTCATGGAATTATAGGGCCAAATTCTCAGCTGTTGTACACAAAGGTAGCTGTATTGACTTGAATGAAGCTATGGCAATTAATACAAGCTGTGGATCTGGTCTATGGACCAGCCTTAATATGTATAGCCCATATACCACCACAAATACCTCCTTCCATATCCCAGAGAATCTGGGAGTAGACATTCCATGAGGGTGGCAAGAGGCCTAGGGTAGCATTCAAGAGCTGTGTTTTGCCTGGCTGCCTCTTTTCACTCATATACTATACTATACTAATACAGAGAAGATAACCTGAACATGTCTTACCTTGTTTTGAATATAGGCAACCATACACATGTACAGGTTTATATAAAAAGAATACATTAATAAAGCATATTTTCTTCAGTATAAAAGCAAATCAGTGCAGCAAATGGAAAGTGTAGAGTTCAAAATTACCATATACAACCACCCTGCACTAAGTCTGCTAATACTCCCTTTAGAGCTCATCAGCCGAGACAACAGATTTCAAAGTATGAATTCTGGCATTGCACAACCCCAGGGCTATTCATTACATTATACTGTTTCCCGTCTGTTTTATGTAAGGTAGAGATGTATATTACAGTAGTTTGCAGGCTATCGTTTTCATTAATAATCTGATCCATGTTTTTAGATTATTTTAGTAATTACTTCACATAAAAAGACTACTGAGTATGATTACAAATATGTCTTTGTTTTCATTGTCTGCTTTTGTGGTGAATACCAGATGTCTGAAGTTTTTGACTTTGTTTAACAATATAAATAATGTTCATTGAGGTTTCCAAATGTCTTCCTCTGACCTCAGGGGTATACAACTTAATAATACAAAACTCTCACAAACTAATCTGCAAACTGTTCAAAGTTCAGAAATTAAACCTTATTTGCATACAAAAATACATCAAAAACCATTAAGAGCTGAATTCCTTTCTTTTTTGGGGGAGGTTGGGGTTTTTTTTTTTGAAGACCTGCATGCCTAACTTGCAAATTCCAAACACACTCAGAACAGCAAATATACCAGATTCCCATGCACTGTATCTGTACCTATGAACTTGGCTCTAAGTGAGGTTTCCATAGCTTTGTTTTTGCTACCTGTTCATTTCTGTCTACCAGTTGTCTCATTCCTAATGGTCTGGTCCAGAACTGGTTGGCCTGTGCTGTTCCTAGTTAGGAATTCACAGACCTTTGGAAAAATAGATTAGCATTTTGTAAGAAATGACTTCGGATTGAACCTGTAGTTTCCCTATTTACTTTTCAAAGATATTCTGTTTCTGGATTAATATTGTCAGTTATCCAATTCAGGGCTAACTTAAATATACAGCTGTTTAAAAATTGTGTATGATCCCCCCACCCCAAGTTTACCTCAAAACTGATTAAAAAGGAAGGTGAAAAAAGCTGTAAGAGTTGTTGCTTTCCTGGCTCGCTAAAGGAGATAACAGAGTGCAGAGCTATGCTAACTTGTGTTTCTAGCCACCTGGGATCTCTCTTTCATTATGCAGCATTAACAATGCACAACAAGTAACATGATATTGTCACCACAGGAAGGAGCCCTTGTTCTGCCTTTATAAAACGGCACTTTATGCTGCCAATCATTGCCAGGACTGCTGTCTGGAAGTTCCTATATGCCTAACCATAGTTGCTTTTTTTAATTTTAAGTTGTTGTATTGCAGTTGTAATGCTGGTGTCTGAATAGTTTCGAGTTTAGGATACATATGTGAGATTTACTCTCCCTTCCTTTCACCAAAAAGAAAAGTTATGGGTGTAGGTCTGATTTTTTTTAAACAAAAATTAAATGGGCTTGTCTTTCAGAGGTCCTAAGCAGCAGCAGCACACACTGACTTAATCTGGACGTGTGGGCTGATTTATTTTGCTACTCAGCAGGTCCATATATAAAAATGAAATTATAATAAACTGTGTGTTATATAAATGAAAAGCAAATTTAAAGCATAAATCCTTTATCAGCAGCAACAAATATAGGATTCAAATAGCCAGGAGTCCCTCCAGAAAAAAAAACAACAAACAAATACCAGTTCAAAATCCCCTTTCCCACTCAGAAGCACTGAATCTAAGTGTGAGTCTCCCCCTTATTAAGGGAAAAAAGTACTGCATCAACTTGGAAAAACAAAGCAATTATATATCTATCTCAAGGATAAGGAATTCTACCCCTCCCATTAACTTTGGTAGTCCATTAATTCAATCCCCCAAGTGGCACAAACATTTCATAGACAAATATTCTTTATTATACCATCTATGCCCCAATTCCACTAGCTCTGGAACCCCAATCATGATTAGCTGGACACTGTCATCCTGGAACCCTGGTCCTTTCCTTTGGCTTCACTCCTAACTCAGCTTCATTTAGCGTCTGGACAGAAGAGGCCTCACAGTAATGCATATGTCTGTGCAGCTATCCCCTATGACTTCAGCAAGCAACCCTCCTGGGCAGTGGTCCATCACAGATCAACTTCTCTTGACTCCTACTGAAGAATCTTCTGAACAGAACGGTATCTGCAGAAGAAGAGACCCGGTAACATACAACATCAAAGCCACAATTTTCCCACCCAAATACATTCATTTCCACTACCCAAGCAAATCTTACCAGTTATGGTGAGTCCCAAGTAGCACAGGAGGAATTCTGGGTAGAAAACTTAAGCAAATGAAGCTTTCTCCATAGCCACACTTTCTCCTGGCAGTAGAGAGCATTACTAGATCAGCAGTTCTTTCTGGGTTCTGACCCATTTCAGGGCTTGTGACTATATGCAACCCCACATTTAGTCTGAACCTGTAGTATAACTAGAGGAGATGCGGGGGGGGATATCAAGGGCAGGAACCCTGGTTACACACTTGGGGAGAGAGGTGCAAAAAATAGCTGCTGCCAACCAGCCGTGTCACTGCCTACTGTGGCATGGCTTCCTTCCTACCTGTGCCTGAACCTGCATTGTGTAGTTCAATGTACATTAGGGTCAGGACCCCACTTGTTAGGTCTGTGACTTAGTTTGGAAACTGCTGCTCTACAGCATCAAGCTGAAGGGCTTACTGAAATACTGAGTTTAATACCTGGACTATACCATTGTACAGCTTGGTATCATGCAAGCTCCTGTGGGAGTGAATTAGAGGGTGTTCATACATGTGCTCCGGGAGTGTGGGAGGGGAGGGTGCTTTAACTAGAGCAACTCTCCCAGAGCAGCTCTAAATAAAGCACCCAGAGCATCTTCTGAATCAGCATCCCCACACTTCAAAATGGCATGGGGGTGCTTTATCTAAACCTCATTGAATGAGCTCTAGATAAAGCGCCCCCGCCATCATTTTGAAGTGCAAGGATGCTGATATATGAGATGCTGGAGGCTGCTAGAGAGCAGTAATTACAACACTTCAGCAGACTCGATTAATCAAGCCTGCTTGTGTATAGGTGCCCCTGTAGTCTTGATCAGGCTCTGAGAAAGCCTCATCTCCCAAGCTCGGTACAGACGTTCCAGGAGGCTAAGGGGAAGTTTTATCACATCAAAAATGGCCACCTGATCTAACTTAGTTCATCCAGGTGTGGACCTAGTACTTAGATCCCTGGTTATGTTGATATAAGTGGAAACTACAGAAGTTCAGGAAGGTTACATTGGTCTAAAAATGGACAACCTGATCCAAGTTATCTGCAGGGAACCTGGTTTTCTCTGTTTAAAAATCCCAAATTCTCTGATTAAAAACACCTCAAAATCTATGTTTTTCTGTGATTAAAACGAAAAGCCACTATATGTATAGGTATCAGTTGAACACGTTTTATAGATATATATTTACAATTTAAAAGCAATTTTGAAGCCTGCTGGTGCCCCAATTATTATAGTACAATAATTTCTAAATACCTTTATATTTTGGCACTTAATTTTGGCTTTTATCATAGAAAATTAGAGCTCCCTCTGGCCCCTTTACTCACTAGGACATGGGTCCGGCTGCAGATGCACCCCCTACTATTTTGTGGCATTGAGCAGCCCTGATATGCCAGTGCCCTGTCCATGCCATTGGCCCTCACTCTCAAGCCACAGCCCTCCACCCCTCCAGCCCTGCTGGTGCCCCTCACTCACAACCTGCAGACCCCTGGCCCTGCCAGTGCCCCTCACTCCTGACCCACAGTCCCTCATTCCCATTGGTGCCTCCCACCTCTAAGCCACAGTTTCCCAACCCCCCACCCCCAGCTCTATGGGTGCCCCTTACTCCTATCCTGCTGGCCTCCATCCCTAGGCCCCATCCTCCCAGTGTGTGTGGAAGGGAGTATATGGGGAATGGGATGGGTGTGTGGGCACAGGTAATGCATCAGGGGAGGGGGGGCATACACCACCATGGCTGCAAAGGTGAGATGCCCCCTCCCCACCTAGCAGCACCAGGCACAACTCCATGCCACCGCACCTCACCTTGGCAGCCATGGTGGCATGATGCTCCCTCCCATCCTGGGTCTCGCCTGCTGGGCTGTGGAGGTGGTTCCTGCCCAGAGCTGGTCTGGCCAAGCTGCAGCCCCATGGCCTGCACCCCACTGTGGATACAGAAATCTAGGGGAGACATGTGCCCCCGCCCCTCCTGATGCATTGCCTGTGCCCCCCACCCCCTCCACTCCCATAGACTTACCTCCAGGGAGTTGCAGAAGCTGTTCTCCACCACACTGCCTGGCTGTCATGTGCATGTGTGTGCACACATGCATGTGGCATCCCCTGCCCCCCACATCCCACTTCCCCCATCCCCAAGCAGCCTCCTGCAGCCTCAACCTGCAAAGGGAAACCCATAGTTTCCTGGATTTTTCTCCTTTAAAGGAGAATATCTGCATTTTTGTTCTTTAGAGGAGAAAATCCACATTTTGCTACATTTTTTCCAACAAACGAAAGACCCGGATCCCTAGTTATCTGTATCTCAGAGGTAGTTTAACATAGATTGGGTCCAGCAAGACCAATCTAATTGAACTTCTGTACAGTTCCTAGTGCAGCCAGAGAGTTGTGTTTGCCATTGCAGGGTGCTGAGGTAGTAAGTTAGGGTGGGGGGAGGAGCAGAAAGGATTGGGGGGGTTCTGGGAGAGGATTGTTCATTTAGGGGTGGGGAGGGCTGGGGGAGTTAAAAATAGACCCTGGTTTCAGGGGAGGGAGAGAGCCCCTTCATCCTGCCAAACCTCCCTGCAGAGTTGCCAGCCCCCCATATCTGCCTGCCCTTCCTTCCATCTCAGCTTACTTCAATCAGGTTCCCAGGACCAGTGAATGCTTTTAAAATTGGTCCCAGAAGCAGTTTGCAGGATTGGGGGCAGTTCGGTGGTACTGTGGGGCTGGAGCAGTCTGGGGGGTTGGTGGGATTGGAGAGCTTCGTCAATCCTGCCAAGCCCCTCAATCTCCCCAACCCCCCTGTGGACACCACTAGCCCCTTGATCCCTAGAAACCCTCCTGCACCCCAGGAAACCTCCCACAGATTCTGCTAGCCCCCTCTGATCCCCCCAAACCCTCCTCAAAACCCACTAGCCCCCTGATCCCTCTCAAGCCCCACACAGACCCTGCTAGCCCCCCTGATCCCACTAAAACTTCCCATACCCCACCAGTCTCCCCCTGCAGACCCCACTTGCCTCTCCTAGTCCCCCAAGATCCCCCATGGACCATGCTTGCCCCCTGATCCCCCCAACTCCCCCACAGACCCCACTTCTACCCCGATCCTACCAAACCTTCCGAGGCTCCACCAACCCTGCTGGGCCCTGCTTCTCCTTGATCCCCCGAGCCTCCCCCACAGACCCCGCTTGCCTCTCTGATCCCCTAGCCTCCCTGCTAGTCACCCCCATCCTGACTTACCTTTGACCAGGTGGCCATTTTTAACTCACTAACTTCCCCTAACATCCTTGAATGTGCCCCCATATATGCAGATATAGGCAGTTCCACTGTCCCTATGGAGCAGAGTTATAGATAGCAGAGCCCTGCATTTCAAATATTCTGGGACCCATTTACATAGTTATTTGAAAATAAGCTAGTTTGTAAAAATGTGTAAACTTGCTGGAGTCTTCTATACTGAGCCATTGGAGTGAGCAGACAACAAAAGCAATGGGTTACCAACAGCCAATGTTACAGAGAGAGCTTACTGTTTCATCTGCACCAGTTAGTTTCTTTCTGGAGCTAATGCTACCATACTTAAATTTAACTGTGATAATAATCCAGCTAGGAGATAACAAAGGCATACATAGTTGGGGTAGGGTCATCATCAGCAAACATCAGCTGTCCTAGCCAGATTTTAACAGATATCTTGGAGATACAATCATGTGATAAGTCTGTTGTGAGCAACAAGTCATCAAGAAACAACTCAAACTGAGGGCTGTCTTGATGGTGTCTTGATGCATTTCATAGATTTCATAGACATTAGGACTGGAAGGGACCTCGGAAGATCATCGAGTCCAGCCCCCTGCGCAAAGGGCAGGAAGTCAGCTGGGTTCATAGGATCCCAGCAAGATAAGCATCCAGTTTGCTCTTGAAGGTGTTCAATGTAGGTGCTTGAACCACCTCCGGTGGCAGGCTGTTCCAGACCTTGGGGGCTTGGACAGTAAAGAAATTCTTCCTTATGTCCAGCCTGAAACGGTCTTGTAGTAGTTTATGACCATTCGACCTAGTCGTCATCCCTTGGGGCGCTCTGGTGAACAAATGTTCCCCCAGATACTGGTGGTCACCCCTGATAAACTTATAGGTGGCCATCAGATCACCCCTGAGCCTGCGCTTTTCCAGGCTAAAGAGCCCCAGGGCTCTCAGCCTGTCATCGTAGGGTCTGCTTCCCTGACCTCTGATCATGCGCATGGCTCTTCTCTGGACTCTCTCAAGCTTCTCCACATCCTTTTTGAATTGTGGAGCCCAAAACTGGACGCAGTACTCCAGCTGCGGCCTCACTAAGGCCGAGTACAGGGGGAGAATGACGTCCCGGGATTTGCTTGAGAAGCATCTATGGATGCAAGCCAGCATTTTGGTCGCTTTACTAGCCGC
>NW_005842170.1:402144-413808 GCF_000455745.1 Alligator sinensis | reverse complement strand
GACTTCCATCAATTACTACCCTCTGGGTCCGACCTCGGAGCCAGTTTTCCAGCCAGTGGATCGTGGAGGACCCAAGACGACAATTGGCCAGTTTCTCTAAGAGGTGATTATGGGAAACCAGGCCAAAGGCTTTTTTGAAGTCAAGATATATGACATCAATCTATTCTCCCTTGTCCAGGTGATAGGTCACCTGGTCGTAGAAGGAAATGAGATTGGTCAAGCAAGACCTACCTGCAACAAACCCGTGCTGGCTATCCCTTAAGATGTTGGCGTTGGCCAGTCCATTAAGGATGGCCTCTTTAATAAACTTTTCTAAGATCTTCCCCGGGATAGAAGTCAGGCTAATGGGCCTATAGTTAGCCGGATCCACTTGTCATGTCTGACTTGGAGCAATAGCATTTTGATGCAAGTTCTTCTTGGTTTCCCTTTGCCTAATAATATAATCTTCATTTAATTTCTATCATTTTTTTCCCATCTGGGGCAGTTTAAGCATTTTAGACAAGTAATTTAAAACAGAAAACTGAAAAAACGCAAGGAGTCAACCCCATCACCAAGGTATCCCCTCTGCCAGGTTTTGAATCATCTCAGATTTAGAAACCAGATCTCCCCTTCCTTGGGCCAGTGCTTTAATTACAAGGTAAACAGCAGCAGTTAGAGTTAAGTACCAACCCTCCAAGCAGGAGAAAGTGCTCTGAATCAAGGGTGGGTGGAGGTGCCTGTTTTGAATCACAGGCTTCTTCAAGGGGTGGGAGTTCAGACACACTCTTGTACTTGACAGCAGGTATTTCACGGGGTTTTTTTGGATTGTTCTTCAGAGACATAATTCTCCCCATGGACTATATAAAGATATGGGATGCTTGAACATGGTCAAAATGAATTGCCAACCTTGAGCAATGAAGTTTTAGGTGTTCTGATGCCTAAGGGTAGGTACCTACATGATATTACTGGTTTGGTTTGGTCCATTTCTTAACTATTTGTTTAACCAACTCAAAAGATACAAGAAATCATATTTCTTTATTAAAGCATGTGCATCAAAACAGTTTTAAATTAAATTAAGCATACTAATACATCAAGACCCAAAGCTAGTGTTATTATTAAATTCATTTAAATAAGTAAAATAACATGGTGTATCAAACAGCCCTAGCCAAATTTTAAAGGAAAGGGTTATCTTTTTAAGTATATACAGAATCAGGTGAAACTTGTTTGGTTTCAGCAGTCAAATCAACCTCTATAAATGTCACAATGTAATGCACTGCATTAAGTAACTATCTATATTACTTTCAATCTTTACAATGGAGAAAATTCTGGTATTTACATTTTTCCAAATGTAAATACTTTCAGCTTATCTTGTGCAGAAAAGCTTTCACCTCAAATACTTCTGGTTTCAGTTTAGCTAGCAAATGCAAAGAGAATATGTTCTTCAGATAAATTAGTTCACTGAAAAGTTAAGAAACCATTTGAAAGCTAGAATATAAGGAAGTGTATATTCTTTTTCCAATACATGTACATTAATTTAACAGAAGTGGGAATTCTACTAATTCCAAAAACTTGACAGATGGAAAGCAAGATTTTTGCAATTATTTAGGTGCATAAAGATGGAGACATGGGCCTAGTGATATTTTCAAAAGATTGTGAGAAAGTCAAAGGGTTAACTCCTATGATTTTTTCAGCTCCATTCAGTATCGATAGCAGATAGGTACATAACTGTTCAGGCTCTTCAAAATCTCACAATGTACCTGTCTCCATCTTTAAGCATCAAATACCTTAAATAATCTAGTCAATGATGACCCAAAGCAATCAGATAATTAATTTAATAGCATTCTTATTTAATTAAGGGAAAACATGAAACAAAATTATTGAGTATTTTAACAAAATGCTAATTTACATCCAAATGCAATTTGATACAATCAGGTAAAATATTAACAACTAGCAAGTAAGAAATGTGTTATTGTATAATACAGCTAAAATGTAAAAGTTGAATAAATGTAAAATAACCTGAATCTGAGTCTGAATAAAAGAAAAGTATATAAATTGCTTAAGTAAATGTATACAGGTAAAGAATATCACAAAATTTACTGTAAATTTAAAAGAGAATCCTTAGTTACAAATCAACATGTTTTCATAATTAAACATTACATATTTTAATGGTTATACCCACCAAATAAACATTCTTTATTAAATAAACACAAAATACAAATGCAAAACAAGAATAAATTAAATCATTTATGTCAAGGCTTGCTAATTTAAAGTATGATTAAAATGATGGATATGAATTATTTGTATTTAATTTGTCCTGTATCTCTCAAATCATCTAAAGCAGTTTAAGTCAAATAAAGATTATAAATATCTACCTTGGTTATTACGAGGCAAAAAGAGTATCACTTTTATCTATCTTTTATTTTGGAATCCACCAAGTGTCACAACTCCACATGGTGCCTCAGAACACTCAAGTTTGCATTTATGTTTCCCTTATAATTGAAAGAAGTGGAACGGCTCAAATAGCTGGGATAACTACATATGCAGACATCATAAATTATTCCTTCCAAAGTGAGTTGTAATTTATTCCCATTATATAGTCTCCAGATCTTTTTTTGCACATAGCATGGAATAAATAACTTGCTTCATGAAAACCTCCTGTCTTCATTGAAACCATACCTTCTTTTAGAAAATCATCACCATAAATATAAAAGACATAGATCTGATGTTCTGCACTCTATGTCAGACAGAAGAATTCTGGCAGGTCAGTACTTGAGTCAAAAGGCTGCTGACAATCCCAAATAAACACACCATGGGTGTGTGTGTCTACACGTGAATTTAAGCATGCTTAAATTTAATGTGCATTCAGCTAATGTGTATTAAGCAAAGCATTTTTGGCAGGTGTCTACACATATTGGGATTTGGGATTAACTTTAGTCCCAAATCACTCCAGTCCTGCCATGTGCCCCTGTGGCCACCGGGGGGAGCTCCAGCCTCTGGCCACATGCCTGCCAGCATTTGGCAACCATGCTGAAGCCAAAAGCAGCTCCCAGCACTTGACAGCTATCTTAAAAGCACACTCTCTGCACTGTGACCTCTGGGCAGAAGCTTCCTGTGTCAGAGGAGCAATGTGGAAGAGACACAGGCAGCATGTGCCACTCTGCTGTCACAGCTGCACTTCCCAACCCTAGCTTCCCCAGTTCCTGGCCTTGGCACCCAGAGACAGGGTCCCCTGCTCCTCAGGGCTGCCGCAGCTGGCCTGCTTGCCCACCTCCATGCTGAGCGCATTTGGGGCCCCCATTGCCATGCAGCTGCTGCTAACAACCATGGCAACCACGGTCTCTAACACGCCACCACCGGAATTGCCGTTGCCCTCCTGTGCCACCAGCCCCACTGCCTCTGGACCCACCATGCTAGCCAAGACTGGTAGCAGTGTTTCATTCTGCAGGAATGAGACAATGACCCATGGGTTGACAAGTTCCAGATGATCCAGGACACTTTCAAAGACCTGCTGCTCCAGCTCCAGCCTCACCTGGAGCACCAGGACATGGAGATGTGCCCAGCCATCCCTGATGACACCTGCCTGTCCTGCCACCCACACACCCTCCAGCCCCTGCCCACCCCCAAGCACCACTTCAGGACATGCACATGTTTGCAATGTAAACCTTTATTGCCCTCATAGCCTCCACCCCTACTCCCCAACTTCCCCCATCAAGCAACAGAGCCTGCTCCCCACTCCCTTCCTAACACACAGAGCTCCTCCACCATTCTCCCCACCCACCACCAATAAAAAAACCCTCTTCCCAAACTAAAAACTATGCACAATAGTCTCTTTTCTGAGTCCAAAAGTGGGGGGGCTGTAGGGTGGAGGCGCACAGTGCACAGAGGCCAGCACTCTGACTGTGGACAGTTCTCCCATGGGTCCTGGTGCTGTGGTGAATGTCAGGGGCTCCTGCAGGCAGGAGGCAGAGGAGGCCCTCTTCTGAGGCCTGGGGCGGGGCCTGCTCTGAGCCAACAGGTGAGACTCAGAGACACTGTGAAGCTGGAGGCCAGGCATGGAGAGGAATGGACATGGCCTCCACCAGGCAGCCCTGACTGGCCAGTTGTTGCTGGAACAGCTTGACACAGTGAGAGCAGCTTGACATCTCCAGATAGGCCCAGTGCTCCCGCTGCACCTGGTCCCATGCCTCCTCCCAGGTGGTCTCCTGAGCAATATCTTTCTGCTGCCAGGTCAGGTCACACACCGCCTGTGCCTGCTCCCATGCTGTCCAGTTCTCCATCATCGCCACCAGCTGCTGGAGCAGAAGGGTCCAGTCCCTAGTGTGCTGCTGGCACAGTTGGCACATCCAGGTGGCTCCAACAGTGGATGGTGGTGACCCTGAGGCGGCATTCCCACAGGGCCCTGCAAATTCTCCCCCACATCCAGATGTTGGCCCTGCACAGGCAAGAGACAGAAATCTTTTGTGCAAGTTGGCAACATTTCAGAGATAGGATGCTCTGCACCAGAGGCCCTGCGCTGCCCGACCTCAGATCAGAGGTCAGCCATACCCAGGTCCCCAGGGCTCACGGTAAGCTGTTTGGGCAGGGCTGGGCCCAGGTGACTGCCAGCCAAGCCCTCCAGCCCAGCTTGCTCCCCAGGGACCAGTGGGCCACTGGGTACTGGCCACAGCCAGCCTGTCTCTCCTGCCCCGTGCTCGGGGCAGGACAGGAGAGGCTGCTGGCAGCAGCTTCTGCTGCAGCACCAGACCCCACTCTCCCCCTCCTTGCAGGCCAGCCGCTCTGCCATGCTGCTGCACGGCCCATTGGTGCCTGGGCTCAGAGTGCACAGGGCTCCCTGACAATTGGGTTGAGGGGATGGCTGTGCCCCTTCCCTTCCCACAAGGGGCCTCTCTGGAGATGTGCCATGGGGCCAGCCCTCCCCATGCTGCCACTGTGCCCCAAGCATGCTTCTGCTGCATATGCCCTACATGGTGTGTGATGGGATGTTTGTACAGGTGAAGGGATGCCAGAGCCACCAGCTGGGCTGGTGCTCACCTCATGATGCTGATCCTGCTGGTACCACAGACACACCTACAAGCCTGGTTCAGGACCCTAAGTTATGACAGTGCAGGGGTCAAGCCCGTGTTGCCCCGCAAACTCTGCCATTGCTTTGAGGGCTACTTGTCACAATGCTACACATCCCTGCCCCCTATTACTGAGGAGGAGATCACTGCCAGCATTGAAACCTTCCTTGGTGCATGGGAGGCCTGTGCCTGCCCAGGTGCAGGACACAGGCTGCTCAGTAAAGCTTTGAACTGTGTCCCACCTCTCTGTGTGCTGTGGGTGGGGAACCTAGGGCTAGGGAGAGTGTGGGTGAGCCAGGCAGGGAATGGAGGCAGGGGCCAGGGCCAGGGACTGGGAGGACCCTCCCCCAGTGCAGGACTTACCACATGTCCAGGGATAGTGAGGCTGATGACTCAATGTGGGGCTCCCCATCAGCGATGGTGTCCAGCTGTACCTGGCATCCACAGCCTGCAGTGTGACATGGCCAGCTGCTCCTTGTGGTGGGGTGTGGGGCTAGGCTGAGTGCAAGGCATCTGCTGGGCAGGGCTCCTCAAGCTGCCAGTGGATGCAGCAGCCAGGAAGGAGGGCAGGGTGCTGAAGGCTTGAGGTCCCCTCTTTTGGTGACATGTCACTAGAGGCATCAGGGTGAGGCATGAGTGAGGCAGGCCTTGTAAGGGTGGCACTCACCGGGGAGCAGCCTGTCTCCCAGGGCACCAAAATGTGGGTCAGCTTCCGTATGAAGGGCATGGTCTTTTGGGCATGACCAGACCAACAATAGAACACAGTCACAGCCACCCCCTGTGCCCACAAGACCTTGACCTTCATGCAGCACTGCTGCGCTGACCAGGAGTGGCCACGCACATATATCCTACCTAATATGGCCTCATAAATGTGGCCATTTGAGTGCTCACTCCACGTGAACAACCTCTGGATGTCGGCCTCGCCCCAGAGTGCCACAAGGTTGTGCACCTCCTCCTGGGTCCACTTGGGGGCCTGGGCACTCAGGATGGGTGTGGGCATCTGAACAAGATCTGGGCTCAACAGGGACAATGTGCTGGACATACTCTCTATGCCGGCTCTCTAGACCCACCGTGTGGCTATCCCTGCAATGCCAGCCCTGGACAGCTGCCAGCAGCACCCTGGACAGGGGCATAGCCAGGGTCTGGGAGTCACACAGCAGAGGCACTTCACTGCAGGACCTGCAAAGAGACAGAGCTGGGAATGAGGAGCAGCAGGGAGCAGGTACTGGCTCTGCTGCCATAGAGAGCAGGGCCAGCAGCCCTAAAGGGAATCTCAGGGCTGGGGAAGGGATAAAGCAGGCTGCAGCCCTTTACATCTCTCACCTGTGGCCAAGAAGCAGCTCCAGCTAGGGGACAGGACAGGCAGAGGCTCCCTGGGTCCTCTCCAGGGGGGCACACGGGGGCTGCTGGGATCCTACACATTCCGGCACTCCTGTCCAGCCTTCTGTGCAGTGTGGCCTAGGGCACAAAATGGCTGGAGGCTTTTATAGCCTGCAGCTAGGGGCTGCCAGAGAGCAGCCCAGCCCTGGAAGAGGAGAGGCGGCCAGCCAGGAGCCCTGGGGATGAGCTCTGGCTAGTCCCCTAATGGCTGGGCAGAACCAGCAAGTAAATCACTCAGTTAATGTGCTTTAACACATCTGCACCTAAATTTGCCATTTTTAAGGCACCTTAAAGGTGTGCACGTGTAGATGTGCACACTTAATGTACCTTAAATTGTGCTAATGTGCATTAAATGCACACATGTAGACAAGCATGTTGTGTACAAAAGTTCAGGCAGCCTGTTGGGAAGGCACTCTAACTCACGGTGCTTTACACATGGCACCCAGTCCCCCAAGACCCCAGCAGGGGTAGTCAGGCCAGGCAGATGAGGTGGTGGGCTCTGTTTCCACCCCTGACCCCAGCTCTTGGCACAGCAGCCTCTGCTGGTATCAAGACACTGATGCAGGGGGTTGGGGGTTGGGGGAGAAGGGAGCTTGCAGGCTTGGCTCAGATCCCCCCCCAAGACTCAAGCAAGGTAAGTAGGGGAGCATGCATGGCAGGGGAGCTCCCTTGCTCCACCAAACTCTCCCTCCACTACTTCACAGGAAAGAGACAGAGGTTTTCTGTTTCCTCTCTGTGACAGCCCCCTGGGGCAGGGCTGGGCTGGTGCTCACCAGCATGAGAACCAGTCCAGACTGCAAATCCATAAGGGTTGTGAGTGCAATTGCCCAAAATTAACCCTTGCAGGACTCTGCCTAGAGTGATACTACATCAGATGAGGTTACATTTTTGCATGACCAGCCAATTTAAAAGTGCTCTGCCCCCATGAATATTTGTTGTGTAGTGACTACAGTGTGCTTTACGGGCCTCATCACATGAAAAATGTTACCTCTGTAAACACCTTATATGAGTGTGTGTTATGTCCTACCCTCATAAGTCAGGTTATTTACTGGTGTAAAGGGCAGCGGCAGAAGAGTTGTTTAAGAAAAGGTAGGAAATGAAAACTGTGTAAATTTGTTATTGATGGTTCAGCAAATGGAAGGAAAAGAAAGTGTAGCTGAAAAATAGGAAGCTGCAGAAAAATTAATAAAGGAATATAACTTAACAAGGAAAGCTGCCTATGTCTGAGTCCCCCTTTATACATGCAGGTAAAGGCATGATTGGATTTAATGTGTGATCCACACAATTGCACCTCCTGCTATGCCATACATTCATTAGATCCAATCACACCTTATTGCAGTGCAGAGGGAGCCCGATCCTGAGCTCCCTCTGCACTGTCAAGAAGCAGGCTCCCAAGGCTGGGAGCTCCCTTTGCTGAAAGCTGGGGCTCCCAGTTCCAGCTGTACCTCATGGCAGTTTTGGGATCTCTGCATCCCAGCTGCACGTGAGGTACAGTGGGGGCCAAGAGCTCCATCAGCTACGGGGCTCTGAGTTCCGACTGTGCGTGCTACACAGCTGGGGCCAAAAGCTCCATGTAGGATGAGGGTTTCACACACCCCTGAGCCTTGAGGATCAGAGCAACCGCAATCCCCAGGGCTTGGGGGTTTCATGCCAGGTATGGTGCACCATTGCAGCCGGGAGCCCTGTCAGCTGAGGGGGCTCCCAGCCACAGGGGAGACCCTGCTAAATGTGTAAAGTAAAGCTTAATAGCAACCAGCTATAAAGTTAGTACACATTGTTTAGGTCTAACTTTCTAGCTGGTTGGAGCTTTTTGTTTTGTATTGCAACTTTGCACATGTAGCTGGTCTTGAGGTAATTGTAATCAGTTAGTTGTGAAATACCTATAACATGTAGAGGGGGCCTGAGGCAGAGTCTTACAATGCATTAACAGTGCATGGGGTTTTTATGCATGCTTTAAAAGGAAAGATTGACTAGCACTAAGCTGGGGGAAAGTTTTCCCTTCCAGTTAGAGAAGCGGAAGCAGCGCTGAAGAGCATGATTGAAATGTTTGAGCATATTCCCTTTGGTGGCAGTTCCCAAATGATCTAAAAGTCCTTCCTCCAGGAATTCCATCTAGTGCCTAGTTGTGCAATCCAACAGGCAGGGTCTTGGTGTACAGTTCCTGCTACTGCCTCTTACTTTTCCTGTCAATGATCTGAAACTAAGAGGTTGGGGGGAAAAAAGGGAGAGGGGTGGGAACACATTATTACAACAGGACAAGAACCCAGCAAAGAAGTTTGAGTTGCATTTAAAGTTGCTTAACCTTTGTGGACACATCACAAACACTGAATATCACTTTTCCTTGATCAATTAAACTACTTGAGGGAAGGGGGTAGGAAATTAGGAAATGGACTAAATCTTTTCACTGGAAAAAAAAAAAGCTTGGAAGGAAAATAGAATGTGGAGGGGAATACTGATCAAAACTGTTTCCAGAGCAACTATTACAGTGGAGTCCAAAAATGCAGCCATGGTGTCTGACTTTAAAATGTTCATTTCAAATGCTTTTAACTTGCAGAATTCTTTTCCCAGGTAGGTCACTGCTCAGTTTTTTTTCCTTTCCCCATTAATTTCTTTACAAGTCAGAAGAATCCTGGACTGGCAGGAGGGATGGATTAGATGGCTCCAGGAGTCTTTTCCAGTATTAATTGTTATGATTTTCAAGCCTCATGTGGGGTAAACTATCAAAAGAAGAATTGAATTCTAAGATTGTGATAAAAATGAAAAAAATATATATGGATAAAGCTCCAGTATCTTCATTGAAAAGACATTTAGGAATTACCATACTGTTCCCAGATTTAAGGGTTTTCCCTAGGACATTTTTATGTTTTGCTTTTTGGATTTTTTTAAATATATGTTAGAATAAAATATTTTTAGTTCATAGACTAAAATGTAACTTGCACTCTGAAATCTCTGCAAAGCCGATTGCAATGGCTTGATGTACTTAAGAGTAAACAATGTTTATATTTACCAGTTGTGCATGCTCACTGGCAACTAAGTAAAATATATCCCCCATATTAATGGTGACCTATAAAAGATATGGTCAGAATCTATTTAGCTTTGGTTAGAAGCACTAAATGGTTCCAAAACCACCTAAAAATTATATCTAAATTAAATCTGGTATTTCAATTGAAAACAGTATTATTCACTTAATTCCCCCACTGTTGTTGTTGTTGCTTTATGCTGATAAACAGCTTTAGTGTTTCACATGTTTTAGTCATAGGTAAAATAGTATTTCTATGTATTATATGAACCATATTATTTCTTTCCCAGCCATATTATCTAGGCATTGATTCAAATACAAGAATTTAGGCACTGATTCAAGTAGAAGCTGACAAATCAGAGACTGTAGCACAGAGCATATAGCAGGTTTCTAATTACATATATAATCATGTACATATTTTATTGTAACATTTTGGAAAGAAGATTTCTTTGGAACAATAAATTCCTTCCTATGTATCACTATTTTAATTTTTCTCTCGCTTTTCTGTTTTCCCAACTCCTTTCTTTCTGTGTTTCAGTCTGTGCATCAAGAAGTGCTAGCAGAGGGTGGGATATACAGAAGTTTGTAGTACTATATATGCCCTTGTAGTACTACAGAAAGTAAGTGTACAGCCATTTAAGTGGTCTGAAGCACTAAAGAAGTGACAAAATCACCAAAAAATATTACTTTCATAGAGGGATTTCTGGTACAGCTACCTGTAATGCCTGTAGAGTCACATACAGCACTACAGGATGTGTCCCAGTAAGCCAGCATCCTAGAATGCATTGATCACTGACTCTCCCCCCAGTTCCAAGGAGCCTGCTCTGTGACTCATGCCAAACTCTACTACTCCATGGAGGGGAAGCCAAACTTATGTCACCATGTCCACATGCTGCTCAGCATGAACAAGATAAATGTTGTTCATGTTTTTCATGAACAAGATAAAAACCTTCCCAATCCCATGGAACCCATTTTGAACCATTCCCACACTGCCCGCTTGGAGTTGACTCTGGAAATTGTTTGGCTTATTTTCCAAACTGAATCACATTAGCAGCTTCACTTAAATCCATTCCTGATGTTATCCAAAAAACCCACCATGAATCCACCTCACAAACCCTCATTCAATATAAATATCTATTCTTGTGACAACTACATCTCTAGCGTTATCTAAAAGGCACAAAACAAGAGTTCATGAGTTGCCTCTCCTGAAGTCAGTGCCTCTCCTAAAGCCAAGACAACAGCATAGCCATGCAGGGCATTGTCTGTCAAGAGCCATGTGATGTGTGGCTTTGCATGGCACAAGGCCCAAGGATAAACACAGCACAGGGAGAAGAGACTGCAAGCCTAGCATGCTTTTCCTACAAAGTATCTGCTAGGTTAGCAGTGTCTTGCCTCCACGGTCAACCACCTGCAGGTTGGCAAGGCAGATGAAGCATAACGGCTGGGCCCATTGGATGGTCAAGTATACCTCCCACACTGCCTCTCTCACTGTGGACTTGCCGATGCTGCACTGCTTAGTGATGAACCTAAAGCTGTTGAAGATTGCAAGCTGATCATTAGTTCAGCTTTTCCAACATGGCTTTAGATTGTAGACCTAGTTGTGTACCCATTGACAAACTGTGGGCTCATGCTACAGACTTCCCATACACTATCTAAGAAAGACAACTTCAGTTCTAATCTAAAACCTAATTAATAATCATATTGGTCTGAAAGGGCTAATTGAAAGGAGCTAAAATTAGCACAGGGGCTTCTTACCATGAAAACCGACACACTCCTGCAACCTAAGAGATTCAGAAACAATTTTTGTGAGGGTGAAAATTTTTTGTGGGTTTCCATATTTTCTTGACCTTTACATTCATTTACCATTTAGGTACTAATGTCATATTGTTGTAAAATATGGCTGCCTGAGAAGGACTGCAACTGCTCAAGAAGAGGAACTAACTATAGGCCAAGCCAATACAAGCCCCATGCCTCAGAAATTATATTCTCATAGTCTGTGACAGTGATTATGTACACAAACACACATACCTTCCAGTGCAGATGGTCAGATCATGCCAAAATGGGATGCCAGAGAAAAACACCTGAAGCCCCTTGCCTGTAAAGCACCAGGTAGGCAATCTCATGATGTAGGCAATCTCAATGCACTGTCATTGACATAGTCTATGATTCCTAAATGTTTAGATGTATCCATGTTGGCAACTGCCCATCCTCATAGTACCTGAGCAT
>NW_005842170.1:399417-402113 GCF_000455745.1 Alligator sinensis | reverse complement strand
AGTGAAAGAGCTCATCAAAGTACTACAGCCTCTTTTTCTTTCTTGAGTCTGGCCTGCTCTACCTGTATAGTGAGTTTTAACTTCTTTTTGGAAAGAACAACAAATGTTTCAAAGGAAGTGGCCTAATGATGACTTCATTAGGTTGATGCTGATTGCTTGGAGACCAGCAGCAGTGACATGACTTCGCAAACTGCCGGGACATATTCCATTCTTTGCATGGCTACTTGCTATGCAATGAGAGAAGAGATTCCAAGTAAGGACTTTTCTCCCTCCACTATTTCTTCGAATTCTATCACACTTTATCATACTCCTCGATACAAGTAGCATTGAGCTCCAGAACACTGAATGTACTTGCCTTTACTGTACACCAGGGGTGGGCAAAATATGGCCTGTGGGCTGAATCCAGCCTGCAAGGCCATTCTATCCAGCCCACAGAGCCCCTAAAAAATTTAGAAAATTAATATTTATCTGCCCTTGGTTCCTGTAAAAAATGACAGGAACCAAGGGCAGTAGGACCCAGGAGAAGGCCGGTGGGCTCCCACAACAGGGCCCGCCTGCCCCCGGCCCTCCAGCCGGAAGCCCCAGCAGGGGCTTCTGGCCTGGGAGCACGTGGTTGCCCTGCAGCAGAACCACAGGTAAGGGGGAACCTGGGCAGGGAAGAAGCCTGGGGAAAAGCTGAGCATGGGAGGGGGAAAAGCGGCCCCCCACCCACCCCATGACTGGTGCTCCATGCTACAGCCACACACAGCCCACCTGGGGCTGCCTGTGCCTGCTCCAGACAGCCCCACGTGGGCTGCGAGTGGCTGCAGCATGGGATGCCAGCCACAGGGCAGGAAAGGGGCCACTTTTCCCCCATCCCATGCTCAGTACCACCTTGTAACCCGGCTCCACTGCCACCCTGGGCCTTGTGCTGGCTCCAGGCTCACCCATCAGGGCTATGCCCTGCTCGGTGGCAGCAGCTGTGGCCCCCCCACCCCTGCTTGCTGCGCTGGGCCGTGATTGCCACTGCTGCTTGTGGGCTGCCCAGAGTGCAAGCTCCAGGCAGGCAGCAATAGCCAACACTGCCCAGCATGGCAAGTGGGGGGGCTACAGCTGATGCTGCCAATGGGTGAGCCCAGAGCCACTGCAGAGCCCAGGCTGGCAGTGGGGCCAGGTTACAAACTGGGGCTGAGTGTAGGGGGAAGGAGCTCCTTGCTTGCCCCGTGGCCGGTGCCCTGCACTGCAGCCACTCGCAGCCTGCCTGGGGCTGCCTGTGCCTGCTCCAGACAGCCCTGCGTGGGCTGCAAGCACCTGCAGCAGGGAGCACCAGCCATGGGGTGGGCAAGGGGCCACTTTTCCCCACCCTCAGCACCAGCTGCTTCCCTGCCGGCAAGCAGGGGGTCAGGGCTGTGCACTGCCTGCCACCTGTACCGTGGGGCTGGGGGGCACTGGGAGTGAACAGGTGCAGGAGCCAGTGGGAGTACAGGGCCTGCACCGGTGTCAGCAGGGCCCAGAGCAGGGTAGCAGGAGTGCGGGGTCCCAGCCGGCAGGGGGGATCTAGGAGTAGGGCACCAGGCCGCCGGCAGGGGCTCTATGGAGCTAGGCCAGCTGCCCCCTCTCCCTGCTGGTGCAGCCCAGCCTGGCTCCACAGACCCCTGCCAGTCTGTGCCCTGCTTTGGGCCCCACTGGTTCTGGCCCTGGGACATTGGTCCCAATATGGTGACCAGGGGATGGGGCACCTTTCAAGGGGTGGGGCTATCCATGCAGCCCTCGGCAGCCTGCCAAAACTGGGTAAGTGGCCCTCTGCTTGAAATAATTGCCCTTCCCTGCTCTACACACTATTACAACACCAATTCCAGCTAGACATAGTCTAAATTCCTAACGTTGTTTCAGAGAGCAAGTAAAATCAGGGGTCAAATTTACCCATGTTGGTATAGAAGTTTCACTAGTACCATTCTTCACATCAGAATGGAAGATATTTCCACTATTTTACTTCCCTGTTAGAATGAAGCAGTTTTAAATTATTCTGAGTATGCTAGCCCTAACCTTTCATTGAAGAGCTGGCTCCCTGCTTGTCCTCCTTCTAAGGGAATATTGCACACCTTTTGCATTACTTGAGACCATTCTCTATGCAGAGAGACCCCGAAGCAACTGAACCTGAAAGAAAATGATATCATATGTGATACACCCAGAAACTAATAACGGTAGTAATAATGAACCTTTTGTTTTTCTGTAGCACCACCCCTCTATGGTTTCCAAAGTGCTTTCAATCATTAATAGCTAAATATCATATCAAAAATGCAGAGTAGCTAGTGTTGTTGTTCTTATACTGCACCTGAGAAAACTGAAATAGAAAGAAACTGACTTGCTTCAAACTGTACAGAAAGGGCGCGTCCAGATGAGCCCATTCAAAGCAGTTTGAGACATGGCAAGAGTCACACTGGGAACAAAAACCATTTCCTGCACTGCATATTTGCAGTGAAGGCTCAAAATTTGATACCTGGAAATGCAGAAATAAAAAAAAAAAGAACAAGCCCCACAGAAAAAAAGCAAGACTAGGCATGATCCAGAGAGTGGTTATCTTGTGTGAAGTGTTCACCTACAGGTAATTAGGTATTTTTGTCTTTAACAACAACTGTGAAGCATGCTGCCTCCATGTGCGGTGCAGCCTGGACTGGTGCAGGCTGCATGGACCCCGGCTTTGTCGGAAGTCAGTA
>NW_005842170.1:396391-399386 GCF_000455745.1 Alligator sinensis | reverse complement strand
GGAACTGTGGGTGTGGGAGGGGCTGCTCAGGAGGGTGGGTCCCCTGCCTGCCCCTGCACGGTCTACAGTCCTGTCCCCCCCACAGCCCATTGGGGTACTTGGGGCCCTCCTGGCAAAGCCTCCCCATGGTGAAGGGCAGCATGGCTTGGCCCCAGCTACCTGGCACCTGGTATTGCTTGTGCCACATAGCACAGACCTGGCCTGGCTTCAGCTTCCCTGCAAGTGGCATGGGGCCTTGGGTGACAGCACAAGCAGCCCGGAGCTGCCTAAAGGTGCACAGACCCATGCAGAGCTGAGCTAGGCCCTCACGACGTGGCACAAGCAGCGCCAGGTGCCAGGTGGCCGGGGATGAGCCGCATTGCCCCGCACTGTGTGGGGGGCTGTGCCCAGAGGTTCCTGAGTGCCTGATGGATGCTGCTGCTGCGGGTGAACTGTGGGCCATGTGGGGGGCCTGTGGTTCTGTGGGAGGAGCTGTGGGCCCTGTGGGGGGGGGCAGTCCATGTGTTGTGCGGGGGGGTGCTCCTTGTGGGGGGGAAAGGGACACTCTCCTCCTGAGCAGCCTTCAACAAAGTCCCCCTACACTCCTTCCCACCTCCCTCCTGCAAACCCCACATCCCCCCCATCACACACCCACTGTGCCCTGCTGCCAGACAAATTAAGACCTGCTGGCAGGAGCTGTGGCTGCAGGGGCAGCTGTCCCCATATCCTAGTTAGTGAAGGGGATGGGAGAGCTCTAACTGTTCTGATAAGGAAACCAAAAGCAAACATCAAAACATATGGATATTTAGAATGTATTTTATTATAATGATAGAGACACTGGTAGGCTTCAAAATTGCTATAGAATTGTAAATATATTAATAAAACATTGCCCAACTGATCTCTCTCTCTCTCTCTATACATGTGTATATGTATATATATATATATAGTGGCCTTTTGTTTTAATTGTGGAAGAACATGGGTTTTAGGGTATTTTAAAGAGTGAATTTGGGCTTTTTTATCAGAGAATTTTCAGTTTTTAAATAAGGAACTCCAGGATTCCTGCTAGTGAGGCAAGTGGCAGGACCCAGGTAGAGGAGCCTGCTCGGGGCTGTCACCCAGTACCCAGGCAGACGGCAAAAGAGGTGGCTGACCTCCTGGCCACTTGGGCCCAGAAGAACATGTTCTGACAGTTCAAAGCAGGCCACCATACTGAGAACATCTTCCAGGCGATAGCCACCCAGATGGCAGGGCAGTGGCACACACGGCAGCAGTGCCACACAAAGGCCAACTGTGTAGCCACAGCCTGCTGGCAGCTAGCCCAAAGGTGCAGATGCCTCTGCGGTGGCCGTGCAATCCCTATCTGTGTCTGGCAGGTGCACAGCCTTGGGTCCACATGCTGTCACAGGTGGCAGCTGGTTATCTCCAGGCAGCAGCCCCCACTGCCAGACTGCTGCAGTGGGTAGAGGGTGCAGGGAACTCTCAGGGCTGCTTCAGCAGTCCAGCTGGCACAAGGGGTAGTGTCTCCAGATTCCATTTGGCCAGACCCCAGAAGCTCCTGTCTATTTGTGTCATCCAAGTAGCCCTGAATTTCTTTGCCAGGGCAGCTTTTTATAGTGCTGCGGCCAGCACAGGGGAAGTTTTTATACTGCTCGGGCCAGCACAGGTTCTGGCCCCAGGCTCTAGCTCCCCCTGGCTGCAGATCCAGAAGGAGACGGGCAGGGTCATTTTGCTCAAAGTGGCACAACTTGCCCTTCACCAAAGTGCATTCCTGGGCATGTGTGCTGAGGCAAAAATCCCTGGTTCAAATTTGTGCAGCTCCTATTTGAGCTGCTACGAGCACATGTGCCTGCATGTGTGGATGTGCCCAAAAGGTTTAATCACTCACTGCTTGCGAATAACCCAGATGTCCTGCCCCACGATCCTGAATTTCAAACAATCTCATCCACACCAACCAGTCTTCATCATCGTCCTCTTGAATGAGGTTTTAAAATAAAAACAATTACAAGATTGTTCTACATTCGTATCAACATACAGATAAAATAGTGGGTTCTTGAATTATAACATAAATGGAAGGTGCAAGAGCATGAAGTTACATTGCAAATGACTATAGATCTATATTAAATAGCTTTTATGTCAGATGCCTGATTATCTACTTAAAAATCCATTTTGCATGAACTGAAGTATAACACCTGCTTTATACAGGATATTTAAAGATCTATTTTGAATAAATTAATCATTCTTAAGTGAAAATAAACTGTGGATATGGAAAAATAAATGCTTAAATTTGCTATTTTCATGAATGTCTCTTCTGCTGCATTTCATGTGGCTCAGGTGTATGCTGAATATATACCTGTTGGAGAACTAGGATCACTCCTGCTTCTTACTGCCATGAAAGAATTAAATACAAAATCTTCTGTAGGAAGCAATTGTGAAGTGTGGAAGTTTCTAGTCAGGCAAATAAATTGGATTTAAGTATATTACAGTCATAATCTTTTTCTGCCTCTCTCCAGACAGCCTTTGTACATGGAGAAATGAGAATGTATTCTCAGACAAATCTTGACCTGAGGGAGAAGGCTGCAGGAATCTGGATTTTCAATAACATAAGACAATAAAGCTCAGACTTCTAACCTGCTGCAATATGGTAAAAGTATAAAGAGCTTAGCAACTAATAAAAGAAAAGGGTCTTCCAACTCATATTTGAAGATCTAGACCCCCAAAAGGACACTTCATAAAGATCATAATGGGTTAGTCAGTATCTAACAGATACAATGTACCTTGTTGACCAATTGTCTGACAGTTGTCTTCTGCAGGTCTTGATATTAATAAGTTTTGTGTTGATTTCCTTTGGGTATTTTGTCCTTGTAATTGTACATCTACTTGTTGTGACATTGCATCTTGCGATATATTTATTCAATGCGATTCCTATAGCAAAATGTATGTATGCCATTGTTTTTCTTAGATGATATGCACACATTGCAAATTTCATCTTCCTCTAAGATACAGTGAATCATAGCAG
>NW_005842170.1:385440-396360 GCF_000455745.1 Alligator sinensis | reverse complement strand
GGAAAGAGTACATGATCTTAGGGCAAAGAGAAATCCAGATGTGTTTTACCCTTAAGTCTTAACATTGTCTTACTCTCTTTGCATTATATAGGGAATATAAAAGGATTCAATTATCACTGCATTCTTATTTTTAATAATAAAAACCTTGCTCTACAAGGTATATTCCAGTTAAATATATTTGACAGATAATGCTAGTGTAAAGTAGGTGTCACTCACACAGTAAGATCAAGGGAAAATAAATGCATAAGAAAGATCACAGAGTGGCTTATGTAGTGAAAATGAAGCCTGTTAAAAACCATTCTTTCTAACAAAACAAAGAACCTATCTCCAGCTTGATCCTGCTCTTGCTGTTTTCTGTAGATACAGTCACTTTATAAAATGCAAATATTTAGAGATTTCACATTTATATATAAATTGCAGTTTTCTATATAATCTCAAAGATACACAAAGTATTTTAAATATATATATTATGTCAAAATAAGTCTATCAGGTTTCCTGAGAATTACATCACACCCCTATAATACCCAATTAAAGAATGGTAAAATGCCAAGTTGAAGTTATTCCCACCTACAATGACTTCGGAAAAATCACAAGAAGCACTGTATTTCACCTAGTGAACATTTTATACCAGCTATTCTGCTCTGTGTGTCTGAGTGCACATCTTCACTGACAGACAAGTTTCTTTGGGTAGATATGCTATATTTTATTAGACCACCTAAATAGTTGGAAAAGTTGTTCTTTGCAAGTTTCTGGCACAAACTGCCTTCTTCAGGCATAGGGAAAGTCTGTTATGTGCTTTCCTGGGTAGAATAGAAGCTAAAATGTAAAATGCAGGTCTGTGAAAATGCAAATGCATGGCAGTAAGGTTCAAAGTGAATGGGAGACAATAGGTGTGAAAAGGTAGTTGGGAGGGGTGGGGGAAGGGGGAGAAGGTAATAAAATGTAGCTGGTAAAATGCAGACAGGTTACCTGAGGTTATCAAATGTTAGGCAGGTTATAATGTACCATAAATCCAATGTCTATCTTTGGTCCATTATTTTTTGTATCCAGTAGATTTATGAAGTGAAGTTCGTAGGCTCATCTACAAAAGGTGTTTTGTAAATTCCCTTTGAGGATTAGAACTGAGAGATCAAAGAGAGAGTGGTTATCTTGTGTAAAGTGTGCACCTACAGGTAATTGGGTATTTTTGTCTTTGATAGATTTTCAGTGTGCATTCATTCTGGTATGCAGTTGTTGTTTGGTTTCTCCTACACATTTTCCATCAGGGCATTTAGTGCACTGGATGAAATATATTACATTTCTGGAAGTGCAGGTGTAAGATCCAGGAATGGTGATGGTTCTGTTGCAGGGGGGGGTTATTGTGAGGGTGGTGGAGATTTGTTGGCAGGTTTTACAATTTTTTGTCCTGTCATGGTTGGGATCCATTCAGGCCATAGGAAGTTTGCTTCTGGTGATGAGGTTGGTAAGATTTGGTGCTTGTTTAAAGGCTAGGATGGGTGGTTCTGGAAATATCTCTCTAAGAGTAGGGTCTTCTAGTACGGATTGTAATTGTTTGAGGATTTTTCATATAGGTTCCAGGGAAGGATGGTATAACATAACTAATGGTGTGTGATTTGTGGGAATTTTCTTTTTGTACTGCAGTAATGCTTTATGTGGTATCCTGGTGGCTCTTTCAAAAGTGTGATCAACCACTCTGGAGGAGTGTCCTTGTTGAGTGAAAGCCCTTTTAAGATTTGCAAGGTGATGATTGCAGGGATTCTCCTCAGTGCGGTGATGATTGCAGGTATTCTCCTCAGTGCAAATCTCAAAAGGGCTTTCACCCAACAAGGACACTCCTCCAGAGAGCTAGATCATACTTTTGAAGGAGCCACCCAGATACCACATGAAGAATTGCTGCAGTACAAAAATAAAATCCTCACAAATCGCACTCCCACAATAACTACAACCCACAATAAAACCATCACCATTCCTGGATCCTACACCTGGAACTCCAAAGATGTAACTGATCTCATGCAGTGCACTAAATGCCCTGGTGGAAAATGTGTAGGAAAAACCAAACAACAACTGTGTACCAGAATGAATGCACACTGAAAATCTATCAAAGACAAAAATACCAAGTTACCTGTAGGTGCACACTTCTCACAAGACAACCAGTCTCTCAGTTCTAATCCTCAAAGTGAATTTACAAAACATCTTTTATAGATGACCTTACAAACTTCACTTCATAAATCTCCTGGATACAAAAAATCATGGACCAAATATAGACATTGGATTTATGGCACATTATAACCCACCTGCCATCTGATAACCCCAGGTAACCTTTCTGCATTTTACCAGCTACCTTCTCCTACTTTGCCCCCTACCCCAACTACCTATTCATACCTACTGTGTCCCATGCCCTTAGACCAGTGGTTCCCAATCTGTGGTACAGAGACGACCTGTCAGTGGTACAAGTTAACTGATTTATTATTTATAATTACATTATTTGACAAAAAATTGCTGCTGGTACTTAAGGCTGAACTGAAAAAAATTGCTGGTGGTACTTAAGGTTGTATTGTTTTAAATTGGTGGTTTACAATCTGTCAGAGTTTGGGAACCGCTGCCTTAAACCAACACAGCTACGACCAACAACTAGAGCTGTGCAAAGATTCGGTCCCTGATTCAATTCGGCAGAGATTCTGCCTGATTTGGTGGCTGAATCTCTAGATCTGAATCAAATCAGAGGACCCTTAATCTCTCTGAATCAATTTGGAACCCTCCAAATTGATTCAGAGAGATTCAGACAGATTCGGCAATTTGGACATAGATACAACTTAAAATGTTTTTTCTACATAACTCTAGGTAGCTGGGGCTCTGAACACTGTGGTACTGGGGCAGATGCAGCATCCCACAGAAGTGCAGGGGGCTCCCCAGCATGCTCAGCAGCAGTCCCAGAAGTGGACCAGAAGTACTTCTGGCCCACTTCTTGATCCACCGGGGAGCATGCAGGGGGGGCCACCCGTGCCCCCCCCGGCTCAGTGACTGGTGCCTCCAGGGTCTGGGGGGGGCACCCAGGTCCCCCTGCAGCCGATTGCTGAGCTAGGGGGCATGGAGGCCCCACAATGCACTCCCTGGCAGACGCAGAAGTACTTCTGGTCCACTTTCGGATTTGCTGCCGAGCACGCTGGAGAGCCCCCCGTGGTCCTGTGGGATGCTCCATCTGGCTCAGCACTGCAGTGATCATGAGTCACTCTGCTACCTCAAGGTATGTAGAAAAAAACTTTTAAAGCTGTGCCTGAGTCCAAATCGCTGATTTGCCAAATCAGCATCGAATCTCCAGATTCGGATTTGACCGAATCGAATCAGGGACAGTGATCCATATCAACAGATCAAATCACTGTCCTCGATTCGGGCAGAATCCAAATCAAATAGGGCCTGTTTCGCACAGCCCTACCAACAACCCGTCTTCACTGATGTGCTCTACTGCCACAAGTACATTCACTTTTTGATAAAGTGTAACTGAAGATGAGACCACTGCCCATAGGATGCAGGATCTGAAGACTCCATGAGGGAGACCCATACTTTTTGTACACTCCCAAGCCCAGCTCTACAGGATACCTATTCAATCAATAGCAAGGAGGAAAGATTTGAGCTAAGTGTGAGAAAGGAAAGGTAGTAGACTGCAACTACTCACATCTACCATCCTGATCCAAACTTCCCTGAAACCAGTGGAAATCTTTTAATTGACTTCAGTGAGCTTTGGAATGGTGTTTTACCCTTAAGTCTTAACAAAAGGAGAGCATTTGAAGATTTCAGTAGAAACCACAGAGAGAAAAAGAATTGTCTTTTTCTTACCCCCAGACTTCACAAACACAAAGCACAATTGTATACTTAGGATAAGAGTTAATGCTTAGAGAGGCCTAGGGATAAGAGTGGACAGTATATTAAATCTTACTGTACAATAAGATGTAGCAGAATAAAAACAGCAATACCATCTTAGAGCTGCATGAATAGAAACATCTTGAAGTAAGATAAGCAGGTAATAGTCTCACTGCACTTAATTCAGGACACAGAATGATAGGCAAGATAATTTTGACTACAAAAGTAAAATTACAAGAGTAAAAAAACACTGCAATGGGAAGAGCTTATTTATAGGAAAGGTTGAAGAGCTAATTATGGGGGCACAGCTAAATGGTATTTAATAAAAGGGATGTTCTATATATATTCTGTTAAGAGATTAAAAATTTATGTTAATGCTATTTTACAATATGACATCTGATTAAACAAAATTTTCCCTTTTTGCTCAGACTAGCATGGAAGTGTTGTGTTTTGTTGTTCTTTTTATCTGAGGTTCTTCAGAGAAAAACTGTGAAACTTTAAAAATAGCTTTGTTCTGGAAATAGAACGAATACATTTTTATTTTTCTTCTAACAGCATAAAAAACTACAAAAAAAATCCATATAATGTTAGCAATACAGCAATCTGAAACATCCAGTACATTGAAATGACCACATGTTCCTATCCTAAAAGAGAAATTACAAGTGCACTAAATAATTTTAAAGGTTTAAATAATGAATTATAGCTCTTACTTTACTTTTACTTTATTTTTCTACATAGACTTACCTGTATGTAGGCCCATGTGTAGAGATATTCCATCTGTATATTTGCAAAGGGAAGTAGTGCTGTAGGAGAAATATTTACATTTGGTTCTAAAAACAGTTAGAAAGTCATTCTTATCTTTTGCAGTGATAATCTATATACAATTCTTGTTTTCTGTAAATAAGCTTTGAAACATGATAGGGTACAGGAGTTTGTGTGTGGTATACAGGGGCAGTTCTAGGGGGTTGCAGTGGTGCAATTGCACCCCCCACCCTTTGTTTCCTGCTGCACCCAAACTTTAAAACCAACTATCTGGGAGGGGCAGGGGCATTTCTATTTAGGTATCTCTGTGGGAGTCAACTGACTTCATGGCCCATTACCATCTACCTGATTCCTAAGGTTGCATCATTCAGAGGTGTTAACAGCCCTCTGTCCATTTGATGTTCCACTATTCAAACTATCCTTTCTTCTGCAATTTTGCTGGTACCATTCCTAGTAATGTCTCTCTTCTATTTTACAGCTCTGCAGACTATTTTTTGCTTTAGCTAAAAGTCTTAACTCAGGTGTGGTAATATTAACTTAGGTGTAGAAATGACTGACAGTGACGTATTGGAGGTACTGTCAAGATGGTCAGGAAGACTGTATTTTGTTTTACAAATTTGAATAAGAGATGTTAATTTAATTATAATGACTACAGGACTAATGAGGTAATATTTTGCCTATTTTGATCATTTCTTACATAGTTTCTTGTGTTTTTAAACAATATATAATCTAGAGAACTAGTGCACATTTCCATAAAGTTATATTTGCTTTTGCTTTGATCTTAGACTGAATAATATAGTGCTAGGCCCTTAGCATATTAGTAAAGCTTCTAGTTTCCATTTAACCAGAGAAAAAATTGTGTCCTGTTTTATGTGATAATGCACCACACCATCTGCCACTCCCCTTTTCAAAATCCTAGAACCACCCATGGTAGTATATCCTAGTGGGTTTTTTTGACTTGCAGTAGAGTTGTTTTTTATTTCATAGTCGAACTAGGCAAGATGAAGAGGTTTTTGCATTTCTCACATCCACACCCACCCAAGGAATCCAGACCCTAGAACGGATCTATGCATGGATCTGGAGAAGACCTCTGAGAAACATAAAATGGAGAGGTTTTAATGTTTTAAATGGTGCTATTGGATGCCCATGTAGATGCTGAAGACTCACAACATACTACATCTTGCGATCATCATCTCAGACATTTCTGTCAATTCTTCACAGAAGCTTTAGGTGCCTGTATATTCATAGATTAGGCAGCTGTCAAGGTTCATGTATGAGTCTAGATTCAACATCAAATGGGCCAGCCCAAAGGATTTTGGTTCAAGCAAGTTTTTCTTGCACTTGAACTATTGGCACCTCCCAATTTGTACATACCAGACATGCAACAAATACGATACCCCAAAGGTGACATGTACATGAGAACCTTTTTAATGCACAGGCAGTATTAAGCTCCTTGTGGAGAAAAGTGGTCAGTGTCCTGACACAGATACTTGTACTGGCTGAGGGAAAAGATGGGCAGACAGGCTTGTCGTGAGCAAGGGCTTCAAAGCGGGAGATGAACCCTACTCTAGTTGCTGCTTGTAGTACACATTATGTTGGGTGCTTCTCACTGCTGAAGAGAGCTTACTTTTCTTCCATATCCCAAGAGTCATAATAGGTATCATGACATTGAGCTGGAACGTGCGTTTTAGAAAAGCATCAAATCTGATTTTGGTAATGCAGCCTACTATAACTAATCATCTCATCCAAACTTCAAGTGAAATTTTATTTATATGGCTTTTGTAATTAAAATGTACAGACTATAACATACATAAATGTATCAACATGAGAGCTCATTGTTTTTAGCATGTTCTATTTTAAGATGCCGATAAAGATTGCTGACTACGGTACCTTGACACAACTATAAAGAACGTCACACTCTGTTCTGCCAATATTTACCTGCAGACATTTCATGTCTTTAAAGGGCTGCAGATGAAGATTCACATTTTTTATATTAAAGCCACACATACAGGAGACACTCACCATTATTGTTTACATCTATTTGATCTATTTGATTGCTTTGGAAAGAATATACTAGAGGTAAATGTAAAACTTGGTCAATGATTACTATTTTTCTCAAGGCTTTATTTCCCCTGCAATACTAAGTCTAAATTTCTTTTTTTCAATTCCAATATTTTGTGCTATTTTCCAGAAAATGAAATGTCTTTAAAATACACCCATAATATAATTATACATATTATAATTCAAGATATTATTTTAGCCAAAATAAAGTGGAACAGAAACAAATTATCACATAATCTTTTTGTAATTGTTCCAGTGAACTGTAACTTAAGTATGCCTATTTCCCTGTAATAATATTTAACAATGATGATTGAGACTGTGTTATCCCTTATAATTAATGTGAAAAGAAAACATAATAAATAAATAAATAAAAATTAACAGGACAATTGATAGGCAAATGCTATTTTTCTTCCATGTTTAATCATTAAAGGTGCATCTAACAGTCAAATGCAGAAAGATTTGTATGGTCCAGTGTCTTATAATACACAGGAACTTGCTAGAGCAGGCCTTGTAAAACTCTCTAATGTGATCTTGCCATGTGGTAATTTTCCAGATAAATGGACAGTTGCTTCAACAGTTTCACTGTTGAAGGTCAATGATCCATATAATAAGGGCAATTACAGAAGTATTTCCATTGCAGACTCAATGACAAATTTTAAGTGCTAGACAACAAATAAACTGTAGTAAATGTATAAAGATCACTTCAGTAAATTTGAAAGTCTGTACTCTACTCCACCCCTTTTATCACCCTCTGATAACTTACAGCTTTGCAAGGTTATCCCTCCCCCCAGGCTCTGCAGTAGCATACTTATGGCTCTGCTGTTGCTACTTCTTTTTTTATTTATTGTGATAGTTTTTAATCTCCTTTTAATATTGTTTCTAAATAACCAGCACATGGTGTTCATGTAGTTAGCTATTTTCTTGCATTCTAGTTCAAAGTTGACTATTTTATAAATATTCTCTAGAGCTGTCAGAGGAAAGAAATTCAAATAAAGAAAAACTCCTTGGTAATTGGAAAAACTTGGAATCCCAGTAGATTCACAAACATAACCACTTCTAATTGCAATTCAAAGAAAGGGAAAGAAGTGGTTTCAATGTGTACATGTTGCTGATACATTTACAAGTGCTAGTTTAAAATATGGCTAACATACTAAAAGTTTATTCATTCGAAAGAGGATTCTGAGCAAAACATGTATGGAAATAAATAATTGGTTTGTGTAATGAAGTGTGTATGAAGAAATAAATATAACACCACTTCTACTGTGCCACAGACTTATCATTATTTACATGTCCTCAAAACAGCAAAGATAATTGCTGTGCAGTTTTTTATAAGATATTTATAGATTAGTAATTAAAAGCACAAAAGTCTGTCAAAATATTTAAAGAACATGACAAAGTCACTGTTCAGTAACTCATCTTTCCAACTCTGAGCTTATAAAGACAAAGAATAGTGACTTGCGATTTCTGCATTTACTTATAAAATGCCTACATGCAACAACAAAATGTAATATATACAGGTACCTTTAGTCCTATAAATGTTATAGAACTTTAATGCTAAACATATAAGACCCTGAAAGACTTTGTGATTTCTGATGGGAATACATTAAACCTGTAGTAGAGCTTCCCTTGTGGATTGTACTTCTGTTTCAGTTTCAGTTTACTGCTGTTTTTACCCATCATGTAAGAGAAAGACTACCATTTCATTCCACTGAAATGAATGGGAAACATCAGTAAAGAACAACCTTAATGGTTGTGGAATTCACCGGGGAAGATATTTTGACTTGTTCAGAAACCTGTTTCAAAATTTAAGCAGATTTTTGTTTAAAAGGGAGAAAAAATTGAGATGTTGCATTTTAACCTTAATATATGAATGAGAAAAGTGCATTAGCTGTTTTTACACTGATTTCTTGCTAATTAGAATACAAAAGACCTGTAACACTCACTTTGGGCAGAACATTCTCAAACAGTTTTCAGAAGCCAGAGACAAAACAAACTTGATTATGTTAAAGCAGGATTGGCCCACAAGGACCTAACATGCCCTCCCCTCCCTGCCTGCCCCCTGGCTGCCCCTGCTGTGTGGGACCCTCGGTGATGTGATCCACAGAGCATGTGGCCCTTGGCCACTTGGAAGTTGGACAGCCCTGTTTCAAAGTATGAAGGATTTTGTATGACAGAATTTAATGAGCATGTCAATGCTTTTCAGTAAATGAACCAACATATTGCACTGAGAGTTTATTTTTAAAATATATTTAGATATAAAATTCTATAAATAACTTCCCAGTGTTAATCCCTCTATGCACAGTTTACAACCAGCAGATGTGTGTATTGTTAACTTCCACTGACAATACTCAGACCATCTCATGTAAGGCCTACTGAATTTTGAACTCTTCTGTCAGAACATGTCTTACTTGAAGTAAACCTGCCAACAACATAGTGAGATGCAGCAGACTTTTCCAAATTTCTTCTGAAAAAAAAGAATAAAAATATTAAAAGAAAGACTATCCAGAATGCATTATATTTAGTAATTGATCACTCATTTATTAGAATTCTAAAAATTCTGACAGATAAAGGTTTCCAGCAAAGTAAAATGCCTGTTTTCTTAATCACATGTATATTTTATTTTTTATTGAATTTATAACAAAATCTAAAAGATATTTTAAATCTTTTTATCCAGTTTTATGATGGTCAGTGGGTACATCTACACATGCCTCTTTTAAGTGGGCTTAGCCTAAAATCTCCATTTTTAAGGCATATTAAGGGTGCCTGTCTACATGTGTGCACCCTTAATGCACTTTAAAAATGGTGATTTAAGGCTATGTGGGCCTAAATTTGATACCTTCATAAAGCAGGTATCTAATTTAGGTGTGATTAGCTAAGTCGCATTAGCGCATGTGTAGATGTGCTAATGCGTGTTAGCGCAGTGTGTGTCAATGGATACACACCATGTTAATGCACATTAGTGCATCTGCATGTGCATTAGTGTGACTTAGCTATTTGTGCCTGTTTAATGTGCCTTAATGTGCATTAGCACATCCACGTATAGAAACACACCTAAAATTGCCTTAATGTGCCTTAAGTAAAGGCACGTTACGTTTAGGCATGCGTAAATACAAATGTAGACGTGCCCAGTATTTAGTGTATTGTATAGTAGGGGTTTTCTTGGGTTTATTTTTTTAAAGATTTAGACCTCTTGAAAGAAAGTCCATATCCTTTATTTATCTAGCACAGAACAGAACCATAAGGGTTCAGTTTCTGCCTCAAGCTTTTCCAAAGGAATCATCCAGGCCAAGGGCAGGGTCTGAATAATCCCTTGCTTTACCCTTGACCAATCTGCTCAGATTAAAGGAAAAAGGAACTAAAATTGATGTTGTTTCATGATTTAGGCAATTGCCCATTGAGAAATGGACTGACATGTCTGATTCCCTTTACATATACTACAGAATAGCCAGCAAATACCAATAACTTTGAATTACATTTTCTATCTGAATCTTTTCATGCCCTTGTAGTAGAATGTGAATGTATCACAATTTTAAGGGATTTTTTCCTGAGAAAAGGAGGATATGTAATTATCACCTGTAAAAACTGGAATAAAATAGCATATAGCCAAACCAGGAATGAACCCCAGGATTCCAGTGTTGCAGTCTGTGCCCAGTTGAGTCCATTATAAACAAGTTATCCCATTATAAATATACTGATTCAGCCAGTTGTACCTCAAAATGTAATTTAAGCATATTTTAATAACTTTATTCATTAGAATACTACTTAATCCCAAAAATAAAATATATCAATTTTCTCTGTACTGTTAAAACTTCAATGTAAAGATTATTAAAGTTTGTTCTACCCACTCTGAATAACAATGTAAGCCTGTAAAATAGCTCTACTGAAATCATCATAACATAGCTATCTGTCTTTACATATCATTAGAGTGCTAGAGCTGCTCAGTAGCTAGAATTCCCAGGCTTGAACAGAGTACTAAAGACACTCCGAACTATAATACTCCTTTTTACACCTATAGAAATATGGAACAGCAGGTCTCTTTTTAAGCATTCCTCAAATCGCATTCAACACATTTTCTCATAATAATTAATTGTGTGTTATTTCAGAAAAGTGCATAAAAAGAAAGTTCTATTAGGAATAATTGTCCCAGTGGTTTATGGTAAAATTTTCAAAGTTCCAGCTGGTCACACAGGGTTTAATTTATAGAAGTGTTGCACATTATTAGATTTTTTGATAAAGTGT
>NW_005842170.1:382272-385409 GCF_000455745.1 Alligator sinensis | reverse complement strand
TGCTGTTTTGTAATTCAGTAACCCTCTTTCCCTCCACACAACTGGCATCTTCTTTGTTATGTACCCAAGAGGTATGCAAGCCAAAATGGAGTGCACTCAGATGAAAAAAAGGTATTCCCAATCAAACATGCAGATTAAACATTACTTATGCAGTATAAACAAAACACTGAGTATTACAAAAGTTTTGGTTTAAGAAATATGCCTATGATACATGCAGGTTTAAAATACACATAGCAATTTTTATAGGGGTTTGCTATCCTTCCGTCACCTACAATACAGGGGCCTTGTTAAAAAGTAATTTTTGGTAGCTCCTGGAGCTCTTAGCATCTGGCCTTCCTGTTTTCCTACCCAACCTGATTCCATATAGTCCAAAGAAAGAGTAAGCAGTTTCATAGCCCCACTAATAGTCCAGGTGGTCCATCTCAGATTAAGAGAAGATTTACTCTCTACTTCAGTGATTTTCATTTTTTTTTTTTTGGCTTTTACCTGCAAATCAGGCCTTGTAGAGACCTGATGAGTCTATACATACTCATTTCTTAAGAAAAGTGTTGACCCCTATGTCCATAAGCAGCAGTACCATCATTCACTGTATGTTGACCAATCAGAAGCTCCATCACCATATTCAAATTCAGGCACTTTACTCCTTGGCAAAGTGCCATGTACCCACGTTTGAAAACCACTATTCTATTAATTAACACTTTCTAGTCTAGCCTTTTTGAGTTTGTCACCAGTTTTTCACTGAGAATAAGAAAAAACAATGCCATTTTGGGGTTGAAAGAAGAAACGGCAAGCAGAAGAACTGTATATTTTAGGCCTAATGAGAGCAGATTCACATGGGGGCAGGGCTCCAAGAAGCAGCAATGAGAGCAATCAATTCTTAGCAAAGAGAAGCATAAATCCTTGCCTACTCTCACTTCAGACTATGGTAGTGAATCCTCTCAATGTTCAGCATCAAGACTATACTGTATACCACTACAGTTAACACAACTTTTTCTGAGGTTCTAATGTGTGTCAGAACAGGTATTATATATCATTTGCTTTTGTTTCTGGACTTGACTAAAGTACCTCTTTTCTGTCATGTTTTCTTTTTAAATTATTCTCCAAGGCCAGAGTCATCTTGCAGACTGCAGATTCTGCTCATATCTCTAAAACAGCATGTGCAGTGACCACCCTTAAAGGCCTCCCAATTTCCTTAGATAACTAGTTTATGCTAGCTCAATATCTGTTAGTCTTTGTACTTATTATAAGGGACACCTAAGGAGTAATGCAAATACTGAGATAACATTATCCAGTTAACTAAAGGCAACTGAAGAGTTTAAGGGCAGACACTCCACATGCAAGCCACTTTTTCCATCTGCTAACAGACATCACTGTCAAATGAACTGACACATCCACTGGTGGGTAAATTTAAAAGTTTTTTACCCGTAGAACCACCATTGTTCTTGGGAGTGTTAATAAAAAGTCTCTGCATCCCCTTGTCTCCTGATATACATCCTTTCCCACTTTGTTTTCACTTTCCATTGTGTAACAGAGACAAAAAACACCATATCATCTTTACAGCATCCACCTTGAAAGGCACATATTTTGAATGTTATAAAGAAGTATTGTCATAATGAGGTTAATGACAATAGGGTTTCCAATATCAAAGAGCCAACATGCAGCTGCTTGATAGTATGGAGAGATACAGCACAGAGCTTCACAGAGTAAGGAGTTTTTAGGTTATGCATTTTAATGAGTTTTGTATTAAACAAACCATACCATGGAAGCTGTAATTTGCATTTCACTGTGCTATTTAGATAGAATGTATTGTTAACACTTAGTGCATTGAAACAGAAAAATTAATCTGACTTATACATTTAGAATAGAAAATATGCAAGCAGCTGTGTAGAGAGTTCTATGGTTTGAAAACTGAAAGGTATGTTATTCAAACCTTTGGCAGAACAAATACAGGAGTACAACACTCATGTTTCTTTTGACCTGTAAAAGAAACAGCAATAACTGTTGCTTGTCTGTGTGGGGCACACGCCTCATTAGATGTCTCTATTGCTTTCTAAATACCACCTACAATCATTTTTTCCCTTGCAGCTGTGAGGCAACACCAATGTTCCCTTTGAAGCACTATTTTGAATAATGAGCATAAAGGCAAACTGATTTTGTGATAGCTGCATATCAACATACCTTATCTCTGAGGATCTGTCCTCTGCCCAGACCCCAGCAATCATCCCAAGGTCTCTCAATCCTGCTGTCTCATACCAATTGTTTTATTTTTTTCATCAGTCAGAAGGATTCAAGTCTAGAAGTTACAAGAAAAAAGGCATAAATATTAGACAGGAAGCATATATATTACAATGTATACTGTGCTCCATGGAACACTGTATTATGCTTATTACAGTTCATTTGATAAATAGATGTACCTTAAGAGCAATTTATTCATATATTAATATGCCTTTTGGGAGACATAATCAGCTCCATTAAAAGACATTATTATGGTAAATCCCTGCAAAAACATCTTGCAGAACAAGGCAACAAGATCAATTAAAAATCCAGCATATGTGAATAATATTGATAAAAAATAAAAGTTTTACAAATCTTACTGCTAGGTTCTTTGAGGTCATGCACACAAATAGCAGTATTGTTCCTCTGTATTTCAGCTCAGACTGTAAGTAGTGGGGGCAGAATATGCATTTCATTAAAATATTTCCATCAGAGAATGATTTGGGGATTTCAGCTTCAAACAGAAAGAAGTATCAGCCAAGTGTCTATTTTAATTCTTCAACCTGGACAGTTTGTTACTATCTTAGGTTATGATATATGATACACACTGCACTCAAATTATACTAAACAATATCAAGGGAAACAACTACTATAAACTAGGGCTCTGCAAAGCTTTGTGTGCTGATTCAATTAGGAAGATATTTGGCCTAATTCAGCTGCCAAATCTCCAAATCCAAATCAGGAGACCAATTAAAAGGTCTGAATTGATTCAAAGCTCTCCGAATTGATTCGGTAAAGATTTGGAGAGCTTTGGTGATTTGGGCAGTCCCCACTGGCTGCCTCAGGGAGCTGGACCCAGACTCCATGCTGGTAAGTGGGAGGCTGGGGAGGGAGGGAGGGCTAGAGGAGAGGGGAGGGCAGGG
>NW_005842170.1:366659-382222 GCF_000455745.1 Alligator sinensis | reverse complement strand
GCGCTCACTGGGTGCTGTGGCAGCCTTGGGGCTTCAGGGAGCTTGTGGCAGAGCCCCCCCCATGCAGCATGGGGAAGTAGGGAGCAGTGAGGATTGCCTCCGCCCCCCCTCCGCAGGAGCTGGTGAGCGGGGCTTTTTTTTTAAAGGGCCAGGAGCTGGGGCAGGCAGGGCAGCCATGGTGGGGGCTGGGAGAGCGGGGGAGGGTCAGGGGCTCTGTGGCAGAGTCCCGGGGGGGGGGCGGGGGCCCCCCCCCCCCCCCCACAGCCTGGCAGCAGCCGGTGAATGCAGGCTTTTTTTTTTTTAAAACAGCTGGCAGCTAGGAGAGCAGGCAGAGCAGCCATTGAGAGCAGACAGGGGATGGGACTGATTTGGAGATTCAGCCAATTCAGCTGCAGCCATATCTCTGAATCAGATTTTCCCAAATCACTTTGGAACAGTGATTCGAATCACCTAATTGAATCACTGTCCCCCAAATTGGCCGAAACTGAAATGAATGCTAGCCACTTTGTACAGGCCTACTATAAACTAGTTAGCTAATAGCAACCCAGTATCACCACTACCCTCCTTTAACCTCCCTGCTGCCAGGCAAAAGAAAAAATAGAATTAAACAGGTATGTCTTTGTTGTAAAACCTTTATCATTTAAAAGGTTTAACTCATCGGCTCAGATTCTGCCTACACTTATTAAGTCACAATGGAGGACTGTTTCTAACGGAATCCCCAGATGCCTATCCTAGCATCCACCATAGCTGGATCATAGCAGACATGGCTCAAATAAAGGAGGCAGCCAGCGTGTCCCTTACACTTAGCATGCCAAAACATCCTGGAAGGTTGTTGGTCCCTGAAATAAGAGCAATTTTCAGGCTGTGATATACAGTAAATGCCAAACCAACATTCTGATAGTTCCCAAGGTGAAAGTCAACTTTCCCTTTACCCATGCTGATCTCTTCTCATTCACAGGTCAGGATCTGGGACACTGTGCTTAAGATCTAGTGAAAAGGTAACATCTATAATAACATTATTCTCTCAGAATCAGAATTTGATGTTCCTTATATGTTCACCATTTACAGCAGTTTCTTTTAGAGTCTTTGGACACACATCTGAGAGCAAACTTTGGTGGACAACAAATCTGGAGATCCAGAATTTTGCCTAGGTAGCAATTTAGATTGTAGCAGCTCCTAATATGTTCTTTATCAATTTGTTATACAAGTACAACTTGTACCTATAATGGGGATTAAATGCTGAACCCATTGAAATTAACGGAATGACTTCAACAGGGCCAGAATTTCATCGTAGGAGTTGCAACCTCTTATTTCAGTAAGGATGAAGTAGCTGGAACTTTTATGTTGATTGAAGAGGTTCCAACAATTCTCAGACTAAGATTTCCTGCCAAAAGCCAAACAAAGCAAACTTGAAAAACATAATTAATTGTGTAGACATTTTGCTACAATTCCTGAACATTTTTTTCCTCAAATTAGAGTTTACCACAAAATTTAAGGAAACCCTCATGGCCTACAACCGAAAGTTAACAAAAGCCTTTAGAAAAATGGAAGTATAATATAAGAATTCTAATCTAGCATAGCCTGTATTTCTTCAGTTGTTATGCAATTAGCTAATAATTAAAAAAAGTCACCAAAGTATTCCATAAAATAATGTATTCCATAAACTAATCTCACTTTGTTCAGTTTAAACCAGGGATGTCCAACCTTTTTGAATGTGGGGCTGGATCATGAACTTTTTATCACCCAGTGAGCCGGGGAGCCATATTCAAAGACCTCACAGGAAGCAGTGTCATATCACCCCCATGAAACGAAAGTACAGTGTTTACTTTCGTTTCCCGTTGCAGCACCTTGGGCCTCAGAAAACAGCTTGGAAGGCCGCATGGCGGCCCACGAGCCATATGTTGGACAAGCCTGGTTTAAACAGTACAAGTTTTTGATTCATGAGATCTGGTCCTGTGTGCACACACTCTATATGTGAGTATGGTAGTTCACAGCTATCTTTAATAATTGAGGTTGGACTTGTTCTGCCTGGTTCTCCACCTGTTCTCCTTCCGTACTTGACTGCTGTGCCTTTGATGGTAAGAACAAAATGGCAGAAAGAGAAAGTACATTGGGAGGTGTGATCTTCTGCCTCACTTCAAACCATATAGTAACTTCCAGCCACATCACAGGGCTCCCCTGCCCCTACACCCTACGCGTACCACACGACAGATGGTTACTGATGAAATACTTGTCAGTCTTTCTCCCAGGAGTGTCTATACACATTCAAGAGGACATCTAGTTACTCTTAACTAGTCACACAGATGTCAATCCCAGATCTTGCTTAAGTCAAATACCACAATTTCCCAGACTCATGCACTGTGCTTGGTAAACCATTACTTATTCCTCAAGCCATTCTGATCCCAATACACAGGGTCTCTATCAATACCACATCTCCTTTCCATTGTCATTATTCAGTTAAGCATTTTTGTTTTAATACACTTTTTACAATGTTTATTCCTACACATGGCTGCAGGGAATTTTACCATCCGCCTAAGTCAACAGAAGCTGCCCTCACAGGATTGCCCCTGCTAATGCTTGCATTACTCTCTCTTTTCTTAGGTAAATTAGTCATCAACTGCCACAGTCACCGGAATGCCACTTTCACTCCACATTCAGAGATCCCACACTGAATCTTCATTTGAGGTAAGTTTCTCTTTCCTCCTTCCTCTAATTAGATTCATCTAACTCCCTGCCTGGGAGCCAAGTGAATCTGCTGCGCTTCTGTGCAGTATGCACGAGCCTGAGGTCCTGTGTGTATCCCCTCACTGGGGCCATGACCCTCCAGACCCATGTGGGTTTTAACTCCTGGTTCATTGACCAGTGCCAATAAGGACAGGCTTCATTCCCACATGGGCTCCTACCACAGACCTCCAAAGTTAATTAAAGACACCAGGGTTTGGCCATTTTGTGTTCGGTTTCTTTAATGTCTTCACCCAATACAGGTATTTTACCTATTCCTTAGCAACAGTAGATGCAAGCTCCCGTCATTGCAACAGGGCTTAACAGGCGGCCTGTTACAGTGAGCAATCCCACTGCAGTTAATGAAAGCGCTCTCTGCATTAAGCATGTGAATAAATGTTTGAAGTATTGTTAACATGGTCTAATTTTATTTTACTGAGATCCAGAATGCTTGCAAGTTTTAAAAAAATGGAATATTTTAACTATTCTATCTTCATACTTTATGAATAAAGATAGTGAATATTAATTACATTGGAGCACACATAGCAATGAGGATTCTGTGGTTTCTCCCCTATTTCTGGAGCCCTTCTGTTTGCAAATCTCCCCCTTTTTAAAGGAATGCAGAGGCTTCAGGACTAGTTATATAAAACAAAGCTGAGGGATTACAAAACTACAAAACCCATGTTTAGTAGGAATATGGAAACTTCCTGTCTTAGGCTTTGCTGGGGCACAACAGAGGAAGGAGGAATGAAAAGATTTCTTCCCCAACTCCCTAACTGAATAGGAAAGTCAAGTTCCTATTAAAACAGAGGTGTGTGCAATTTACCGACATAGCCTACATTCCCATACAGGCATGTACAGCCCTTCAGTCAATTTATCATCCTAAACACTTGCAGAAAGTACTGCTTTTACTTAAAGGAATGAGTATCCTGCCTCAGAAAGCAAACATGCTTCATTTGTGCCTGCATCAACAAAATGGCTCAAACAACAAGTGCAAGTCTGCCAACACTTTGTTTCCTTTTTCTTTTTTACAACAAATGGAAGACAGCATTTAGCACATCCTCCTGGTGGGGGGAAACAGGGTTTGCATGTGTGCACACATGCACTGCCCTCTGCTATATAAAATTAGAACAGCTTAACTCTGGGTGCATCTACATGAGACACTTTACTGCACAGTAGCATAGTTTACTACGCAGTAAGCATGTGCGTCTACATGTGTATATGCTTACTATGAAGTAAATGATGCCGCTCATGAGTAAATCTGCTACCTGCAAATGCACGTAGAAAATTTGCTAGCGAGTAGTTATTGAGCAGTAATGCACATGTAGATGCAAACTGGGAGAAAATTTGCTCCTGGTCAGCCCCACCACTAGGGGACCAGACTGAGGCTATCCCCAGGGCTCTAGGACTAGAAGCCTCTCCTGCCCCAGGGCTGGCTTTGTTCTATGCCTGCCCCAACCTCAGGCTCTTAAAAGCCTGCAGGCACTCAGAGCCCTGTGGCATAAGCAGGAAGCCTAAGGCTGCTCCAGGCCCCTGTTTCCCCTGGGGCAGGCTGCAAGCCAGCTGCACCAGCCTACCTGCACCCCAGTGCCACTGCCTGGCACCATAGTGCCACACTGCTGCCAGGCCTGTGCCATCCAGGCCTTCAGGCTGCTGCCAGGCCTGTCAGCACCCAAGTCCAGCTTCAGGCAGCTCCTGGCCACCAGAGACAGCTCCAGATGCCTGCAGCCCACACCCAGCAGCCTGCCTGGAGCCTGCAAGTGCTGTGGAGCATTGCCTCACCACATGGTTGCCAGTCCTGTGCTGTGCCTCTGTGCTGGATGCTGCAGGCAGCTGCCCAGGCTCAGCAGCATAGGGACTCAGAGCATGTGGAGCTCAGCAGCATGTGGAGGCTCAGAGAGCTGACACGGGAGCCCCGATGGCCTTGTCATCACCCATCACCACCAAGGGCACCAACTGGTTGCAGGAAGAGACTGGTGACCTCATGGTACTGTGGGGTGAGGTGGAGATGTAGCACCAGGTCACATGGAGCAGTGCTCCAATGCCCATATCTATGAGGAGCTGTCAGGTCAGATGCCACAAAAAGGTCAAGGCCATAAAAAGGTCAAGGCCTTGCAGGCACAATGGGTTTCCATCTCTGACCACAATTGTTGATCAGGAAATGCCCGCAAGACCATGCCCTTTATGCAGCAGCTGACAGACATCCTCATGCCCTGAGACCCAGGCCACAGCCGTGCTGTGTACAGCAGCAAAGGTGGCCTGCCTGAACCCCAAGGAAACCTGGGCCAGCACAAGCCCCAAAGCTCCACAGCCTCATCCCAGACATGAGGCATGGCCAGCCACATCACCATTGGCTGCCAGCAGTGCCAGGTCCTCCCTGGAGGGGGCCTTGCCTGGGTGCCCACCTGCCACACCCCACCATCCAAGGACACCACCCAGAGCCATATGCCATTGCTGACAGCCATGACCATGCAGAGCTGCCAGCCACACCAGACCTGGCCATGTGGTAAGCCCTGCACTGCGGAGAGGGCCCTCCCCTCCCCTGCCCCTGGCCTCAGCCCTGACCCCTGCCCCTACCCCACTTCCTGCCTGGCCTGGTGTGACAGGGGGCCGTCACAAGGCCAGTCTTACAGTCCACCCACCCGCCTGTCTAAGGCAATCTCCCAGTCTTTCCTGTCATGACTTGTAATAAACTAGATGCTGAAATGTGGGAAGCTGCCCATTACATACCCCAATGCCTAGGGCATTACGCGCGGCTCTGACTTCCCCTGTACCACGTCCCATGCCTCACAGATGGCATCCAAGGGCTAATACCTGGCCTTCTTAGGCAGCTAAGCTCTCCTGTACCCTTCTCCATCTAGTGTATGGCTCCCCCGGGAGCTTTGGCCACATTGGCCCTGGCTTCACCCTCCAAGCCAGTTGGAAACCCATGCCCCTGGCTCTGGGTGTTCCTTGTGGTGGGCCCCTGGCCCTTTTGACCATTGTGGTCCTGGCCCCAGCATTGACCAGTCAAAGGTCCATCCGGTCAGGTTGATTAGTGGCTTGCCTTCTCTCCCTCACATTCCTCTGCCCCCTTGCTGTGGTTCTTCGACATTTGAGCCTCAGACCTCTCAATACTCACTCAGCTCAGGGGTCCCTGCTCCTACCAACTCAGGGCTCTCTCAACCCACAAGGCTGTGGGGGGCTGGAGTTATAAGGCACCTCTTACTGACCTTTCACTGGGGAGGCAACTGACCTGGCACTTCTGGGGAACTACCTCACCATGGGCAGTCCCACCGGGCCATCCTTCCCCAGCAGGGTGTAGTTTTCAGTTATACCCAGGACCAGGAACCTCCTACGATCCCCAATAGTTCCTGGCTTGTACTTCCAAGATGTTGTAAGCAGCCACTCCAGCCAGGTGATGTTCTCCCCATGACCACAGTCAGCAAACTGCTGGTTCCCTTGCTCAGGCTTGCTCTTATTGCCAGCATCTGAGCCCTCTGATGGCCATGTGACCCCTGATTGGAGACTGCAGCCACCTGCAGGCTGCACTGCTGCTTGATATAAGCCCTGAAAGTGGCAGGCACCAAAGGTGCTCTGCCACACCCAGTCACACTCCTCTGCCTCTGGGTTCCCCCCACAGAATGCAGGGAGACAGGACAGAGTGCAACATCTTATTGAGCATCCTGTGGCCTGGCAGCTAGGTGGGCATAGGCCTCTCACACACTGAAGAACATGTTGATGCTGGTGGTGATGTCCTCCTCTGCTTTGGGGGGCAGGGATGTGTAGTGCAGCAACAGGTAGCCCTCCAGGTGGCAGTGGAGGTTTCAGGACAGCCCAGGCTTGTCCCCTGTGTGATCATAGCACAGGGTCCCATGCCGGGTGTGCTGGTGTGCCCGGGGCACCATGGCCATCAGCAGCAACAGGGTGTAGTGGGTCAGACCCCTCAGACTATGCAAACAGTTCCTCATGCACTGGCAGGGACACACTTGGGGCTCAGTGGAAGTGTGGGGGGGCTGGCCCCTGGGCACCTCCCCAGAGAGGCCCTCTGCAGGGAGTGCAAGGGCACTGGCGGCTCCTTGTCCTAGTCATCCAGGACCCCTATGCCCTCCAAGCCTGGGTGTCATTGGCTGGGCAGCATCATAGCAGACTGGCAGGCCTGCAAGAGGAGAAGGGGGTCTGTAGACATGGCAGCACATGCTGCCAGGATCCTGGCCTGTCCCAGCCTGGGAATGGGGTGAGGGAGGCAGGCTGACTACAGCCAGCACCCAGCAGCCCACCAGCCCCAAAGGAGTGAGCAGCCAGTGGCCATCTGACACCAGGCCTGCACAGTTGACTTACCATGGTTCCTGAGCACCCTTGCATGCCCACCCTCCAATCTGAGGCCAGGCACCTCATGGCCCCTGGTACAGATCATCTTATCTAAAAATTGTTGCAAACTTTCACAAACAGCTTCTTTCTCATGGCTCTGCAGGCTCTGCAACTGCACACAGGGGAGAGGCCACCATTGGTAGCCTGGATGAGACTTGAGGGTTCCTGCCACCCATAGCCAGGGCTCTGTGGATGTGTTAGCTCCACCAGAGGAGGACCCAGGACAAGACCCTACTTCTGGACCAGCTGGTGATGGCATCAGAGGACCATCTTGCTGACACATGGGCCTGGTGGGTGGAGGATTTGGTCCACCAGGACAGGTGGCAGGTGGACAACATCACCCACGAGAATGCATGGGACCAGTGTGAGGAGGTGTGAACCGGGCCCTGGAACATGAACGGGTGGAGGTGCTGCAGAAGCAGAATGCCATCCTGGCCTGGGCAGTACAGGCCACAGACAATGGTCACCAAGTTCTGGACACTGTTCTGTCCAGGCAGGATACAGCAGGGAGTACAGGAGGAGGTAGTCAGCCATTGCCTCTCAAACCCTGTGCCCTGGCCCCTGCTGGCAGGTATGCAGCTTTCCCAGGCCCTCAGAGAGAGGGCGAGGAGGGCCACCACTTGCTGCCACCACAGCTGGTACTCCCGCTGCCAGGCATCCTCTGCCTACCATGCTTCCTCCTCCCAGGCTTCATGAAACAGCTCCCCTGGGCCTCTCAGATATTATGCAGCATGCAGGCTGTGATGATGGCCTGGGGGAGGTTGTTCTTGGTGAACTCAAGGCAGGCAGTGAGGGTGTACCAGCACCCCTTGAGGCAGCTGAAGGTGCACTCCACCAGGGCATGGGTCTGTCCCAAGCAGCAGTTAAAGTGGCCCTGACAGGGGTCCAGGTGGCTAGTGTAGGGTTGCATGAGCCCAGGCAGGAGTGGGTAGGTGGGGTCCCCGATGAGTAAGGGCAGGACTGCCATGGCACCCAGCTGCAGGTTTGGCACCCCCAGTATGAACCGCCCACTCTCCACCAGGCCTGGCAGGCTGAAGTTCCTTAAGATGTGGGCCTCATGGGTGCTGCCCATCCAACCGGTATTCACATGCATGTAGGCACCTCAGTGGTCCATGGTGGCCTGGAACACCATAGAATGTGCAGCAGGCTTGCCTTCTGGAGCTTGGGTTGAATCCCAGGCTTGAAATCTTGCTGTTTTGATTGGTGGAGCTCATCCGCCAATCAGGAGGCAGCAAGAGGAATTAAGTCATGCCCCTTTCCTGAGGGGAGGAGAGGAGTTCCCTCCCCCCCTCCCCCCAACCTGATTAAAGACTGCAACACTCACGTCTGGAAGACTTCAGGGGCGGAGCCCTGGAGCACATAAAAAGAACTGTGTGCCTAGCATGGGGGGAACACATCCGGGACAGAGAAGAGTGGGGCTTAGAAGAGCTGAAGAGAGCTGCTCAGCAGGGCAAAGCACAAGCCCAGAAGCACCCTTGAAGACTTCCATCAGAGGGGAACAGCGGACAGCTCCAGCAGCTAGGCTCTTGGTGTCCAGCCCAGCACACGGTGTCCAAACACTGGGAGTTGCATGAGGCAGCTCGGGTCTGCAACCTCTGGCGTGTGGCCAGAAACATGGTGCACAGAACGGTGCATGGAGTAGGACCTTTGGAGAACTTGGGCAGCTCAGGTTCTCGACCCCCAGAACAAGGCTGGGAGCTCAGTGCAGGAGGTGCTGTGCAGAGGGTCCAGCAGCGGACCAAGCCTGGTGCTGCACAAGCCAGCCCAGACCTCCAACCCATAGCAAAAGGTTAAGTCCAGAGAGCCAGACGGTGATTGGGCTACTGAGCCAGCTGACAGGGCCAAGCCAGAGGCCCCAGAAGCCCTGGATAGTGGAGCCCTGTTCCAGGGGACAGCGACCTCCCTCCCCAAAGCCCACTGAAGGTGAGAGCAGCTTGGCGCAGAGGACGAGGGCCACCCTCCAGGCCTGGGAGCCGTGAGTTGCAGGGAAAGGAGGATTCCCACAGGGGAGGGGGAGTCCCCTCCTGGTTAGTTAAGGCCTCCTGAAACTGGAGGTCTATCTGACTGGGAAGGCCCCCCCTAAAGTTACCAGCTTCTTTGTAGGGCTTGGGAAAAGCCCAAGGGCATTGGGGTTTCCCCTCGGGATTAAGTTTATCTTTAGGGTCCTTGCGCCATAAGTGGTGTGATGTCGTGCCTTATATTTTGTGAACTCTCATGTTGTAAATTAGTAGATGAGTAGAGTCCTAGGGCTCTGCTGGGACCCCTAATTGCTATTATTTCACCTGTTGTTTATTTGTGTTTATTTGTGGTTTATTTATTGTTCACCCGTACTTGTCTATTGTTTATCTGTTGGCTATCTATATTTATTTTGGGGGTTTTCTGTTTCAGATCAGATACTTACCTATGACTTACCTGTATATGGAGCACTGGTATAAGGTTTTATGGCATTTACCCAGAGGGTATTGTTTCTGTTATTTGTTTAGATATCTTAGAAATATGTGTGTGTGTGTGCGTGCGTGCGTGCGTGCGTGCGTGTGTATGTATGTATGTATATATATATATATAGTACATATGTTTATATCCATGTTTCTTTTCCTTGTGATAGGTTAATGTAAATAAATTTGTATACAGTTAAATCCCCTGACTGTCCTGGCCTGGTTCTATAGGGACAGAGGGAAACTGAGCGGTCTGCAGTTCCCCCATAGCACACCTACCAGCTAACAATCCCCTTCAGTTGGAGAAGGGGAGAATATACCCAAGTTACCTGGGCTACAAGTGAAAGCCCCTCCGGCTGTAAAGGGGTGATCTTTGTGGGGCAGGCAGGTGACAGGGATGTGGGTCCCATCCAAGGCCCCAATGCACTGGGAGAATCCCAGGGCACCAAGCCCTGCCACCACTGCCAGGGGGACATACACAGAGAGCACAGTATTCCCCAGCACATCCAGGATGGCACTGCACACCTCCAAGATGGCTTCCCCAGTGGTGGCCTTGCCCACACCAAACAGGTGGCTGAAGTATGGCAGGCTGGTGGGCATGGCCAGCTACAGCAGGGCAAGGGCCAGCCGGGTGTCTGCAGGGATGGGTGGCCATGTGCCAGTGTCTTGCTGGTCCAACTGTGACTAAAGCTGCTCCAGGAAATCCCAGAAGGTGGCCCAGGTCATCCTGAAAGCCTCCAGTCACTGCTTGTCATCCCAGGTGTGCTGAACAACATGCCACCACCAGTATTGGCTGGTCTGGTGGGCCCAGAGGCAGTGAGGTTGGAAGCCCAGGAGGGCGATGGCGGCCCTGGCATTAGCATCCTGGATTCTGTTGTCAGTGCTCCTGCTGGGGTCCAGTCAGGTAAATGGGGTCGAGGTGGCAGATGCATGGTGGCAACCCTGGGATGATGCACAAAGGGTGGGCAGGAGGTCGCTGTGTGTGGAGGAGTTGGGAGAGGCAAGGCAGCCATGGGCCAGTTGGCAGTTAGCGCAGCAGGTCCAGTGTGGTGGCCAGCAGGAGCTCAAGGTGTTGGTTGTCACTGCCAGGGTCAGAGGCAGGAGAAGCCATGGTGCGGGGAGGCAGAGGCGGCAAGTAGAGCACTGCTGCATGCTGTCCCCATGCTGTGCATGCTGCTCCTGGCCAGGGAAGTGGCTGGCCAGAGAGCAGCAAACAGGGCTGGCTTTTGAAGAGGGCTGCCAGCTGCTCCCCTCAGTGGCAGTAGGGGCCCATTGCAGGGCCCTGGGAAGTGGAGGCATATTGGCAGCAAGTCTGCTCCCACTTCTGTATACATGTAGATGTCTGCCCAGCACCAGTTACTCATGAGTAATTTCCTTGTGAGTAAATTGGTGCTGAAACGAATGCATGTGTAGACACACCCTGTAGGAATAGATTTAGTCTAAACGATCACTTCATTTCCATTCACCCCACCCCTTATCTAAATTTAGTGCAACATGCAAAGGCACAGTACCCAGCCTGCTTGGCTCTCCATTGGCCCAGAAACTTGGCAGCAGAGAAGCAGTTAGGGTCTGTCTTCTTATGTCACTTGGTCTAATGCCTGAGAGTGCAGGGAATGCATCTGTGTGTGTGTAAGTTGCATATCCTGTTATGAGCCTCTGAACATGAGTAAGTATAGTATTGAGTTTTTAGTGTGACAACTTCTGGATCAGACAGGAGCACCATAATCTGCTGGGACATATACCACTGCAGGAGCACTTTGAAGTTGACATGCCATGTCGTGCTGGCTAAATGTCTTAAGGCAGCTACCTGTAAAAAACCTTACTGCTGACCTTCTGAATGTGATCTTTATAGGCAACATTCCCTCTAAGCTGTGTGGCATGCATGGCTGCGTAGGCGCGCTTATGCTGTGCTGCCAGACATGCCTGCGTGGCCGTGTACACCATGCAGTTTAGAAGGAACACTGTTTATAGGTGAGGGAATGGTTTAATGTGATTCTTTGGTAGCTTAGGGCAGGGGTTTTCAACCTTTTTGGAGCAGTGTACCCCCAGCGGCTAGACGCAGAGCAGTGTACCCCTGGTGATTGGACGCGGAGCAGGGGGGGAAGGGGAGGGCATGCAGCCGAATGTGGAGTGGCAGCAGCCACCACATGCGAGCTTTCCCTGCCCCCTGCATCCGGCCAGGTGGGTAGCGCCTGTATGGCAGCACAGGATAGTGCATGGCAATGCTCCATCCCCATCCCCCTGCGTGTATCCCCTAGGGCCTTCTCATGTACCCCCGAGTGTACGCATACCCCCAGTTGACACCCCCTGGCTTAGGTTATGCTCACAGGGAAGGATATAGCTGCCTACTCTAATATTCAGCATGCTCTTGGCTCAATGATTGCCCACATGGAAGAGTGATGATACTGATTTATTGATGCTCCCCGCTGACCTCATGCCTCAAACACCCCCCTCTAATCCCTGTGCCACCAGCCTGGAACCAAACAGTACCCCTACTCTTGTAGGGGCTTATCAGTCTGTGCTACACTGAGTGACCATAAATCTAGTTAACTGTCAACTGGCTGCCCCATCCCTCAAGGTTGTGTGGTTTTCTCGAGAGACGTCAGTATGTTGATGCAGAACCACTTTAAACAAAATGACACCCAAACAGACTCCAAAAGACACTGAAAGCTTTTTTCAAGCCCCACAGCTGCAGTTTAACCAATAGTCACAATTGTATGTTTTTGCTGGCGCACGTCTAAGTGCCATTTGGCAGAACACCTATTTATGAACACTGCTGCAGGTAAGGTGCAGTGAGAAATGGGAACCCTCCATAGCAACCCCCCCACATCCCTCAAAAAAATCCTTCCCTCCCTCTCCTCTCAGAGAACCAGAGAAGGCTCATGCCTCCAGGTACAGATGCTTTGGTTCCCAGCCTTTCCAGCTCCCACAGTATCTGGATTTTCCCAGCTGGGAGGTAGCATGTAGGCATTTCATAGGATGCTAATGCCAGGGCTGCCCATAATTAGTGCTAGGTTTTAAGCAGCAAGGGTGGCCTCTCTCAGCCCTAGGTGGGGGAAAAGGTCCAGACAGAGGACTCACCATAGGTCTCTCAGTATCTCCCTTGTCTGCAGACTCTGCATTTGGGTGCAGGAGGACCAGTCATGCAGCCCAAGATGATGAATCCAGGATGGTCACATGTGCACAGATGGTGCTGGCAAAATGAGTACCAAATGGACCCCTTGATGTGGGTTGGAACGGAGAGTTGGAAGGGGCAGGTTGGCACCTGCTTGCAACCCTGCTGCTGCAGTACTTGAACAATCTGCCCAGACCCCAGATTGCACTGTGAAGGTCCAAGAATGGGGTCTCTAGATGGCCACTCACTGTCTGAGGGAGGCCACCCCTGCTGCTACAGAGCTGAGAGTCACAGTGCCAGGATAAGGAGTTTATGCACAGGGTCAAAGATCAACTGGGATTCAGCCACAACACCCCAGAGTGGCATCGGCACCACCTCACATGGGGATACCATTGCACTCCCAGGCAGGAGTGGTGGGGCAGGTGGATAGTGCCTGACCAACCTGGGTTGTGGGCAGCAGTGCCTAAGATGCAGGGCCAGAGGAGCCCAGGGCTGGCGACCCATGGACAAGGTGGAGGCTCTCACCTCTGGCCCTTCTCATCCAGAGAGGGCTCCCGGCCCACAGGGGTGAGAAGTTAGTCAGCCAGGACTTTGCAGATCCAGACAGCCTGCCACTGCATGGGGCCAGGGCCACCAACATTAGCAGGGGGGAATACAGTCATCCAGGACATATGCACACAGAACCCAGGTATCTGGGGGACACACATACAAAATGCACCATTTGGGACACACACACACACAACCCAGGCATCCAGAACATACACATGGAACACAGATGTTCAAGACACACACACAGAATGCTGGTATTTGGAGGACACACGTACACACAGGCAGAACCCAGAAATCTAAGACAGACAGATAGACACACACTCTGCCTCACACACACTCACTCTGCCTCACATACTGCCTACCACACATGCACAGAACCCAGGTGTCTATGTCACACACAGACACACACACACAAAACCCAGGTGTCTTGGACTTGCACACAGACACACACAGAGAACCCAGGCATCTGATACACATGCGCACACTTGGTGAGTGTGAAGCATGCTGGGCAGGATGCACAGGATAGCTGGCTAGTGGCTTGTGGCCATGGGGGCGCATGTCATGACTAGCCACTGCTGCATCAGTTCCAGGTGGGTCCCCACCAGCCAATCAGGGGCAGCTCAGCCATTGGGCTCTGCTCAGGAGTCTTTGGCAGCCGAGGGAGCCTGGGGAGCATGCTGGGAGACATGAGAGAGCCCCTCCCCACCATCACCACCTGCTGGGCTTGGGCTCAGCAGCCAGGCTCCAAGCCACACCTTGTCTCCCTCCCACAAGGCTTAATGCGTATTCTGCTTTCTCTCAACCTAACCTTGGGTACTTAGAGTAAGGCTCAAAAATTAGAGCGCTTCTGCCTCGGCCTTCTTGAACACCTGTACTTTGCCATGAAGTTTTAAAGTGGCCAGGCTACATGAAGCATAAGGCTTCGTAGTTGTCACTATGTACTCACAGATCTGTTAGCTATATGATCAAATAAAGGGATACAATAATCTATAACTCTAATCTCTCTTTAAAGAAAGAAGTATTGCTTCCTTCATTAGTGAGGACTTCACATTTTGGCCTTGTTTCTTGAATCCACCTGTGATACTCCACTTAAGATGAATAACTAAGCAGAAAAAGAACATTTAAAAAGTGAAAGGTTATTCAAGAAAATAACCTGGGTCGAGATGATGTGCGATGTGCTCAGATAGACACTACAGAATCTCACTAAAGGAAGGTATGTAACAGGGCTTTGACATTCTCCTCTCCTATCATCAGATCATATAAAAATCAAAATCCTAGTATGATCCTTATTTTAGCAAAATACAGTAGAATTTAGCAAGAGCTACAGGAGCAATAGGAAGTAAACTGATGTTCCCAAATCAGTGAGGGAAGGGGGAATTTTAGCCATTCAATCTATCTGAAAAACTGTGATTATATGCATCTGAAAACAGTGATATAGAACATCAGAAACATAACCTTTAACATTTTCTTTCTACAGCAAAGTATGTTTGGCTACTATCTGTCACTGCTACATTTAGTACATAGGTCAGTTGTGAATTAAAAGCAAATATGCTTTAGAGATCTAAAGTAGCATTCATTAAGCCCACTATATGCAGTGGTTTAAAAATAGTCAAACACAGTAGTCTGCTATTCTACTTCATAAGGGGAAGGTAAACGCTAACCTGAAGCAAATAGTGATCTGAAGCAAGGTTTGTATTATGGAAGTTTAGATCTATAGATGAATGTATGGTACTTATAACTAGTATGTCATTTAAGAGAGAGAAACTATAATCTCACCAGAATAATTCTTCCAGTTTGGTTATTGATTAACTTTGTGGCCAACTTTTGCCTGCATGTATATAGGATGCTCAGCACAGTCAAATAAATTCTCTCTAATCTTAGCTCTTGTAGCTCTCTAAAGAAAGTTTAAAACATTTCCATGGAGATTTACATTTTAGGTTCTGTGAAATACCTTACAATAAACTAACCAGCAGATGGCAGGGCTGCAAAGCCTGATAAGATCATTCAAATTCATTTTACTTTAGTGAAGAGAGACAGAATACAATTTTAAAAATTATTGGGGTCTTTATCATTATCATTATTATTATTATTTTAACCACCCTAATTAGATCTATTGCTACACAGGTAGAGATATTTTAAAGAGTTATGGATACAATAATAAAATTATTGTACCAACAACCCAGCTCAGATAGATACCAAAAGCTCTGTTTTTCAAATGTGATTAAAGCAGGGCACATAAGCAGGGCACATCAAGTACAGATAATTCGTGCCATAATAGTATTAAGATTGTCTAACACATTAAACTGAGACACACAATTCAAATTACATTATGAATGTTTACAAATCAATTTTTATAATGAACAAACAGAGCTAAGTTGTTGGTTTTTTTTTGG
>NW_005842170.1:364007-366628 GCF_000455745.1 Alligator sinensis | reverse complement strand
TGTTTGTGGGGGGGGGGGTGGTGGTATCTTGTTCTCTGCACCGATCACTGTACTAGGTTGACAAGGCAATGGAATTTCTCCCGAACTTTATAAGAAGAACATATGATAAGGGCACCTTTCCATTTAACAGGTACACGGTTAAATAGTTTTCTACCATTTAACAGGTAGAAAAGAACACCTAGAAGCATTTTTCTTTTAGCATTTTAATGAAACATTTTAATCATAAAGTGTCCTCCTGAAAACCTACATACTTAGCTCACTATTTGATGCTAGATTACACTTAAAACTTGATTTTGAGATCTTTGTGGAATAGTGGTGAGGTATAGTGGTATGGCTAATGTCATGATAAAAGCTACCTTTAAATCAAAAGGTCCAACTTATGTTTATATCAATAAAGCATACTGACATAATATTATATTTTCTCTAAGTGATTTACTTTTAGTCATATTTAACCCTTATATCCCCATTTTGCCATATGTCACATAACATGGGCGGGGGGGGGAGGAGGAGGGAAGAAAAGAAGAGACACTTTGTAGTTAGTCTTTATCTGAAAGACTTATAATAATGGAAGAGGCTGAGGTAGACTCAGTGGTCACTCAGCCAACCATACAAGTGATTTGAGAATATCTGCATACTAGAATTCCACCAGTAAGACACCATAATGGTTAATTTGGGCTTCTTTATACTGTAAAAAAGGTCATATTTCATGGCTATATCCTCTCAACCATGAAATTATACTCCTGTGATTACATACTTGAGGCATTCCAGCTATGATGACTATGTACCAGGCTGTGTTTGTGGATATAGGCCAGAACAAATGTAATAAATAACAATAACATTAAACTGTAAAGTCAAAGGCATTTGGAATACCTTCTTGATTGTACAACACCAACTATATTGATAGTATAATATAAATAAACATAGTTATGATATAGTCCTTTTTGCCAAATAGTATTGAGATTTCTGCTTTATCTATTCTATGTATTTATTGCAGTAGTTTTCCAGAGGGCCTGAAGCCAAAAATTAAACATGGAATAGACCATATTATCTAAAAAAACTAAAAAGAGAAAAAAAAAACTTGACAGCAGGCAATAAAATGCCTTTCAAGTGCCAGCTGTGAGATTCCAAACTGAAATCCTTAATTTGTTTTTCAAGACTGCAAACACTTTTATGATGTTCACTAGGACTTTACATTGTTATCCTTTAAGTAACAACTTAAAACAAACTAAGGATAGTGCAATGCATTTCCAATTGTTTTATGTATAAACCCCATCTTCCTCCCATTATGTTGAGACAGGCAACATCATTTCTCAGTATCACTGACTGAGCCCCTCTCTATACATGCATGGCAGGAGGTGTGATTGTGGTGGCAGAAGATGTGACTGCGCATTAGATCCAATTTTGCTTTATTGCCAGTGTAGGGGGAGTCCAATCCTGATGGGGCTCTTAGCCTTCACAACCATGTACATCTGGGACCAAGAATCCCACACCTGACGGGGCTCTCGGTCCCAGCTGCACTCCATGTACAGCCAGGACAGAAAGCCCCATCAGCTGCAGGACTCAGCTCCTGCAACTGTGTGGTGCTGCTGCTGTCTCCCAGCCGCAAATGTGAGTGGAGCAGGCATGACTGGGAGATTGCAATGGCTGGCAGATCACAGCAACTACAGTATTCCAGCTGCATGACTGCCTATACATGCAAATTAAAGCTGGATAGAAACCAGCTATAAAGTTACTACACATTTTTGAGCAATAATTTTATAGCTGGTTGGATTTTTTTAAGGCATGATAGTTAATTTGCACATGTAGCCAGTCTAACAATGTAATTGTATAATAGATATAATAGGTAGAGGGGGCCTGTGTGATTAACATTGGATAAGAGATATTTTCTACATAATCTAATATTTATTCTCAATGCATAGTGTCAAATTACTTCTCCTAAACTTACACAATAGTCACTGTTAAAACTGCAAAGAAATGGACTTGAGCACAGCTTGAAAGTTTCTAATACCAAAATCTAAAAACCTGGCCATATTTAACTGACCATAACAAAATTGCCATTGACCTCAATGGATAGAGGCATGAAGGATTTTAGCCCTAGACTATGAAGTTTGGCAGACTGGCTGTAATATTACATTAGATCATCTAAAAATCCCAACATCAGAAGCTCCCAAACCCATCCATGGACATGTATGCACAGGCACATCCCTACTGGGCATATCTACACAAGATGCTTACTGCGCAATAGACTAATAATACTATGCAGTAGTGTGCCGGTCAAAACATCTGCTAATAAGCCACTGTGCAGTGTTATTAGGCTACTGCGCAGCAGCCATCACAAAAAACCCGTGCGCCAGTGCCCCTATGCAGTAACAGTTACTGTGCATTTAGTTAGTACAGTGAAATCTCTGTTATCTGGTACTTCACCAACCAGAAGAATCTAATAACTGGAGTTTCCGGCTGGTTGGCCGGACGTGGGGGCAGGGGAAAGCTCACACATGGCTGCCACTGCCACCACACCCCACCCCACACTGCTGCTGCTCTGTGTGAGGCCAGCACCACCCCCCTCCCCATGCTCCACTGACTGGATGTGGGGAGGGGGGCGCTGGGGAAAGTTCACATGT
>NW_005842170.1:360246-363886 GCF_000455745.1 Alligator sinensis | reverse complement strand
CCCCCCCCAGCTCCGTGTTATCTGAAAACCCTGCCGGGTTATTTCAGATAATTGAGGTTTTTACATAACCAGCAATCCCCTTACCCCGGGGATGCCAGATAACAGAGATTTTACTGTACTTCATTAAGCAAGTACTAAACTAAATTCGCAGTAACTACTGCACATTAATGAGCATGTAGACATGCCCAATGAGTTTTAAAATACTGAAGCATGCAGCTTTTGGCATTTCTTTAATATCCCTGCCATGAATTACACCAGATTAACCATCATCTTTATAGGAAAAGGTTAGCTCTGAAAATAAACTGTGCCTCTCCATCCAGGAAAATCCAGGAGCGTCCCTAAAGCTCACAAGCCCACTCTCATGAGGCCAAACAAGTGGGAGCAGATGCCTGCCCCCTCTCTACTACTAGGCCCAAAAGCCAAAATCTACTATTTTACTGCTTTTTATGTTTCACTGCTTATAGCACCCATAACCTGCTAGGCTTTCACTTCCCTTTTCCATATACCCACATCCCATTCAGGGTCCTTCTCCCTAGTCCCTTCATAGAATATCCATGAGCATCCTCTCCCCTGACCCCTCTCCAGTCTTTCCCCAGTTAGCAAAAAATTCCACCTTCCTCCACCAGTACTACACACCTCCCACCCAGCTTTCAACCCCTTTCTAAGTGCTAATTATATAGCACAACAGGCCTCACCTGCTTCCTGTCACATGACCTAGGAAGAGGGGAGTCAGGCATTAGTCAGAACTAGTACTGTATTCCCTTAAACTGGCAGCTTATCTTGAGACAGCATTTTAAAACAGGACTTCTACAAAGTCATCACACCTTTGCTTGTTTACAAGTATGCTGTCCATTCCTTTCATATAGAGAAACAAATGTAGAGAAGTATACTGATTTATTTTAAGTTATACAACCAGAGAAGGAGTTCTGAATACCAGTCCTGTGCTCATAGAAAAAAAAAAAAACAAAGCTTCCATAAAAACATCTTAACTATTTTCACTATTTAAAATATTACTGATTAAAATGAATATTAATAATTACATAAATATTACCACAATCTCTCCTGGGCTTGGACTTTGTCGACCAAAGCTGAGCCTACCACAACTACAGCAACTATAGCAGGCTGCAAGCAGAACTAATATGGATCTCCAGTCCCCAAGTACAACAAAATATGGCAACCAGTCAAAGGCAAACCTCAAAATCTGGTCTGACATAGCAGCTATTGCAATTGTTGGTTACAAAATCTTTTTCTCACATCATGTTTTTAACCATGTAATGCCACTTTCTTGGCTGCTTAGACATCATTTGGAAGCTGCATTCTTTTCTGTGCTCAGATTCCAAAAGCCACACTTAATTTCAGTGCTAACCCAATTGAAAACAGATTGGATCAGCTTTTCAGCGGATGCAAGGAGCTTGCAAACACAGCGTGCTGCTTCTTTTCTCTGCATGGGAAGTAGTAATAACTTGTCCACATGTACTTTCTAATATGAAGTGATCAACACCATTACTCAATAATAACAAGATAAAAAAAAAAACTTTAAAATTATTTTTCTGTTAATTGCTCTAAATCCATAGAAGAAACTAAGACACAAAGTACTGCAATGATGGCTATAAACTCCCAGAATTTTTCTTCAGCAGTATCCACTTCCTGCCCACTGGGCATGTCTACACATGCATTTGATCTGGCCCCAGTTTACTCTGGTGTAAACTACTCTAGAATAAGCATTTTTGGACAGGTGTCTACACATGTGTGGATTACAGAGCTGATCTGCACCGTTTCATGCAGCCTTGAAATGGGCCCCTGCTGCCACCAGGGGGAGCTCAAAGCTCTCCCTGGGTGCTAATCCAGGGGTGGCAGGGAGCACCAGGCTAGGAGACAGCTGTCTCCTAGGCCCAGGAGGCTGCCTGCTGCTGGAACGGGGACAATGTCCCCCTGCCTCAGCAGCCCTGGCTCCTCAATAAGGGGTAGGGAACTTGGAAAAAACTGCAGGGGAGGGCCAGGTCCCAGTCCTCTGCTCTGATCTGTTGGTGGGGCAGCTAGTAGCTAGCTCACTGCAAGCTGCCCCACCAGCAGATCACGGCAGGAGGCTGGGGCCTACCCCACCCCTATAGCTCTTTCCAAGCCCTGTGCCTTGATCACCCAATCAGGGCATGGGGCTGGGACCTGCCCCTGACCAGGACAGTTCCTAGCCTCTGCCCTGCATGCCAGGCAGAGGATGGGCAGCTTGTTTCCAGCTCAGCTCCACGAGCACATAGCTGGATGGAGAACAGGCTGGGGGGGCTTGTCTCTGACCAGCTCTGTGAGTGCAGAGCCTATCATCCCCGCCTATCGTCCCTCCCCCTCCACCCAGCTCTGCACTTGCAGAGCTAGGTGGGGAACTGGATCCCCTGCTTCCACCAGAAGGGAGCTCCCAGCACCAGCTCTGCAACCACAGGGCCAGTGCTGAAAGACTCTTATCTGATCACAGGGCCGATATTCATAAGGGTCTCCCAGCTCTGGCCCCACAGTCATGGAGCTGGTGCTGGGAGACAAGGATACAGATCTCCCAGCCCCCATTCCCCAATCACAATCTTGAAGCAGGGGGCTTAAAGCAGTCTCCACCTGGGCTCCTGTGGCAGAGTCTGCTCCAGCAGCAGGCAGCTCCCAGGGGCAGAGCGCCATCTCCTGCACCCTGGTGGACAGCTGACTGGGAGCAGGTTTTGCTCCCTGTCAGGTGTCTACATGAGCACTACTGTGCTGTTATTAATCTTAAGTAAATTTGCTACTTGCATTTGCACATGTACACATGTAGATGCATGTTCTTACTTTGCAGTAAACTATGCTAATGTGCATTTCAGCATCTCATGTAGATGTGCCCATTAGGTCACATTGTGTGTATTAACCCAAACAGATGATAAGTCACAATTCATAGATTCATAGATTCATAGATGTCAGGGTTGGAAGGGACCTCAATAGATCATCGAGTCTGACCCCCTGCGTAGGCAGGGAAAAGAGTGCTGGGTCTAGATGACCCCAGCTAGATGCATATCCAACCTCCTCTTGAAGACCCCCAGGGTAGGGGAGAGCACCACCTCCCTTGGGAGCCCATTCCAGACCTTGGCCACTCGAACTGTGAAGTTCTTCCTAATGTCCAATCTAAATCTGCTCTCTGCTAGCTTGTAGCCATTATTTCTTGTAACCCCCGGGGGCGCCTTGGTGAATAAAACCTCACCAATTCCCTTCTGTGCCCCCGTGATGAACTTAAATTCCATGGCATGGAGCTGCAAACAATGACAACAGCCAAACAAAAGCATATTCCCAAAAGCTATATAGAATGACAAACCATGCCAAACTGTCTTGTGGACTGTAGCTAGTTCTGCATCCACTTCTGCCATTTCTAAAAACTCAAGTGTTGCTAGTGGACAAACATTTCCTTATACCTAAAACCATCCTGAGGTCCTAGCATATATCCCAGACTTTGTCTCTCCTTGTCCCTCTTCTAGGTGTCACCTTCCTTTCCTAAGTCACTGTAAACTATTTGCATGAGAACTTCTCTACAGTTACCGCCACTTAGAACAGCCTGATTGTATCTCTCTGCTTCATCTAGATTCATATTAGGGACTCTAAGGGACCTCTCAAAATCATCAGGTCCACCCCGCCC
>NW_005842170.1:358614-360236 GCF_000455745.1 Alligator sinensis | reverse complement strand
AGACTGCTGAGGTCAGGTGACCCCAGCAAGGTGAGCATCCAGACGTTTTTTGAAGATTTACAGAGTACGTGATTGTACCACCTCTGTAGGGGAGTCTATTCCAGACCCTGGATACTCGAGTTGTAAAGAAGTTTTTCCTTATGTCTAATCTAAAGCGGTCTTCTAGAAATTTATGACCATTAGTTCTAGTCTTCCCCTGGGGAGCCGACATTCTCCCAATCCCTGATATGAGTCCCTTATAGGCTGCCATCAAGTCCCCTCTGAATCTTCTCTTCTCCAGGCTGAACAGACCCATGTCTCTCAGCCTCTCATCGTATGGCCCGTTCTCTATACCTTTAACCATATGCGTAGCCCTCCTTTGGACTCTCTCAAGCCTCTCCACAACCTTCCTGAAGTATGGTATCCAGAATTGGATGCAGTACTCCAGCTGCGGCCTCACCAAGGCTGAGTAAAGCAGGAGGATGACATCCTTAGTCTTGTTTGATATGCATCGGTAGATGCATGCCAGTGTTTTGTTTGCTTTGCTGGCTATGGCATCACGTTGATGGCTCATGTTCATTCTGTGGTCTATCAAGACCCCCAGGTCTCTTTTGGTTGTGGCTAGTAAGCGTAGCACTGCCAATCCTGTAAGAATGTTACGGGTTGTTTCTCCCTAGGTGGAGCACCTTATACTTCTTGGTGTTGAACATCATCAGGTTTTGATCCAGCCACCTTGCAAGCCTGTCCAGGTCAGCCTGTATCCCCAGCCTATTCTCCAGTGTGACCACAGTCCCCCATGATTCGTGTCACCTGCAAGCTTTGCCAGTCCTCTTTTAACACCTGAATCCAAATCATTAATGAATGTGTTAAAAAGCACCAGTCCGAGTACAGAACCTTGAGGGATGCCACTGGTCAACAAGCACCATGTTTACTCAGTTCCATCTATTATTACAATCTGGATCCTGCCTTGGAGCCAGTTTCCTAGCCACTGGACTGATGGGTTATCAAGTCCACAGTTCCCCAATTTTAATACAAGCACATCATGGGAGACCAAGTCAAAGGCTTGTTTTAAAATCCAAGTATATGACGTCAACCTCATCTTCCTTATCCAGGCGGCATGCTACTTGATCATACAAGGAAATGAGGTCAGTCAGGCATGACCTGCCCGCAATGAAGCCATGTGGGCTGTCTATTAGAATGTTGCCTTCTGTTAGCCTATTGCTAATGGATTCTTTGATCATTTTTTCCAGGATTTTGGAAAGGGATTGAGGTCAAACTGTTTGGCCTGTAATTCCCTGGATCCTCCTTCCTTCCTTGCTTGTAGACAGGCACCACCTTGACCCTCTTCCAATTTCTGGAACCTCTCCCAAGCACCACACATTCTCAAATAGTTTTGCTATGGGCCACGTGATGACGTCGGCCAATTCTTTCAGCACTCTCAGGTGCAGTTCATCCAGTCCTGCTGACTTGTAGATATCCAGCTTCTCTAGATGTTCCCTCACTAGATCCTCGCCAACTGTTGGTGGGTGCTAACCCCCACCTTGATCATCCTGTATCCTGTCAAGCAGGGTAGCTCCCTTGAACTGGTGGAATACTGACACGAAGTAATCATTTAGGAGTTTGGACTTCTGGGTGTCAGTTGT
>NW_005842170.1:328786-358604 GCF_000455745.1 Alligator sinensis | reverse complement strand
TTTCCCTTATTTTTTTCTCCAACTTCCTATGCATCTGAATAAGGACTTTAAATTGTTCTTGATTTCTGTTGCCAATCTGAATTCATTTTTCTCCTTTGCTTTTCTAATACTCTCCATACAGGTGCAGAATATTGCTGTATTTTCTTCCTTGCTGGTATTTCCCGACTTCCAAGTTTCTCTTTTCAATTTCAGGAGGTCTATGACTTTCTTATTGAGCCAAGGGGATCTCCCAGACCTTTTGCTACCTTTCCTGCAAGCTGGAATGAACTTCCTTTGTACTCTGAGGATTGTGTCCCTGAGGAACAACAACTCTCATCTTGGACCTCCCTCCCTATTAGACCATGGTCCCTCAGGGCCTCACCAACTAAACTCCTAAGCTTGTGGAAGTCAGCTTTCCTAAAATCAAGTAGTTCAGCTCTGCTGACTGATCTTCCTGCCTTGCAATGGATGGAAAAAGTGATCATCTTGTGATCACTGTTGCCTAGCTTCCCTTCGATCATCAGGTTGCTCATTAGATCATCTCCTTTGGCCAGGACCAAATCTAATAATGCTTTATCCCTTGTCAGCCCATAGACTTCTTGAGTCAGATAGAGCTCATCAAGTGAGGAAGCTTTATGACTGATCAGATTTTGTTGAGTGTTCTTCCCACAAGATATCTGGGTAGTTGAAGTCATCCATGACAACCATGCTTTGAGAGTGTGCAGCCTCTGCCAGTTATCTAGAGAACTGCTAATCCAGCTCTTCCTCTTGGTTGGGTGGTCTGTAATAAATGCCTACAGTTATATCCCCTTCACCATGTTCTCCCCACATTTTAACACAGAGGGTCTCAAGTCACCCTTCTTTAAAGCCAATCACCACTTCTAGCAATGTGTACTGCTCCTTAACATAGCCACAACCCAACCCTTCTTCCCAACCCAATCCCTCCTGCACATGGTGTATCCCTCTATGCCTTTGGTCCAATCATAGGTGGAGTGCCACCAGGTCTCCATTATCCCTATGAGATCATATTCCTTATTGCTTAGCAGGAGGGTCAGTTCCTCCTGCTTGTCCCTCATGCTCCTGGCATTTGTGTACAGGCAACTAAGCCTGCCATTGGAGGCTCTAGCCTTCCCAGTGTGTTGATTTTCCTACTTTTGATGAGCTTCTTAATACACCATTCCCCCAGATCTGTGGGGATTCCAGATACAGACAGACAATAGAGACAGTGCTTTGGCATAATTTAGATGACAACTGCAAATTTGATTATATATGTCCAAGTATATGGAAATGTGTATGCAACTTACATCAAAAAATGAATTAAAAATGCTAGCCAAGAATCCAATTTATTGGTGCCTATGGTTCCCCACCACAGGAAGATATCAGTGCTTTAATGAATTACCATATTTACTTTTATGTAAAGATTTGCTTAGACTGAAACATGTATTAAAATACCTCAGGTTTGAAGTGGGTGAGGAATTCATATACTTTTCCTCTGAGTGCCATTTTCACTCATTCTAGGCATGTATACACGTGCCCCCAACTGCACAGTTGTTACTGCACAGTCATTTAGTACTTACATCATTTAGTACTTGCTAGTGTTGGCTTTAGCTTCAGCTAGTAAATACTAAAATGACTGCTTAGTAACTATCGTTATTGTGCGATCCCAGCAGTGCATGGGGCATTTCTGACCCTACTACGCAATAGCATCATCATCATAGTTACATCAGCATCAGTGGGCATGAACCATAGCAATGAGTTACATCACCATAGCTCATCGCTATGGCGATGTAGCATCTTGTGTAGACACACCCTCTGTTTTTCACTTATTTCATTCACTCTAAAGAAATGTATTTTTGCAGAAGATATGCACAACTTTGTTTTAATTCATTTAAAATATAAAACAGTATAAGTGGCTTTAGAAAGCAGACTTTGCACATGCAGAACAGCAGTTTCAATACATAAAATAGGCCAGTTTCCATCATTTTGAACTTTGAAAGTTTTGAACACCTGTAACTACCATAGTTTTCAATGGAAATTGCACATATTCAGCTCTCTTTAGTGCACTGGTAGGAGTTTTGTGGGATCCTGCTCCTATGGCCAGGTGGTGTAGGGCTGGTTCTGCCACTGCAAAGACTGAGGGACTGGGGCTGATGCCTGCTTACCACTCCCAGTAATACTACTGGGCGAAGCTGCCCCACTTACCACATTCAGGGTCAGATCAGGAAATAACTGAAGCAGCAATGGACACTCCAGCTTACAGTAGGTTTATATTAGCTACCCAGATTGTAGCTGTGGCAGAAGACGCACCAGTCATATATTGTCAATGACGGCCTGCTGACTAAGTTCAGCAGTAGGCTTCAGGAACTGCACATGGCCACTGAGGACTCTATCACATGGCTCAGCAATTACACACACAGACTGACTGACTGAGGGTTATTAGGGTTATCTGATAAACCGAATGCAGACAGGAAGGCCAGCTCTTGCCATAGGCCTTCCTAGTCCAACCCCGCACATTCCTCCCAGAAACAGAGGTGCATGGGATAATTCCACTTTCCAACAGCAGCAGTGCCGTAGTCTGCAGGAACACATGAAAAACACAGAAAGTCTCCACGCTCTTGCACCACCACCAGGTAGAATTGCCCATAAGGAGCATGTAGATTCAGATAATCCTAGTGGAGAACCACTGCTCCAGAAGTTATGCTCTAGTTCTTATACAATAAATTTTCCCATTCTAAACCTCCTCCCATAAGATCAAGTCACTGCATTTATTAAAACTCAAGCTTTTCCCTCCTGCTTTCCCTTCCTGCTTCACCTCCCTTTCACAAAGTCAGTTCTTTGTGCCTGTATTCAAAGTATCCAATTGTTCCACCTTCCCCACTGCAGCAGAAGGAGCTCCTCATTTCTCTCATGTCCATAGCCAACTTTCTGATTCATGGCTCCTTTAGACCTATGAAAGGCATGCTTGCCTTTCCCAGGAATGTCTAAATAGCTACTACCTGTATCCTTTTGAGTTCCCCATGGACTGGTTCCCAAGCAGAATTTTCCACAACTGACCGACAGAACCTTTCAACCTGATCATATGATTATGCTGGAATTGAGTGTCCATTTCTGCTGTCTTAAATTTAAAAAGGATGATGAAAAAGTAAGGAACATTCAAGGAAGAACCATGAAAATGGGGTTGGAAAACATGTCTGAGAGTAAGACTCAAAAAGCTCAATCTATTTAGCGTATCAAAGAGAAGTCTAAGGGGTAACTTCTTCATAAACTGCAAGCAATTATGGAAAGCAGAAATCTGATGACAGAGGCCTCTTCAACCTAGCAGACAATAGACTAGAAATAAGAAGCAATTTTTTATCAGCGAAGGAAATTAACCATTAAAAAATTTTACAAATGTTGTAATGGATTCACCTTACCAGACATTTTTAAGTCAAGAAGGGAAGCTGTTTCTAAAATATAGGCTCTAACTCAAAGAGGAATCAATTCAGGGAAGTCTCATGCCCCGCATTATACAGGACAGTCTAGATGATCACAATCATCTTTTGTCCTTAAAATCAAGACTGATTTTGTCACAGCATTTTTAATTAAATTTCACAGAAGCTGTATAGGGAAAAAAGCAATATTCATGGAATATTACCAAGCACATTTGTTGTATGTTTATAATTCTGTACAGTAATCTGTTTAACCTCCTTGCCATAATGGGGAGCACAGTTTCACATGGAAAGCTAATGGTCCCATTCTTCCTAATGGCCTGCACCTGTGGCTGTAATAGAGCTTGCATGATACTATTCATTCTCCCCTCTGTCTAGGTAGCATGCTGCATCATAAGATGAACAGAATTTCTTCAAATTCACAGTTTTGATGATGACCACAACTTCTGTGACAGCCACAGTTGTAATTATAGTCTATGGATATTAGAATAATTTATGTGACATCTAAGATGAGGAGTCTACCCTTAAAGGTCTGGAAGTCTTATAACAGCTGTGCTGGGCCTGCACACTCTGTTATATATAATTATCCATCGCTGATTAACAGAAAATTTAATTTATCTTAAATGTGGCATGGTAGATAGAGATAGAGATAGAAATAGAGATAATACTATATAATATAGTGTCTTCCTATGCAGTCATGGTGATGCTTTCTTGGGTATTGCATAGAATTGTGGATGTACCAGCCCAAATAATCTCTCTGAAATATATAAAACTTGGCTAAATGTTGTATAAGAAGGTAAAAGATAATCAGCAACAAGTATCTGAAAGGCATGAAATACCACGTGGAAAGTGGCCTTGATGAAGGTGATTGAAGTTGGAATCATTGGGAACAGTGGGATAAAACTAAGAAAAGAAGTATCAACTGCCATGGTATTTGGTGCTTTAATTAAATTCCCAGCTCCTGGAGTGATCTGATTACATGAGCCTCTCACCACCTTTTTTCACGATAAGTTATTAGCACTTCTTATAGTAGAAAAAAAAGTTTGGAAATGTGAACCCTAAAAACTGAAAACCAAAAGGTAACTGAAAAGACCCCCAAATTACTATTTTAGCTCATTTATTTCTCCAACACTTAGGGATGGTAAGAAAAGATTTAATACAAAGAAAAAATGTCTAACTGTAAATTCTGCACTGTGCCATAGTCTCTCAAGGGAAGTTATCAAAGCCGCATTGCTTGACTCATTTAAAACTGAACTAGACAAAGCATTGGAGTACAGACTAGAAGAAGCAATCTTGCATGGGCAAGGGCAGCCAAAATAACACAGGAAGATTTTCCCTGTTTCATTTATGTTGTTCAATTTGCATCTAACACTGGCATTTTAAAACCAATATAGATATTTATGTGTACACAAATGAAAAGAATATTAACCACTCCTAAAAGGATTATATTTCCCTTCACAATCAGATGTAACTTTTCTTTTCCTATCCCTGGATTTGTTTGGTTGTTTGTGTACACACAGGGAGACAATACAAACTCTCAAGAGCAATTATTCCTCCCAGCATCCTGCAACTAGCACCTGGGAATCACATCCCCTGCTGTACTCTAATTATAAGAAAGTAAATGTCAATAAAGTTGTCTAGAGAGATAGAGGGGATAATGGTCTTTGTAAAAGCCCTTCCAATCACAAAAAGCAGGGAAAATGAATGCTAGAGCTCTGGAGAAAATGGGAGGTGCATGAGAATTTTGGCACCAAAAGCATACCAAAATAATACTGCCTGGAACTAATGGAAAGAGAATAAGTTGCAACATCAAGAGCTATGTTTGCAATAGAAATACAGGTACCTAACTACCTAAATCCAAACGTCAGACAGCACTGGTTTTAATAAAACCCACACCCAATTTTGTAAACACCTAAACTCCCTCAACAACTAAGTTCTTGCTGGCAAAGTCCCTTTGGCATCCAAGTTTCTGATGCTTCACATGCATACAACCATCAAAGTCCTGATGCTGCTGTGTGCCTGTCAGGATTCACAAAATAGGTGTTCCCTTCCCTATTTTACCTGACTAATATATATGTTCAGATTAAATTTACCACTACCCAAAACACAAGCAGAGAAAGCAATGCTGGTCCCCTTTTTATTAATTTGCTTAGTGTAAGACCAGGATTCGTGTCCCGTTTCTACCTCAGAGAATTTGAATCCATACCTCCAATCTCCCACTTGGCCTAACCACCAGACTATAGGACATTCTGGAGTAGGGTTTGTTCAATCCCACCTGTTGTTCTACTTTGCATAAATATTCACTGGAAGACCTAGAACCCAAGTCTTCCTCTTTTCCATGGGACTGCCCTAGCCACTGGGATATAAAAATAGAATAGCTGCTACAGGACCTTCCCTCCAGGGGCAGATCCAGGGAGGGCGTAGTGGTGGAGTTGCAGCCCAGTTTGCTTTATGTCCCACCTAAAGTTTAAAAAAAGCTGCCTAGCAGTGGCAGCCGCATTTCTATTTGGACAGCAGAGGAGTCAATTGTCTTAATGGCTTATTACAATCTAACTGATTCCTTCTATACTCATCATTCTGCTGGTGTTAATGACCCTCTCTTCTTTTTAATGGTCTTCTTGTTCCACTAATCATACTATCCTTTTGTGGTGGAGCACCACCAGGGTGCTTGTCACTTAAGGGCTGTTGCAGGCTGTTAGGGAGCTTGCTTTGTGAGCATCAGGAAAAGCCTCCCCCAGAAACCATTTTAAGTGGGGAAGGTGGGTGGCAGAGCACCTTTGGTGTCTGCCATTTTAAGAAGGAGAGCAGGCAGCAGACAGGTCCAGGCCAGCTCGGATGAGGCAGCCATTTTCAGATCCTGGCTCAGAACATCTTGGAGGTAAGGGCAGGAGCTATGGGAATGGCAGGAGGCTCCTGGTCCTGGGTATGAATTGGCCCCAATTAGGAAATCAGTGGGGTGTGTTACCCAATGAGGTGCCAGGGGTGGAGTTAGCCCAGTGTTTTGCAAACTGCCCTGTCACTGAGCAGATGAGGGTTGCAGGAGAGGCCCTAAAGGCTGTGCTAGGGCTGGCCAAGGAGTGCAGAGACAAGCCTGATGGCTTATGTGGTCACCCAATGGAGCAGTGCAGGGTGAATGTGGCCCAGTAAAGGGCATGAATGCAAGAGGCCCAGTGAGAGTGGGTGGTGTGGTAGAGGCCCCAGTGAGAGGGGGTGGTATGTTTAGGGTCCTGAACAGGGTAGCATGAGAAAGGCCTAACAGTGCGCTGTTGGGCCTGGCTTCAAGCCGGGGTATAGCACATCTCACAAATGTCATCTGAGAGGCATGGGACGTGGTAAGGGAAGGTCTGGGTCGTGTGCGTACCACCCTTTGACATCAGGGTGCATGAAGGGCAGCCTCCCTCCTAATTAACATCCTAATTACTTTACAACAAGGCATAGCAGGTAAGTAAGGCGGGCAGCCTGCCCAAAGACGGGCGAGCGAGCCAGCACTGTGACTGGGCCTAGGAGTTTGTTCCTGTCACACTTTCTTCTGAAATGTTGATGTCTCTTAACTGCTCCTGGTAATAATTGCTCCTATGTCATAGCCCTGCAGTCTGTTTTTAACTCTAGGTGAAAACATTAGCTCAGGTATGGAAATGAATATCAATGAAGCACTGGATGCATTGTCAAGATTTTAGATTTCATTTTATGAATCTAAAAAGGAGATGTACATTTAATTAATGACTACAGGACTAATGAAACATCTTTTGATTATTTTGCCTCATTTGTTGTATACATATGATATAGCAAATTAATGCACTTTCAAATAAAGTTATATTTGTATTTGCTTGGACTTTCAACTGAATAATGCAGCCGTAGGTCTCTAAAATATTAAGAAGGCTTCTAGTTTCTTTTCAACTGGATAAAAGCATGTGTTGTGTTATATGTAAAGATGCACCACACCATCTGTACCATCCTTTGCAAAATCCTTGATCCACCCATGCTCCCTCCTCACCTCAGAATAACTTATAGAAAAATGGTTAGTTACCCTCCTGGGAGGTGCAACGTGTGGGTTCATTCCCTTCAGACAGAACAAGGACCAGATCCTAAATCTCCTATATCCCAGGTAACTGCTGTAACCACTGGACTCTGAGGTAAAAGGATGACACATCATGTAGTCTCCAGTTAGGGTGAGGTACTGGCCCACAATCATGAGTTTAAAAAGGCCTTAGGCACATATCTCTAGAAGAAGGTTCATAGCTGGGACTCCAGGCAGAGGAAAAAGCCTCTCTGCAGCCCGGAATTAGACCTCAAAGTTCATGAGAGAGACAGAGCTTAAATTACAACACTCGTATTAACTTTCCTTCTGGCTAAGGCTTCAAAAAGTTGGATTCTATGAATTCCTTTCAGAACTGCCAAACTTTCACCTGTCTTGTAGGAACGAGCTGATCTGAGGTTGTGAATTCCTCATGAGATGACAGTGCAAATAAAATTAAGGTAATGCAACATCTGACATTGCAGTGGCTAAGTCCTACATATTTTCAAAAAAATCTGAGGTTGTGAATCTGTTCCCACTGAATACCTGTAGATTGAACTAAAGATGAATTAAGTGCTGAAGCATTGGAGAACAATGGATCAGAAGGAAGGGCCATATTAAAAAATAATTGCATGTTCTTTCCTCTCAAAGATATTTTCAATTTAAGTAGATGGAGACAGGCTATAAATTGTGACAGTTTTATGTTTGTATTATAAAAACAGAATAAAACAGCTTGTAATCCATTCTAATCAATTTCCCCTTTTTGTGCATTAGGAGATTGTGATAAGTTGCATCATGCTGTATTTTGTTGCTGAATAATGTGTCAGATGAACGTTAATTGGCATGTACAAACTAAGTTCTATAATAGAATATGAAACAATAGCAAAATTAGGAGATGTAGCTATTGAAAAAAAGTTTTAGAAAACAAAACATTACTTTAAGTTCTAGAAAAATGGAAGCAATACATGCATGGAATCAATACCTGCGTTGTGAATTACTTTAGTAGCAGAAATGGGAGAGGAGTTGTACAAATAAACTATTTTAATTGTTCTTGAAACTTTCATTCCATGTTACGTTCTCTCATGAAATGAAGGTCCAGCTCTGCCTCTGGTACACTAGACCATGATTTTGGGGGGGGAGGAAAGGTGCTTTGTATCGCAAATGGCAACCCTACACAAGATGCATTAATGCATATTAGCCTAATTTACTGTGCAGTACAGGCATGCGTCTACATATGTGCACCCTTACTACACAGTAAAAATGGCTAATTGTGATTAATTAATGCACAGTAACACATGTAGATGTGACCCAGCACTAAGTTTAGTGCCAGGTCTGCCCAGCCACTAGGGGGCCGGCCTGAGACCAGCCCCAGGGCTCCTGGCTGGGAGCCTCAGGGCTGGGCTGTTCTCTGGCAGCCCCTAGCTGCCGGCTATAAAAGCCAGCAGCCATTTTGTGCCTTGGGGCAGTGTGATAGGGGGTTGTCTAAGGGGCCTTTAAAAAATGCTGGCCCGCCCACCTTTCTAGGGCAGTCTGCCCACCTGACTCGTCTGCCATGCCTTTGATGTAATTAATAGATGTTAACAAGGCAGGAGGCTGCCCATTTAATGCCCAATGCCAAGGACGTAATACACAGTTCTGACCTTCCTTATACCATGTCCCATGCCTCACAGCTGGCATCCAATTACTTCTAGCTCCTCCGGCCCCATGGCTGGGTCACACTTGGCCTCAGGTCCAAACTTCTCCTCAGGCATCTGGAGACTTACCTGAGCCACACACCCCACCTCACTGGGGCCTCAATTCATGCCTCCTCAATACGGTCTCAACTCAATCAAACTACTGGGACCAGCTTATGCACAGTCCTTCAGGCCCTTCTCACAGACCCTACTCTACATAGCCCCTGTACAGCCCTTCAGGCCCACCTGCGTGGACCCTACTGTACATCATCTATGCACAGTCCTCCAGGACCCTACTATATGCAGCCTACTGCTTAGCTATTCCCTTACATGTTCCCCTACTGGGACCACTACACCACCCCCTTACTGGGGCTTCTGGGCCTTATACCCCTTGTGCCTCAGGAGTCTGTCAACTTACGAGGGTCGTCAAGTCAGCCTAAGGCTCACTCAAGCCTCAGGTGTCTATCAATGTGCCTGGACCTGCTTGTCTCTCCTATGGAGTTACCCACCAGGGTGTGGGGGCTGCTGCTATAAGGCACCCCATACTTGCCTTTCACTAGAGAGGCAACTGGTGTGGCACTTTCGGGGGATCACCCCGCCACAGGCAGCTCCACCACACCATCCATCCCTAGCAGGGTGTAGTTTCAGGTAATTCCCCAGGACCAGGAACCTCCTCCATCCCCATAGTTCCTACCCTTAGCCTCCAGGTGTTCTGGGAGCAGGAGCAGGAGCTCTGGCTGGGTGATGTTGTCAAACCCTAGATGTAACTGCCAACTCAGCCCTGAGGGCCTGGGTTTATATTGAGGCTGCTCAGTCCCGTCCTCCAATCCAGGAGCCCTCCCACGGTCATGTGACCACCTCGTTTGGCTGCGCTGCACCTGCTGGCTGCTCCACAGCTTGCTTATGCCTCTTAAGTGGCAGGCACCAAAGGTGCCTGGCCACAGGCAGGCTGCACAGAACCTTGCTGGAGCCTGTGCACTCCCTAGGACCAGTGTAGGCCTTGTGTGCCACCCTGGACAGGCCACAAGCTGCCTCTGCCTGGTCTGTCTCCTTTCTAGAGCTGTTGTTGCCCACAGCTGAGTGTTGCAAAGGGATTCAGCTTACTGCACCCCTTCCTCAGCCCTGATATCCCCTCAGGGCTGCTGCTTAGCTGTGTCTGGCAGCAGGGCCAGCACCTGCTCCCTGCTGCTGCTCACCCCCAGCAGTGTCTCCTTCCCTTGAAGGTCCTATAGTTTAGTTCCTCTGCTGTGTGGCTCCCAGTCCCTGGCCATGCCCCTGCACTGGGTACCGCTAACACCTGTCCAGAGCTGGTTATGCAGGGACAGCCACATTAGGGCCCAGAGAGCCAGCACAGGACATCATGTCATTAACTTCCTCCCTATCAAGCCCTGGCCCTGCCTGCATGTGCACACCCATGCCACTGTCCAGACCCCCAACTGGACCCGGAAACTGGATGGTAATCTCTTAGTGCCCTGAGATGGTGCCAATGTGCTAAGGCAGTTCACATGGAGTGGACACTCAAACACCCATATTTATGATGCCCTATTGGATGGCATGCGGGAGTGAGGACACTCCCAGTTGGTGTGTCAGTGCCTTATTAAGATCAAGGTCTTCTGGACACAGTGGATGAGCATGACTGACTACAATAGTTGGCCCAGTCGTGTGTGTAAGATCATGGCCTTTATGTGGGAGCTGACCTGCTTTTGGGTGCCCCGGGACCCAGGCCACAACCCTACAAGTGTCACCAGCAAGGGGGGTCTCCCTATGCCCCCATCCTGCCCGGACCCCTCCAGTGATATGTCACCAGAGGAGGGAACCTCAAGCCTTCAGCACCCCACCCCAGCCTCCTCCCCAACCTGCTGTATCCACTGGCAGCTCAGGGAGCCCTGGCCAGTGGCTGCTGTGCCCTCAGCACAGCCCCAGACCCCACCATGATGGGCAGCCAGCAACATCACCACCGGTCAACAGCAGCACCTGCTCCTATGTGGGGAGGGGGAGGGGGGGGCTCTAGCCAGGTGCCAGCCTGCCATGCACCACAGGATGTGGACACCAGGTGCCGCTGCTCACCCTCACTGATGAGGAGGTACATGCCAAACTGCCAGCCTCACCAGCCCTGGACACGTGGTAAGTCCCACACTGTGGCAGAGCCCTCCCAGTCTCCACCCCTGTCCCTGGCCCAAGTCCCTGCCCCCATTCCCTGCCTGGCCTGCACACACTCCCTGGCCCTGAGTTCCCCCACTACAGCATGTAGAGAAGTGGGCCACAGCTCAAAACTTTATTCAGCAGTCCATGTCCCAGAAGTTAGGCAGGCACAGGGTTCTCACATGCCAAGGAAGGTGTTGATGCCAGTGGCAATGCTCTCCTCAGCAGCAGAGGGTAGGGGCATGTAGCACTGCCACAGGTAGCTCTCCAAGCAGTGGCGGAAGTTGTGGGGCAGCCCAGGCTTGCCCCCTATGCCATCATAGTGCAGGGTACTGAACCAGGAGTGCAGATGTACCCAGGGCATGAGGAGGACCAGCAGCAGCAACCCATAGTGGCTTGGGCATCCCTCTGCCTGCACAAATAGCTCATCGTGCACCACCTGGGGTACATGCAGCAGAGGCACATGGGGAGCAGTGGTGGTACAAGGGGGCTGGCCCCAGGGCTCCTCCCTGGAGAGTCCCCCTACAGGGATGGCAGGGGCATGGCCAGCCCCTCACCACAGTTGTGTGGGAGCCCTGCACACCTCAAGCCCAGGAACCATGGGCTCAGTGGCAGTGCAGCAGAGCAGTTCACCTGCAGGGCAGAAGCGGGGAATGGGGTCTCGAGCTGTGGCAGCAGGTGCTGCCACCAGCCTGACCTGTCCTGTTCTAGGAAGGGGGAGATGGAGTTAGACTGCTTGCAGCCAGCACCCAGCAGTCCGCCAGCCCCATGGGAGCAAGCAGGGACAAGGGGCTCAACAGGTGGCTGTCCAGGCTCATCCTTGCCCAGACAGCTTACTGTGGTCCCTGGGCACCCGCACATGGCTGACCTCCAATCTGAGGCCATGCAGCACAGAGCCCCTGATGCAGAGCATCTTATCTCTGCAATATTGCAAATGTGCACAAAAGGCTTCTGTTTCTTGCCTCTGCAAGGCCAACATCTGGATGCAGGGGACATCCCACCAGCCCCAGCAAAAATGCCGGCTCCACATCACCACCACCCAGTGCTGGAGCCAGGGGGTCCCAGGACCATCCTGCTCCAGTAGCTGGTGGCAGTGGCAGAGGAGCAGGAGGTGCAGGTACAGGCATGGGAGACATGAGTGCAGGCCTGGCAGGCAGAAGATATTGCCCAGGAGACTTCCCAGGATGAGGCATGGGATCAGGCACAACGGGACCACTAGGTGCTAATGGAGGTCCTGGAGCAAGAGCACATGGACCAAGTGCCATCCCAGGTGGTTGCAGCATGAGGCCACTACTCACTGGGGTTGCCACAGCCCCCAGACCCATGGAGGAATGCCCCAAGGGGAGGGTGCTGGGCACTTGCCCCAGGGCTCTGCCCCCTACCCCCCCCACCCCAGCCCCACTCTGGGCCTGAAAAAAAGAGACATTGTAAATCATTTTCACTTTGTAAGAAGGTTTTTTATTGTTGGTGGGTGGGAAGGGTGGTGGAGGAGCCCTGTTGGTTGAGGGAGGAGGGGAGTGGGGGCTCTGTGTGTTAGGGAGGGAGTGGGGAGGGGGCTCTGTTTGTTGCAGTGGGAGGGGGGTGGGGAAGGAGATGGGTGTTGTTAAGGAAATAAAGTTTTTTTCTTTCAATCATGTGCATGTCCTGAAAGTGGTGCTGGGGGTGAGCAGGTGGTACAGGGTGTGTAGGTGGTGCAGCAGGCAGGCTGGAACTGGGAGTGCAGGAGGAGGGGGTCAGTCAGGGCTTCCCACAAGCAGTGCCCTAACCTCCGCTGGTGGGTGCATGACTCTCCTGGGGCCTGGGCAGGGGGACCTGCTAGGGCCAGCTTGTCTAGCACCATGGCCAGCAGGAGTGTGGGGTCATCGCTGACAGGGGCAGGGCTGGAGAAGTGGGGTGCTGGGCATCACTGCCAGGGGCAGGGGCAGGAGCTGCAGCAGCCATGGTTCAGGGAGTCAGGGTGGGCAAGAAAGGAGCTGCACATGGCTCCTGGGCAGGAAAGGGTCTGACTGGGGATCAGAGGGTGAGGCTGTGTTTCCAAGATGGCTGCCAAGTTCTGGCAGCTGGCTCTGGCTTCAATATGGCTGCCAAATGGTGGTAGCCATGTGACCAGAGGCTGGAGGTCCCCCTGGTGGTCATAGGAGCACATGGCAAGGCTGGAGGGACTTAGCATTAAATTTAATGCCAAGTCTCTGCAAGTGTAGACACCTGCCAAAAATCACTTAATGAGCATTAGCTTAATGCACAGTCAATTTAGTCACACTTAAATGAATGTGTAGATGCACCCAAAGTGTAGAAATACAGTAATATTTGGGTTAAGGAAAATATCTTTTCTAAACCATGAGTTAAAATTAGAGACAGGACTGAATTGAAACACCTGATCCATCACCTGAACTTCAGTAAAGTTTGATGCTGATCAAAACCTAATCCTTTCCTGATAATACATCAAACAAGAACCTCACATCTAAATATGCCCATACGCAAATTGTGTGAATTGTGGACTATCTCTACATAGAAGAAGAAACAACAACATATATCCAATCTGCTGTTAGTTTGCTGCTGAGTTCTGTTTCAGAGTACCATACTCTAGGTTTCAAAGAACAATATTGTTTCATGTACAACATACTCTGTGATAAAATATGCACCATATTTTTGAATGGCATAATGAAGAAAAAAAGATCTTTCTGTGTACTAACTGGGCAGGTCTACACATGAAATTAATGCAAAGGAGTCAGCTCCAGTATAATATGCAAAGGAGTTTATTTCTCCTGGATACCACATCTTCTCCTGCACCTAGGACTGCAGCACATTGAGCTGGATTGGAGCAACCCTGGCTGGCAAGGAGCCCTGGGGGTTAGTCTGCCAGCCCAGGATAATCCAACCTGGCTCAACATGCTGCAGAGGGGCTGGCTGGAGCATAAAGATACTATAGTGTGGGGCTAGCTGGCAGGCAGCCCCACACTGAAGCACTCTCATGCCCCAGCCAGATGGGTCAGTATCTACACGGGCACAAAAAACTCCTCAGCAAGGTAGTACTTGTATTTACAAGTACTACCCTGCTACGGAGTTAATTAGTTTCCTGCGGCCTAATATGGCCACATGTGCAGATGTTGAGATTTTACTGTGGAGCTAAACAGGAGGAACTCGCCCTCAGAATAGCTAGTTCAAATCCAGATGTCGTAGGGTTAACAGAGACGTGGTGGGACTCATCCCATGACTGGGCAGTTAACATTAGGGGCTATAGGCTGTACAGGCGGGATAGAGAAGGCAGAAAAGGCGGGGGGGTGGCACTCTGTGTCAAGGAGCACTACACATCCTCTGCCAGCAGAATGGGGTCAGGGGAAGGGCAAGCTGAAGTGCTCTGGGTCAAGATCCAGGGGGGGCAAGGAGAGAGGGATTTGACGGTGGGGGTCTATTACAGACCCCCCAATCAAGAGGAGGAGCTGGACAGGGAATTTTCAGGCCAGCTTGCGGAGACACTAAAAGCAAGGGATGTAGTTGTCATGGGCGATTTTAATTACCCGGACATCTGCTGGGAGGAGCAGTCAGCCGGGACGGACCGCTCCAGGAGGTTCTTGGCCGAGTTGCAGGACCTCCACTTGATTCAGGAGGTGCACAGTCCCACCAGAGGAGATGCTCTGCTGGACCTGGTCCTGGCCGCAGGCGACGACCTGGTAAGAGGCCTCCAGGTTCTTGACCACCTGGGCAATAGTGATCATCGCGTGCTGGAATTCACCATCCAGCGTAGAGTGTCAAGGGCCCGCAGCAAGGTGGTGGCCCTAGACTTCAGGAGGGCCAACTTCAGTGAGATGAGGAGATTAGTGGGAGAGGAACTGGGGTCCTTGAGGGCAGAGGAACTCAGCGTCCAAGAGGAGTGGTCGTTCCTTAAGGAAACGATACTCGGGGCCCAAGGGGTGTCCATCCCGACAAGAAGCAAGGCGGGCAGGAGTGTCCAAAAGCCCCCCTGGCTCACCAAGGGTGTCCGGGAATGCCTGCTTGCCAAAAGGGTGGCGTACGCCCGGTGGAAGGGGGGTGTAATCTCCAAAGAGGAGTATACCTCCTCTGCTCGGGCCTGCAGGCGGGCTGTTAGGAAGGCCAAGGCGGAGATAGAGCTCGGATTAGCGTCCAGGATTAAGGATAACAAAAAGTCCTTTTTCAAATATATTGGGAGGATGAAGAAGGCGCCGGGTAATGTGGGGCCCCTGCAGGATATGCGGGGCAATCTGGTGGTTGCGTCAGAGGATAAAGCGGACCTCTTTAACCAATTCTTCACCTCCGTTTTCTTGTGCAGGGACCGGGACTTCCCTGCTGTGATAGAAGCCGGACGCGAGGGGATCGCCTTCAGACCTCAGGTTGGGGAGGACCGGGTTAGAGAGCTTCTGGAGGGGCTGGACGCGTTCAAGTCAGCGGGTCCGGATGCTCTCCACCCCAGGGTGCTGAGGGAGCTGGCTGGGGTTATTGCAGGGCCCCTGGCACGGCTCTACGAGCGATCGTGGTGCTTGGGCCAGGTGCCAGACGATTGGAAGGTAGCTAATGTGGTCCCCATCTTCAAAAAAGGGAAAAGGGAGGACCCGGGCAATTATAGGCCCGTCAGTCTTACCTCAATCCTGGGGAAGCTCTTTGAGAAGATCATCAAGGAGCACATTTGTGATGGGCCGGCATCCGAGATGATGCTCAGGGGCAATCAGCATGGATTTATTAGGGGGAGATCATGTCAGACCAACCTGATTGCCTTTTATGATCAGGTCACAAAGGCCATGGACGCAGGTGTCGCGGTGGATGTAGTCTTTCTGGACTTCAGCAAGGCCTTTGACACCGTCTCTCACCCCATCCTAATTAATAAACTAGGCGACTGTGGCATAGATGCCTACACGGTCAGATGGATTGCAGATTGGCTGAAGGGTCGCACTCAGAGGGTGGTGGTGGATGGATCTTATTCGACTTGGGGGGAGGTGGGTAGTGGAGTCCCCCAGGGCTCGGTCCTGGGGCCTGCGCTGTTCAATTTCTTCATCAGCGATCTTGATGTTGGGGTGGAGAGCAACCTGTTTAAATTCGCTGATGACACCAAAATTTGGGGGGAGGTGAGCACGCTAGCAGGGAGAGAGAGATTGCAGAAGGATCTGGATAGGTTACAGGGGTGGGCAAACAGGAACAGGATGTGTTTCAATACGGACAAGTGCAGGGTGCTGCACTTGGGTAGTAGGAACCAGCAGCACACTTATACGATGGGGAACTCCCTACTTGAGAGCACGGAGGCGGAAAGGGATCTTGGTGTCATTATTGACTCCAAGATGAACATGGGCCGACAATGCGAGGTCATGGTTGGCAGGGCTAACCGGACCTTGTCGTGCATCCACAGGTGCATCTCGAGTAGAGCCAGGGAGGTGATCCTCCCCCTCTATGCGACGCTGGTCAGGCCGCAGCTGGAGTATTGTGTCCAGTTCTGTGCGCCCCATTTCAGGAGGGATGTGGACAACATGGAGAGGGTCCAGAGGAGGGCCACCCGCATGATCCGGGGACAACAGGGCAGACCCTACAGTGAGAGACTGCGGGACCTGAACCTATTCAGCCTCCACAAGAGAAGGCTGAGGGGGGACCTGGTGACCGTCTATAAACTCACTAGGGGGAACCAGAAGGGTTTGGGGGAGACGCTGTTTCCCCTAGCCCCCGCTGGCATAACAAGGAGTAATGGGCACAAGTTGATGGAGAGGAGGTACAGATTGGACATCCGAAAAAACTACTTCACAGTCAGGGCGGCTAGGAGCTGGAACCAACTTCCAAGGGAGGTGGTGCTGGCCCCTACCCTGGGGGTCTTTAAGAAGAGGCTGGATACTTACCTGGCTGGACTCATTTGAGTCCCGTTTTTGTTTTTAGGTTTTTTGTTTGTTTGTTTGTTTGTTTTGGTTTTTTTGGTTGTTCTCCCGCCCTGGCGGGGGGGCGGGCTAGAAGATCTATTAGGTCCCTTCCGACCCTAAAACTATGAAACTATAATCAACCAGCTCTGAAGTAAATGCCTCATGTAGCTGCACCCACTGGGTACAGCTACACATGTTGCTATGGCAACGTGGTTACTCCGCCATGATTTAGTACTCCCTTTTAGAAGGACTAAATCACGGCTCAGTAACAGCCCGTACTGTGCCATACATGTGGCGCACAGTTATTTTAACAGCTATACTAAGGGAGCATGTCACTATGGCAGAGTAGCTGCTGGTCACATGTAGATGCCCACAGAAGCTACATTACCATAGCAGCGTTGCTACGGCAATGTAGCATCATGTGTAGACATGCCCACTGAGTAGCAGCAGCTGAGGAGCTAAGCCTGTTCATTGTTCTGCTCCCTGTAACTTCTGTGCAAATTTTCCTTTCACTTTTGCTTGATGAAGCAAACTGCTCTTACCATATTTCTCATATATAATGTGTATGGCAATTTCCAGCAGCTATTGTTTCTTTTTAAAGTACATGCTGTATGCAAGAAACTACAGTATTTATGAGAGTACAAAATGATGATTTCTTATGTGATATAGCAAGAAGTTCAACTAACACAACTCTAGGGACCCTACATGGAAACAAAAGAGATGAGCTCAGATTAATCTATGTACTTTGCTCCTCTTACTTTTTGCTCATTGTAAAAGTCAAGCATATAATTGTAAGATAAAAATCAACAAAGCACAGCTTTTCCCTGTCATCTTTAGTGCAACAAAAACCAATTTGGACTATACTTTGACCCAAAACAAAACAGTTTTAATCTGTATATTTTTCAGATGTAGGAAAACACTCTAAAGTGCATCATTTACTGAATTCAGAACAAACCTATCTGAGACAAGGATGCATGTATATTACTGAGATTTGGTATCAATCACTTCACTTCAAGTGAAAAGAGAAGCTATAGTATTTTTTGTTTAGTTCACTTCCTTACTTGTACCCCATCTATCTAGCAAATGTTCAGTACTCAGAAGAGTGCCAAAACAGGCAGTGTGTCAACTTCCCTAATTTGTGTTACAGAAAAATATCCTTTGAACAGAAATGTGTATGCAACTTGTTCTAGCAATAAAACTTTAGGGTGTATCATGACCCTGAATGAAGTTCTGACTGTGAAACCTAGATTATTGTGAAGTGAGTTTGAATTGAATACATATTTGCTGGACTTTTCAAATAGAATTATTTTAGTGTGTAATAGTACATGTCTGATACATAACAAAAACTACCACTCTGACTTTAGTATACCATAAAAAATTAAGAAGCCCAGTTAATTCATTATGGGTATTATTAGTAGTACAGGCGACCCTCGCCATTCACAGGGGATACATTCTCAAATCCCCCGCGAATAGCGAAATCTGTGAATAAGGCACTGAGTTCATAAATGCAGTGACCCTGGCGGCTGGTGTGGGGGCCATGGCTCTGGAGGCGTCAGGAGCCCGGCAGCAGCGGCAGGAGCCTGGTGGCAGCAAGCGCGGAGCTCCCAAGGAACTCCTGTAAGTGTATAAAGCGTATTTAAAATGCAGGTTCAGCATTAACAAATATTTGAAACCGTGAATGCTGAACCCATGAATATCGAGGGTCTACTGTATTCGCTTTTTAGTATTAGTAGTAATAGCTGATAGTGTTAAAAATTTGCTTGCATAGGGGTGGCCAGCCTATGTGACTTCTTGGGGCAGGGCTGCAAGTCAAGAGGGGAGAGGAGGACCAGGACAGGACAAGACAGGACAGGACAGGACAGGACAGGGCCTAGAGCTGAAGGGGCACATTGCAGCTCACCAGGCCAGCTCTTTGGGGTGTGAGAGCCCATCCCACACATTGTACCCTGCTCACCCACTTTTCTCCAAACTCAGCCTAGCCAGAAGGGCTGACCAGAAACAATACTGTCCCACAGGCCAGAGCTGGTGGAGGGGATGACAAACCTGTGCTGTCCAGTTGAAAGAGGGCAGGGAGGAGGGGAAAACTCCCATGCTGACTGGCCAGAGAAATGGGATGGGGAACATCTCCCTGCCACCTGGTTTCAGGAAAGTGGGGGGAAGGGTGGAATAAGGAAACAGCCCCATGCTGCCTGGCCATAGGAACTGGGCGCAGGACACAGAAGCAGCAATACTTGAGTCTTTGCCTCACTGGGACAGATAAGACTGACCACCCCTCTTCCCTCTCCCTGCTCTCCAGCACTTGGCACCTTCAACACACAGACCTCAGGGTGCAAGGAGGTTTGGCTCAGGGTGCAAAGCTTGGTAGTTATGCCTCTGCTAGGCCCAGTCCAGCCTGGCAGTCCAAGACCAGGACCTACATGGGCCACAGTAAGCTCTAAATCCGGGGAGCCCAAAGTGAGACTGGCCTCATCACTGCCACACAACAAGCTCTGCATTTTGGGTGCCCCCACAAACAAAACAGGGCCCCTTCATGCAGCTCCATGTGCCCTGGTGCCACCCCACACTGAACCCTTGTCCCGTTATGTCCAAACCCAGGATCCCAACATCACTGCCCCACTAAGATTCCTCAGCCCCACTGAACCCCATCATGACACTAGGATTCCACAGGGTGGCACAACCTCAGAGGCAGCCCCTGGGAACACCTCATCCCACCGCCCCAAGGAACTGCCCAGACCCTGAAAGTGCCACTCAGCTGGGCCCTGAAGATACAACTGAGAACAACCCCATTAAGAGAGTTCCCACTGAAGGAGATGCCCAGTGAAGGCGCAGCAGACTGCTCTGGGGAACCCCAGTAACATCTTGTAGGCAGCCTCTGGCATACAGTGCCAGAGGGTGCAAGTCCCCTCTGTCAGTGTCATGGCCTCTGAAGGTACCACCCCTTGAGGACCCTCATGGGCCACCCCATGAAAATGTTGTGCTATCCCCATTCATGGAGTCACCAGCTAGTACAAAGCATATGATTAGGGTCCTACTTAAATTGCAGTTTCGTGATTTTTGTGGAAACTGAAAAACAGCGGTTTCTGTGACCACTGCAAAATATGCCATTTCCCATGATTTTGTGCTGAATTACCTAAAAAAAAGCTTACTAAGCTTACTGGAATACAAAGAAAATGTGGCAATCCCTGCAGCTATAAAGCACATGGTTTGAAAGAGAACTACTGAGAGGATGAGCTCATGACATAGTCTCAGTGAAGCCACCAGTCAGGGAAGTAAAAAGGTTTCAGCCCCATCTTTTAAGAAACCAGATCAATGCTGCAGCAATGATCCAGTCTGAAGAGGATGAGTGAAAAGAAATTCAAGACAGCTAAATACATTTCAGCTCAGGATCATGTACGGCAGTTCCCTGTAGGAACCTTGCATGCAGATGGTGGTAAATTGTTTTGTTCATCAAGCAATGCGACTCTGGGTGTGTCAAGGAAAAACAGCATTGATCAGCATTTAGCATCTGAATCACAAATAAAGCAAAAGGCTGCTGAAGAGGCTGAAGGTCAGAGCAAGAAACATGCAACTATGTCCTCGATCTTTAAAAGAACCAATGAAAGCAGTGTGACAAGAACAGAGGCTACATTTGCACTAGTGGAAGCATTCATGGACACCAACACTCTTCTGGACAAAATTGGTTACCCTAAATGAAAGGACTACTTGAACAAATACGTGGCAAATGCTAGCACTTTCCCATGTCCAAACAAGCTTCACCAAGATCATCTACCAGGAGTAATTGCTTCACATGTTCAGTATACAAAATCTGCGTTGGCAGAATATGAATCAATCTCAATTGTAGCAGATGAAGCAACAGATGCCCAAGATTATGATCTGTACATTTTATTTGTACCTGGGAGCTGGACAGACCGCAACCCGCCTGTTTTTCAAACAGAGCTGGTTCACCTTGCATCTGTCAATTTTTCTACCATGGCACAAGCTGTAGTGAAGGCTAGTGAAGTGTAAACTACGGCTTAGAATTTAACAAGATCTCATCATTTCTGTCTGAAAATGTACTGTATATGTGCAAAGCTTTCTCTGACGTGCTCCATGTAATGATGCCTAACGCAATTCATGTCACCTACACATCCTTTCTTTAGTGAGACATCTAGTGCACACATTTTCCTGATGTAAATAGCCTAGTTTCCTCTTTTAAAAAAGCATTCGGTCGCCAATCAAAGCAGAGATCTACATGTGACTGTGTCACTTCCACCAGAGCCAGTGCTTATAAGGTAGAATTTGCGGTTTAACACAGTTTGTTACCATGCAAAGAATATGAAGTACTACCAGCACTTTGCGTGTGAGGAGCTTGAAATCACACCCGGCACATAGTGCATGCTTAAACTACGCAACCTCTACAGACAGGGTGACATTGAAGATCAAGTTAAGTTTGTGGCTGAAAGTGCGATCCAGTTTATGAAGCTTATAACATGGTCTATAAATTGGTAGGCTTTGATCCACCAAGTTGATGGACTTGATAAGTTGGGTCAAAGACATGGATGGCATCACAACTTTCAAACTGTAAATGTGAAAACCACTGGAGATAAGAACCGTTCTAAGCAATAGCTACAAAGTTGAATCAGTACTACAAGGACAATCAGTCACTACCACCATGATTTAAGCAACTGGTTGCCTCCTTTTTTTAGTGCTGTTCACATTTTTTACCCCAATCAGATGCCTTTTCTGAGTTTTGACCCTCAACTACTGAAATCAATCCATGGATGGCAGAATGAGCATGACAAGGAACATGCTGCTTACGTGAACTTTGTCAGAGTGCCAGATGCCTTTGATTGTCACTCTGTTTTGGGAATCTGTTTCTGATCGGTTTCCACATTTCTACAACTTGGCAAAATGCTGCCTTACCATTCCAACAAATTCAGTGGATGCAGAACATGCAATCTCAATGTATGGACAAGTGTTCGCACCGCAGAGGCAGAGGATGTCAGCTACAACTGCCAGTGGATGCTACATGCTAGCCTTTAACAGCTACCATGAATTGTTTCTATCAAGGTAAGCACTAGTTAGCATTACTAAACCTTTTGTAGAATGCTAATAATAAATTATGATGATATTAGTTACAATTCATATTATGTATAAATGTATATTCATAACATATTCTAATTTAGATTTAAATGTAATACTTAGATTTATAATAATGCAGTAATTTGTTTGATATTTCCACAGATTTTGCTATTTAACTGCTATTTAATTATGCCTCTTGACCAATCAGTGGCAAGGGGCAAGGGGCAAGGCTGCTGTCTCCAGCCAGGCCGACTGAAGAGGCAGCAGGATGCTTCTGTGAGAGGAAGTATTACTGCCAAGACCCAGGTTAAGATTTCACTGACTGCTGCCAAATTAAGGGCTTTGGGTCCTTGCTCACCATATAAAAATGCAGTAGTTACAAAGGCACGGAAGGGTTAACCTGGCTCTTGGCAGTGATCCTTCCTATCCCAGCAATGTAAACTGTTCTGCATTGTGCTGCTAAAGACTTGAGCCTCCCTGCTTCCATTCTCCATTCCTTGGAGATCTCAGAACAACAGCAGAGTCTCCCTATGCCTGAAGACCCTTGCTTGTGCCTAAAAGATTGCTAAGAACTTTTTTCCAACTACTCAGTTGGTCTAATAAAAGATATCACATCTACCCAAGGAACCTTGCCTGCCTATGTCCTTAGACCAACACAGCTACAACCAAACCCCCTGCTTCCATTCTGGCACCCCAGGTTGCAAACACTATCAGGTATGCAGAGGGGAGCTGGGGGGTGGGGGTTTGAATCAGAAAGTATCACTCAAGGAGAGAGAGGGGAAGCTTAACTTGTGGCAATACTGTGCTAGTAGATCTTTTGTCGGATCCGAGATGTTACCTGAGGGACTGCCTTAGAGCAAAGTCTCCTAGGCATTCAATATTGCCTTTGGAATATATCTTTGATAAGCAAATAATGCCACTGAAGATTGTACATTTAATGGGACCACTCAATTGGTCTTGCAATAAATATTCCATGGAACACTCAGCTGCAGGTGAGCCAGTGCCAGCAAATATCATCTGTGAATGACTCTTACTAGGTAGGACCCGACACGAAAGATCATCCAAAGATTCTAAAGGTCATATATGTAGTGTTGTAAAAGACAACTTGGGAGCCACTCTACCAACAGGATTTGGGATGCTCTCATTAAGACTCAGGAAAGTTCAGCATAAAGTATTTAGTTTTGCACAGGATAAGACTCCCGCTTACCAGTTTCATGTGCATTACAGTTTGTAAGCTTTGGTCACTACATTCTCATATTTCCAAAAAATTTTAGAAGTTTTACGTTACCCTGTATTACCTTACTCAGCTTACTCTGTTTAGCACACTGGACTCCAGTAACATCACGGTGATGGAACTGTAGATGATTCCATAGCAGTCCCATCACTCTTAGTATTTGCTTTAGTAACACAGGGGCTAGAGAGTCTATAGTTCCAGGCTGGTCAGAGATTTTCTAGATTTTCTTTCCAAAGGAGAGTAGAAATAGTAAAGGCATAAGTTAAATTCCTTTTACATCTCAGGTTTCCATGTCACCAATACCATATTCCATGAAAGCAGTCAATAATAAATGTTAACAATATTTTCTTATGAATTCTTATTGTTAGTACATTACTTTGAATGTTAGTTCAAAATAATTCATTAAACTCAGACGTAGCTTTGGAGAATAATTACTTTATAGCTATTATAGGAAATAAAGATGCAATAAGCTTAATATAATTGATAAAGATATGAAGAATGAGCTGTCCTTTTAAGTAGTATATATTCATAAAAACATGTTTTGATTATATTTTTAATTATTTACTCTAAATTATGGTATCTTAAACAGTTTCCAAACTAGTCTGCTACTAGCATTCTCTACTAGTGATATTTTAATTCCATTTTCTCAGTGTTGTTTTCTTTAATAATATACAAATTTTGCTTCATCATCCCAACCGTCTTCACCAGCAGGTTATAAGACTTTCCCACTGGCAAGCTAGCCTAGAGGCAAACATTTACTATAGCTCCCATTTTTGTTTTAATTTTTGATACACAAAGAAAAATGATTTTTATTTTATGTATGCCTGACAGGATTCTATGACTGTTGGTGAAGTTTTTGTGATTTTGGTTTACTCTCTCCCTGGTGAGTGCTGCTGCCACATTTTAACTTGAACTCTTGGTCACCTGATACATGACCTCTCACCCTGTGACCTCATTTCCAATAGGTCTTTAAGCTGGGGGATTCAAGACTGTGGCACAAAGACAGTTACTTAAGGAAGTGGGCCACTGTTTCAGTCAATGTCCTTATATCCCTGACACTTTTCACTAAAATATTTAACCTTCAACACTAGAGGAGATGACGTTACTTTTTATGGTTTGGAGAGTATGACCTTTTCTGTCATAGTGCTTTACTCACTTTCCACTCTGCATGAAAAAAGAATTGTTGTAGGTATTTCAACAAATAAAGGAAAATGATTTAGTGGTTAACTAAAACAAAGACTTTGGTGCAGCTGCTTGAATAACATATTATGATTAAAAAGTAGCATTTTTTTAACCAAGTAGCTTTTACAAATGTAGTCCAGGTCATGTATACCAACAGCTCAGTAATATCTGAATGAATTTTTATATTTACTTTTTTTTTTTTAATACCTTGCAATTAGACCCTTAAAATCATTACAAGTATAATCCTAGAATGTATTAAATCTATACAAAAAGTTATTCTATAACCTTTTAGTGATAAATCAAGATGTTTTAAGTATAGAATACAAGATCTCTGGTGTAGAATCATTGATTTAAGTATTGCTTAAACAAAATGCAAAAATCTTTGTGCTAGATTTCAACCATACCAGATGGAATTTGATATTTTCAAACATTTAACAATATATTTCACATATGCTGAAACATGTTTGCAGCAATCCCACTAGTAAAAGAGCAACAAATATGTGCTGTCATGAGGAAGACCCTGATTTGGGAGCAGACAAGATGCTCCAGGCTGATGGAAGAATGAAACTGCAAAGGTAACATGCTTATACCATGGGGAAACTTCACTACTCACTTCTGTAGCATCCCTGCAGAGTTAGAATATGGAGTTTCACTGTCTCAGCACTGAAAGAAGTCACTCTCACATACTGCAAGCTAGGAGTCAGATAAAAGAATGAAGAATGAAAACTGCTGATAGAGAGTGAGGTACACTAAAAATGTGCTAAGAATAAAGAGTTAGGTAGTACCAATTTGTTGCCACAGACATACTCTAATGTCTTAACTAGATACCTTTAGACAGACATCTCAAGGTATGATAATTTAATTTAGCAATGAGTTAAGGCCAAGAGCACACATAATATAAAAATAAATGGGACCAATTCTATCCTGAATGCAACTCTTCTGATGTTAGCAAGATTACATTGGATTTGTTTGAGCCAAAATTTAGAAAGAATACGATTTAAATTATTTAAATATCTGACAACATTCCGTCAACTACAGGTATGTATTCATTCTGAGCAGCACAGTAAGTGTGTAAAAATATAAAGCTTTGTTTTTAAAATATAAAAGCTGCATTTGCAAAAGTGACACAACAGAAAGTGATTGGTATAATTAATTTATGTATTCAAAGATAAAAATGTTGAAAGATGAAATGTTGAATTAGTAAATACAGAATAGGTGGTCTGGCTCTCCTGGAGGGTAAATTACTACTGCATGTCAGTGGAAGAATCCATTTTATAAATATTTTAAATTTATCTATTTATTAATTTTAACATAACTATCCCATGCTCCAGTTGCTTATACAAAGCATTAAAACATATAATATTAAAATTAATATCAAAAGTATTAATTAAAACCAATATCAAAACTGGTTGAAAGAGTTTTTGACAGAACTTTTGTCCATCTACAACTATGTATTTTGTAATAAGACATTGTTTTTAATGAAATTTCATGAAAAAGGTTTCTTCGGAGAGCATTTTTTATCAAAACAAGAAAAAAAGGAGACCTGAATTCAAATGAAAACTTTTCATCTCAGATGACGCTTAATCATAAATGACAGGTATCTGAATCAGGAGCTAGTCATCATGTGATAGTCTCCTAACCAAGCTACAAAGTCTCGTTCTCTCTCCTGTTCTATCTCTCTCTTCCCCACATTTCCATTCCACAGGTCTCTAAACATTTTGATTCTTATTAAGAACAAAAACAAATCCTGAAAATGCAGAATGTTTAACAAGACAGAGTTCTTGTTATTCAGCCGCCCCTATAAACATACGTTAAACATTCCCCATGGAAGAAGCACCCAAATTTCCAATGGTAAACTGCCCATGAAATCAAGCCATTGTAAAATATATACTTACCCTCACACAGTCCCTCCAAGTCCATCCCTTTAGGACACCTCAAGGACATATTAAAATATGAGATCAATATGGGTCACCAAATCCAGGCTCTGAACTCTATACAGGGTGCACCTACATGTTCAATTAGTGCAGCACGGTAAACTCCAGCACAGTTTGCACCAGAGTTAATGGCTCCCGGGTGCAGCATCTACACATGCACTCAGGATTGCAGCAGTTTGAGCTGAGGCAGAGCAGTCTGGGCTGGCAGCAGGTTCCAGGGTCATCCCTGGGGCCAGTTTGCAGCAGCTGGTAGTAGAGGGGCTTGCTGGGGCACAAGAGTGCCCAAAAAGTAGAGTCATGTGGCTAGGCAGCAGGCAGGGTTCCGGCCTCCTGCTGCTTGGGCTAAGCGGGCATAATTTATGCCCAGCTCAGCATTTGCACATGTTATTTAGGTGTACTTATTTTTGCCACCATAAGATAGTACTGTCCCCAATGGTACTATCTTAGGGAAGCAGAAATTAGTTTGCTGCGGTTTAATAGTGTCACACGTATAGACTGTGACACTTCACACTGCAGTAAATGAGTCTACTGCGCAGTTAGGTGCATGTGTAGATGCACCCATTATCATGAAAAATGTCTTTCCATCAGCACCTTTTTAAACTAAGAGACTGTTGGTTAAAGTAGCTCTACTGATCACAAGGTTAGCAGTATCAAATCAGAACACCACGTACACACTTCCCAAACCATGTAGGCTTTCTATGTCAACAGATTAAACTCCACCTGGAAATTAATCACATTGCTGAGTGTAATATCTGAGGGTTATTTATATTTTATATATCAGCTAAACATTCTGAATGTTTCTAAGAGATAGTCACATGAACACAGCACATCGCAGTAGTTTAATTCTAACGTGACCAAATTTGTGAGGTCCACATGCTAAAGAAAAGGTGGCACCCTTTTTACTGAGCTTTAAAGAATAATATTAATTGTAATTAGTACCCATGCATCTAGCAGCAGCCTAGTATCTAACATATTCCCATAACTGTGACTCTCAGCTGGGTAGTCCCTATCAAAGTGGCCTATATAGTCTTCCCTATTGTTCCAGCTGCTGATTACAGCTTTAAAAGAAGAAAATATTCCAAGTGGTATATGTAAATGATGTAAATGAAATGTTATGTAAATGAAAATGATGGTTTAACTTAATGCAAGTAAATTCATTATGTTCATCCATACTGTTCCACGTCATCAATATGTACTCAAAACCCTGATAGGTAAAGCATACCTAACATACTATTTATATGTGCAAATATCATGGCATTACCGAGAAATTTTTTTTGTCAAGATCATCTTTGTAGGTGACCATTTTCAATGCTAAAACAAAGGCACTGATGATCAGTTACTACCAAGAGTTTCTTTTATATATTGGAAGTTTCATTCCATTTTCACCCCTAGAGGTCAGAATTGAGCTACCTTGTTGGAGCAATCTTGTTCCACTCCTGCCTTCAAGTAACTGTGCTGCAAACAGGTAACTTCTGTTTTTCAGGGCCATCAATCTGAATATTCAATCCATTTGGTTTCTGAAAATTAAAAACAAAATAATACATAATTTTAATCAGAAAAATAATAAACAAAGATGTTATTTGACTTTATAATGGAGGTCAACATTTAAAAAAATAAAAATCTAATTTCAATAGTTTTCTATTATAAAATAATCAGTCTAATGTTGCTGCTGTTTTGACTACTTTGACCAAATATTGTCAAAGCTAATAATTGCATTCCCTTTTCAATATGTGATTTAACATACTTGTCACAGGAGAGAGTTTACTAAAAGATCTCAAAAGAAATCCCACCCTAAAAGAATAACCAAGAAACTCTTGTGCCAAGCTCAGAAGGGAAGGGAAGGGAAAATATTCTCACCAGCCAAATTTGCTTCCATCAGTCATGCTCTTTATACACTGCATTACTAATATCAACCACCTATGTTTCACTATCAAATATTAATTTATCTAAGAAGTGGGGGAACTCCGGTATTTTTAATAAATCATCCATTTTTATGAAAAAAGAATATTTATTTTCAGTTTCAACTGAATCTGAAGCAGGTAAACTAAATCAACTGAAACAATTTAAGCAGGACATCACAGATGTATGTGCGGATTTTCCTTCTCCTTTTTGTTGAATATTAAAACTAGCAAATTCATATCTTAAATATTATTGAAAGCTGAAAGCTAACTGAAGAAAAAGTTGTAAAAGAAACTGTTGCTGTTTGCAAAACATTTTAAATATGAGAATTTACCACCTTTGGCTTTCACTTGTGGAGAAAGATTTACATCTGGGAAAAGGATATGCTGAAAATGAAGAAAGTGATTTGTCTTTGCACATTTTTCTTAAATATATCAGTTCAATGTAGACAAACAGCTTAAAATAGTTATTAATAAACCCACTGCAAGATAAATAAACCCACGAGATACTGAACCTTTAAGGATCAAGGGATAAATAGGATTTTTTCTTGATTTAAGGAGACGAGAATAGCATCTATCTTCAGTCAGAGAGATGAAGTTTACTAAAGTATGACAGCAGTCAAGGATGGATTCCTTTTTGTTGTAAATGCTACTGCTTTCTTTGCAGGTGGAAAACAAGTGACATCAAGTCTTCTTTCTACAAGTCTCCACACTGAAACACACTTCTGTGTGTTTGTCCTGCAGTTTCCTTAGAGCTCCAGAACAGAGCACAGGCTGGAGCAGAGAGAGCAAGTGCTCTTCTGGCTGGAGGGCTTGTGAAGAACAGAAACGTGTTAAAAATCTAAGTGTAAAACTGTGTGTCAATTATTAGCACCTTTTAGTCGGAAAGCCTACCCCAAACTTGCTGCCCAGGACAATGTGCTTTTAGTCCTTCTCTCTGGGATGCCCAATGTAAAGGTGTAGAGGGGCCAAAAGGACTTCAGGGGCCGAAGAGTGTGAATGCTGGATGTCCCTGCTTAGCGATCACTTGGGTGGGTTTTTTACCTCTCCCTTGTTTCATCGCATCAGTCACCGCGGACACACGCGAGTCCCGCGTTACAGCCCAGGAACCGAGGTGCTGCCTTAACGCCAAGGCGGCTCCCCTTCCTTCCCACAGCCGCCCCGGGGATAGGTGTCCTTCTGAGGTAGCCCCGTGTGGCCGGCCCGGGGCGCACGAGGCCCCTCGCCTGCCCCCACGTTGCCCCGGGGAGCGTCCCCGGCTGCGGGCCGGCTCGGGACCACCAGTTGCTCCTGCGCCGCGGCCCGCGCCGGAGGGAGCAAAGTTTCAGGCCGTGCGCGCCCTCGGGGTCGCCACGGCTGTCCTTGCCGGGCTCCCGCAGGAAGCGCGCGGTGGCTGTGCGGGCCCTCGGGGGACCCGCCT
>NW_005842170.1:320492-328402 GCF_000455745.1 Alligator sinensis | reverse complement strand
GGGGCAGGCGGGATCCGCAGGGCTGGCTGTCACGTTGCACGTGTTCCTAACGCGCTGCCTTCTCCAAACAGGTCCTACCTCTCTCTGCATGTCTGTACTGTCTGTCTTGTCCCGCGCTGCCTTGCCAGGCATGGCCAGCGCGGGTGTGTGTCCGGGATGCCCGCGCCGCGCCCCCTGCCACCCGCAGCGGCTCAGCTGGGCCGGGTGCTCCGGGCCGGGGTGTGAAACCGAGCCTGCCGCCAGGGCGGGGAGCGGCTTGGGTTGCTTAGCCGGAGGTCTGGCTTTTCCCCCCACCCGTGCAAAAGCAGTGAACACAGAGGCGAGTCCTGCAGGGGCTGAAACGCCAAGGTGCCTGAACTAAAAGGCAGGAAGCAATTAAAACTCCTCCTTTCGGATTAACAACCAAAAATTGATCGATCTGTCAGGAATACTGTTGATTTATGAAAGGTGCTTATTTCCTTGGTATGGAGAATTTTATGTTCTCTAGGTGAAACTGAGTTCACCCAGCTCCAGAGTAGATTGATGTTTTAATAAAAATAAATAAAGGGAAAAAGCTAGCCTAGTCTTTGGGGACATCAACTCTCAAATCGCAGAGTTAGACTAACAAATCAAATTGCATTATCTTTACATTTCATATCTTTTAATCTAATGTCTCAGAAATTGCAGGCAGGGGCTGGAGCCGTTATTATTTCCAAAGTTTTAATATAGTGCGTAAAAGTTCAAGTAACAAATAATCAATGTTTCATAACCAAAATGGCACAAAGAACGAGTCGAGTAATTTTTATAAGTGACTTAAATAGCAATCAAAATGTAAGAAGGACATTATGGGAAAAGCCCATTTTTGCCTCGCCTGCTGCAAATGCAAATGCAAGTGTCCTGTAGATGGCACACCGTCCCCACGCTACAGCCGGCTCGCTCCTTTCTCCGCTGCGAGAGGGACATTTTTGCTAGGAGAAATGTCGGTCTCAGCACTTGTTGTTTACCTAAACTAGAATGTATTTATTTCCAAAGAGCTGCTAAATTGATTTTAAAATAAACTTCCAAAGCAAGTGCCATGTTTAGCACGGGGAGCGGAATTGGAAAGTAAGCGCTGGGCTGGTCACCGCGTGCTCTCTGCTTCCTGCCAAACCCTGACATGTGCCTTGTTGTACAGTAGAGTGACAAGTCCAGCTTGAAATGAAAGGTGCCCAAGAAAAACGGAGCGGTCACGTATATGCAAATAAATCGCCAAGCAAGCCATGTGCACCAGGACCTGCCTAACAGTTAGAAGGACCGAAAGTTCAAACCTTCTCATAAATCACCTTTGTGGTAAAACGCAGCCATCCACCACGCAGGCTGGACAGCGCTGACACAACTCAACAGCAGACAAACGCTTGGACACGTTTTTCTTTGCAATGTAAATTTCAGCGGGACAAATTGCTTATTAATAGTCTAGAAGAGAAGCCAGTTTCTTTCTTTCTTCTTTTCTTTATCTGTTTTTATTTCTGCATGGCCCCCAGCTATGCTCTGGGCAGCCTAACCGCCCAGCAGTTTTCTCTTCATTTCAATATCCTAAAGAAAATGCAAATCACCACAGTGTGGCCTTTTTAAAAAGTTAAATTAGCAACAGCTTTAAGTGACTCCATTAGTATGGAAAACATACAAATGTTTAATGTGGGAATAGCTTTCTTTTTTAAGCAGCACGTATCCTGGTCTCTGCGATGAGCAGAGGTGCTGAGTTAATAAAGGATCACATCCTAGAGAACCCGCAGTAAAACAAAGAAGTGAGATTTACCAAGGTAAACTGTCCACTAGCCATCACACAGGATCTCTAATAGGCTTTACAAAGAAGAGCTGTCATGTAACTTTGCAGATCATGGACCTGCTTTTAAGGCTTTAATTATTTAAAAGACAGCAATTGCTTACAGAGAAATTCTAAGTATATGAAAAGGTCTTCTGCCAGAAGAATGGAGTCCCTTTTTCTCCGCTCCTTTCCAAGGGCAAGAGTATCAGCTTTTGTTTTTTTCAGACTGTCATATCATTGTAGTGTCTCGTACCAGTTTCTTTAATGACTGGAGCTGGCTGAACTAGCCACTGGGCCGGGCGTTTGCCCAGCGCACAACTTCCGTAATGTTGACGGAAAAGGAAATATCCATCCTACCTAACGATCTGGAACAGCTCTCGGATCCTTGGCTCTGGCTGCAAAGTAGTTGTTAATAGCTGAAACTTTTTGTGAACCCAGTGTAACGTTAGCAAATGTGCAAAACCTCCGCTGCCGGGGTGCACAGGACCCCCCTCTTCTTCTCTGAATTAAGTGGGCACACATCATAAAACGTGATCACTGTGTCAAGAGTATTTTGCTGCAGGTTGGGGTGTATGAAGTGATCAAACCCCTCTAGGCTGGAACGTCAGGGAGAGCAACCCTTGACCATGAAAGAGTTAAGATTTATATTATTCAGGAGAGGTCTTGTTAGGATGTAATCTGCATTTTCTAACTACTGCGTAATAAAAAGTGAGAAGTTTTGAGACACCTTTCTTGATTATACCTTTGGCGATACTTTAGGTTTTACATTTAATTTGCATTTTGTTCTTAGTGAATATTGAAGTCTTGAGTGGAGGATTGAATTTTATTAGGACATCTGGACTGACAATATCAAATCAGACACCAACGTCCCAAAGCATGCTAAAATTTCAGAGTTAATTAGAACGAAGTGTGTTTAATTAAAGCCAATTATAATATCGGAAATTATCTGATCGATCCTTGTTTATTCAGTTTGAGTCAGTTTGTATTTTTATTGTAGCATAATAAGGCACTGGTCGATTTGCAAACTTCTTTAGGAAAGTTTTTTTAACACATAGAGATGTGTATAGTGCACAGGGTTCAAGCGGTGAGGATAACAAACAGTGCTTAAGATAAATACAGAAGACCTGCTTTTGTGTTATTTCTTTCAGGGGCATAGCAATATGATAAGCAAGAAAATGTCTCTGCCTAAATGCCGCGAAACTTCACTCTGAGCACGAGTGAGACGATCTTTCCATTCTCAGCAGTCTCCCCCCCCCCCCCACCCCATCTGCCTGCCTAGATATGATTTCTCTTTTTCACTCCTCCTTATGAAAAACAGTTTGCCAGACTGCCGACTTCTGTGCAACTGTTTGACTATCGTGATTTTGATTTGCAATCAACTCCCATGGTTATCTTTGAAGAAAGCCCCCTAACTTAACACACAGCGGCCCGGGGCAACTCCACTATAGCGTTATTAGCTGCAGAAAGAGTTTGAAGTGCTACAAAAATGTGCTTTTTTACTTCAACAAAATTCTGATCCCAGCCAAGAAGTATCATGACAACCAGGAGCGCTATTTTGTGTCAAATACACTTGCCTACATAAACAGTTTGTTTACTCTTAAGTAACTATATTCCCCGAGTAGGCACCTCATTTGCCAAATATAATGACGTTATTTCTATACCGAAGTTGATTGTGAGTACGAGGGAAAGCTGGAAACGTAACACTTTTCAAATCCAACTAGATACATCTTACAAGAGAGAATCAGCATATTGTTGGCCACGGCTCTTCTGCACCACCAGAAAATGTAAGAATATTGCAATTACTCTTACACAGCCCTCTCCAATGGCACGTTGGATAAGGACAGCTAAATGATCAGAAAGACCTATTCTGGGGGGGTGAGGGGAAGGAAAGCCTAGACTATAGTTAAACGAACACGAGCTTTTCTGAAATAGTAGCAGGTAAACCTATAATTTCATTATTCCTAATAAGACAATATGATGTATGATAGTTTTTTCCTTGCGATCTAGATCTTATTTGCGATGAAAATCTCTTTTCCCCACCCAAGGAGGCGCTGTTTATCAAACTTCACCACCTTCGCACGATTTCTCTACACTGGAAATTCTTTACTTATAGAATTAAACATCCCTATTCAGACATTTTTTGTTGTTGCTTAATGGAACTCATCTACTAGTTTACCTGCCTTTCTTTACCTTTCGCTGAGATGCCATCATCACAATTAACCCAAGCCATTTTCTTTCGGATCCAAAAGGGGAGGGAAAGAGGAGGCGAAAACCACACCAACCTGTGTGTTCCTATAGAGCTAAAAGGATCCTCTCCACAAAATGTACGTTTCATCCATGCACTTCGCTCCAGAAAGAAGTTCTAGTTCATCCCATTTCCCTGGCAGAGCAAGAAGAAAAGACAAATTTTACTGGGCGCTTGGCACTCAGAATACACCCCTCTATGAACCCATGCCTTTATTATTTTGAAACTTTACAGGGTGAGGTTTAGTTGAGGATGTGCATATCATTTTCACACACACACTTTTCATTCGGCTTTGAACTGAAGCTCTGGATGCTTAGGAATTTGAATCTAAGTCAAGTATTTGGACAGCCACAGCTAAAAGAAGTAAATAAATAATATGCGACTGGGGAGGCTAATGAGAGAAAACAAAACAGTGGAGGTTTCCTACATGGGAGATAAGGTCTCCCATGCCTGGCACACGGAGCTGAGCGGGGAGTCTGTAGGACATGGCGCGGGGAGGGAGCGTTAAAACCCCTTCTTCCCTCTGAACGGACCGTTCCCCTTGTCCCTGTAACTTTGCCCTTTGTGCTGGTGTTGTGAGCTCTGGAAGGATCTGACTTGGGAAAGAAACGCAGGCAGGGACAGATCGGAGTCAGTTCCGACTCCAAGGACCTTTGCTTGTCGCTTCGCCCTGCAAGGAGGTGGTCACTGCACAGAGGGGCTGCCAAGCCCCTGCGCCAGCAGCGAGACAACACGCCTTGTGCAGCCCCGGAGCCCGGCAGGATGCAGGGGAATGATTCCCTCTGCCTAATCCACTTGCAAGGTTAACACTCTGCGCCGGGACTGCCAGGGAATGACTAGCTCAGACTTTCTCCGCAGTGACGATTTCTTAAAAAACGAAACCATACGACGTTAATTAAAACCTTAGCTCAGTATTTTCCCGTCGAATTTACACTGGGAACCGTCCTCTAAAATATTAGCCAGCAATCAACCTCCCAAAAGGGAAATCTCCATTACTTGGGCATTGCATTGCTATATTAAAAATACCTGAAACACAAATGTATATCTCCTCTGAAACACAGGAAACAAGAGTTAGCAGAGATTTGTTTCGCTTAAATCAGGCATAAATTACACCTACTGGAACCAATACGTTAATACTGAAGGTGCCTTAAAACAATAAAATTGAAATATGGACCTTGGCAAGTTTGATCAGATTCTGAACTTGCCCCTCTGCAAAAGCCAGTGAGTTAGCGAAGGACAGGACTCCTGCAGTCATTCCCCACCTGAACTTTCCACTGCAAAGTTTCTTTGGTAAAAGAGGCTCTTCCACCCCCACAGACTAGAAAGGGCAGCTCTGGAAAGAAGCCCCATTCAAAGCAGTGGCATAATTTACTAGCAAGTAAATACGTGTTAAAAGTTGTATGATTTAAAACATCGGAATGTAGCGTTTTCTTTCAGGGAAAAATGTGAAATGATTAAGATAATAGTCCCAAGAGAATTGTCCCGGGGAAAAAAAATAAAGTTTAGGAGAATCCTATAACAGCTGTGGAAATGAGGCTATCAATTTTAATCTGTGTGATACATGTACAGTATGTGATTATGTGTTATTATGCCGTGTGTTGTTAGAGCACTGAGAGAAGGAGGAAAGGAATCTTAAACTTGATTTATTGTAGATGTTGAGATTTCCCTTTCAAGCTTTTACTAGGCGATGTCTGCACACGGGAACCTGCTGGAGGAAGAAGCCGAAAGTGCTCCCTGGTTTTGGAGCGGGGAGGGTGCAGAGCCAGGGAGGGCTCTGTCCCTTTAAGGTCACTGCATGCTCTGGTATGATGTTTAGGAGGACAGCTGGGCAATGGCCATCTGACTGACTTCGGCTTGACATCTGGGAGCCCACTGGTGTGTGGCACGCGAATCGCTTGATGTCGCTATTTAAATGCAAATTTGTGGGGGATCATTGAAGCCTCACCCCGTAAATTCACACAAAAGGAATACTTCACACACTATAAGGAGGAGGATCGTTATTTCGGGAGGTCTTGGCTGCAGCATGCAAATCTCATTCAAATCCACACACCTTCTGCATGACTAACTTTCCTAAGGTCAAGACTTGGCGCTACCACGCTTCCCAGAATGAGCCCAGCCAGAATTTAGAGGAGGCTTGTACCTGCCAGCGGAGACACGCTCGTTTCCGAGCTTCTCCTTAGTGAAAGGTGTTCCCAAGGAAAAAAAAAGGGGGGTGTTTCTTCCCCGTCCTACCGCGCTTGCTAAGGACGCCACTGGCCTCTCTGCTCCGCCTGAGATTCCCGAAGTTCAAAATCTGAAATCAAAGTTAAGCGCCGGGCGAGCAGGATGCGTGCCCCCCGCGCCCTGCGCACCGCAAACTGCCCCTCGCTGGCACGGACCTGCCTGCTCCGCCACCACACACGAGCCACACGGCGGGCTCATGTGGCCCCTGCTTAAAAATGAACTGGGACTCTTTCATTCAAACTCCAGACTGCTGTAGGGGCGATTTTAAGAACACACACACACACACACACACACACATGTTAAGCACAAGCCTAGATTTGAAGGATATCACACACAGGCTGCTCCTTGCCTCCCATCACCCTGGCAAACTTAGATCCTGTGTGTGGTGAGTGTGTGTGGGGGGAGGATGCTTCCTAACAATACGCACCCTGCAAACGTTTGTGGTACAAATACGGAGTCATCCTATGTGAGAGATTCTTAATGCATGTAGCTTGTAGCCAGCAGTATAGTGACAAAAAAGATAAAGTTGGTGAATGATAAAGACCGTATTTTCCACGCTTTGGGTGCAGGACCAGATGATCTAGAAAATGAGCTGAAATAGATTCAGCCTCAGAGCCTGTTGTGAAGAGCAGCTGATTCCCCTATTTCTGGCCAGATGGCTTCTGAACACAGATTTGCATTCATTTTCGCTTAATATCGTCCAAAATAGTGGGGCAGCTGCATTTGTTGTCAAAAAGGTTTAAAACTCCCTTTCTTTCTGGGGCAGGATCGTTACCTTATGTGATGGGCTTATGGAACTTTTTTTTACCTCTTTAGTCAACAGTATCAGATTTAAAAGGATTTGTTTTAAAACCTTCTAATTTGGTAATCAGATTTAAATCGCCTTGGCGCGTGTAATCTGAATTAAAGATACTGTAAATGATTTTAAGCATTATGCTTTCGTTAGCACAGGGAAGAAACAAGTTCAGCATTGTTCTGTATATTTTAGGAAATGTGGTACAATTAAAGGACTGTTCGGTATGCTAAACTTATTTTTAAAGTAGGTATTTTGCATATGATGAGCCTAGTAGCCTCAATCCATTTAGTGCACTGCATGAATCCAAAGGCTCTAAACACATACATGCAAACATATACCATTTTCGACCTGAACCCTATATTGTTTTGCAACTTTAGTTTGCTTGTCACTCCACGATAGAAGTGCTACATTCTGTAATCTGTTTTACTGCAACTGAAAAGCTCTGGGCTTATTATGAATACAGGAATTTTCTTTTAATTTATCATGAATAGTTTCCATACACTTTGATTTAAGGTTATTAACATTCTATAGACAGTGGCATCTTTAATATGTGGCGATCGCTTCTAAAGACTAATCTCATTACCCTCAAATAGTCATAAAATATGATTTTATTATACTTACGTATTTAATTAGACGGCCAGCAATGTAATGGATTTTGAGATCGGGTAGAGCAACAGCTTTGATAATTCACTTATCTTTGGCAATAGTCATTAACCCCCAACACCAGCAAAATAGATTGCTTTCTAACACATCTTTTTTCTCAACCCTTGGAGAAAGGATCGAGGGTCTCCTGATAACACAAATCGGACTTCGATTTTCACCGATTAATTAAAATATTAACGTACATACCCTGCCAATTCACA
>NW_005842170.1:314149-315482 GCF_000455745.1 Alligator sinensis | reverse complement strand
TAGCGGGCTGCTCCCAGCGCCCATGCGGCGGGCAGGTCAAGGGAGGACCCCCCACCCCTTCGGTCTTCCTTTCATACCCCCCTCCTCCAAGTTTTTACTTATCTTGACTAAAATAGGGTTGGATTTAAATGCCTCCAGTAGTAAAATAGTGTGATTTCCTTTTAGAGAAAAACTGATCTGACAGGCAAACTACAATTACTCTGACAAAGACGAAGGCGTTGTACCCTTCAATAATTATTTCAATAGGTTACAGAGGAGCCCTTTTAAACTCTGGAGCGCTCTTGAGTTGACAACGTGGTTTTATTTCCTTTGTATATAGCAGCTAAATGTTTTCGGAAATCGCTGTAGTAGTCTAATTAAGAGGCTTATATAGGCAGCTATAAGTTTCGCTGCTGATGAATAAAAGAGCAAAGAGGATACATTTTAAGTACACTTTTATTGTGCAGTGAGATTCGGACCTTTGCAGTACAAACAGTGCTGAAAATAAAGGCTTTTAATCTCCCCTCACTGACGGGAGGGGAAAAAAAAATAGCCCAGTAACTGATCAAAGAGTCAATGGCGCTGAACCGACAGTTTATGGATTTCTGTTTGTGCTACAAAATAAAAAAATAAATCACTTATAAATACGTGGCTGCATCAGAAGAAAAGTAACAATCACCAGAAGTTATATGGCACGCTGCAACAACAAACATTTGCAGCCACTGCCTGCTTGTTATGTCTGTGCTGTCATATATTACTCGGGTGTTTTCAAAACAATACCTGTTCCTAAGGCTATAGGTTACCGCTGCAACTGGGCCATCTTTCTTTTTAGTGACTAGGGCTATGCAGGCTTTCATTTCAAATAACGCAGCGATGATAACCATGGCATTGTCAACGCACGACTGGAAATAAAGTAAGTGCCCAAGTGGCCGAGAGGGTTGGAAGTGCAGTGGCGAGACCATTTCGGCTGGTGCTCTGTCTGAGAGAGGGGAAGGAAGCCATGATGACTACAGCCCCCGGCTTTCTGTGATGCTTTTCTTTCCCTTTCGTGTGGACTGCCCGCGAGGTCGCCTTCCCACCCCTAACTCCTTTTTTGGAGGCGGGCAGGCAAGGCTTGGGAAGGCAAGGAAGTGCTCCCGTGGATGTGCTGCAGCAGACTGCTCAGGCCCCGGCAGCACGAGGAGGCAGGGGGAAGGAAGCGGAGGCAGGCTCTGGTGGTGGTGGCTGGCAGCACTGGAGCTGGGGAGGCTGCAGCGAGAGCAGCAGCAGCAGCTAAGGAGTCTCTCCCTCTCCCTCTCCCCCTCTCTCCCCAGAGCAGCGGGGGGAAGCTGCGCGCGGGAAACCTCTCCGGACG
>NW_005842170.1:312233-314109 GCF_000455745.1 Alligator sinensis | reverse complement strand
GGCTCTCCAGGGGAGCCGGGGGGGAGGGGGAGCGCGGAAAACCCTCTCCACAAGCAGCCTGGTGCAGCCGGGCTGCTGCTCAGAGAGTCCGGTCAGGCACGACGTTCCCTCAGTCTAGCAGGAGCCGGGAGTAGCGCACCTATAGCTCCGCACCATCTGTTAGAGCCTATGCTCAAAACCCACTCAACCGTGTTCCCAGACACTGCCTTTTTACCCAAGAAAAATCATTGTTAGCAGTTTCAAAATAAACACCAGATTGCCCATTAGCACTTTCTTCCCAAATATCATCCAATAATAACCATATTGCTGTGCACGCTTCTGGGATTTCTCAGGGCGTGCACGCACTTCTGTTTTTCTCAGAAAAAGGGGCATCTCTAACTCCTTGGAAATGCACCGTAACCTGCTCTGTAGCCGCTATTTAGAAGCATGCCTCATAAAATATAAGCAAGCCCCCCACAGCAGCTTGGGATGAAGCGCTGGGCCAGGCAGGGAAAGCCCCTTCTCTCCCTGCCTCGCACAAAACGCTGCTCGCTCCGTGTGAGCAGCCCAAAGCAGCGCTCTGAGTTGTGGCGGTGAAAGCATGGCCATTAGCACAGGGACTGTCATGCCGCATGCACGTTGCTGCTTCCAATACCCCTATCGCTCCAGCGATGCAATCATATTATTGCTTTTGGAAAAAAATAGCAGGTTTGGAACAGGATCTCTGCATGAGCAATAGCAATAAAGCACTTGTAACGAGCAAGTAACAAGCTCCAAACTTACACACACAAAAAAGCAGGCTCCATTCCTAACTGCTGAGCGTTTTCGAAGTTCAAGGCTTTAGTTAATAATGTTGCAACTGAAACTTTTGGGAGCGAGTGCTGTCCAAACGGTACTTTCTTGTGTTCAAACCCAGGCAAAGCTTTGTGCCTTAGCTGAGGTTATGACAATAATGTTTCTTTTGGTGCTTCTAGTTAATCCAACCCCCAAGGGGTGTATAAAGTATAGCTCTAATGCTTCTAATTGGAATAACATGTTACCACAAAATTGTTTTTATATATTAATATTTTTTTTTCAGTTGCAGCGTTTCTGACAGCTTTTAAAAATGTAAATTGAAAACAAAAAAAAGCAAAACCCAACAAACCCCAGCTTCCCCAGTGTTAAAGGACTGCATCTCTGTCCAAGGGGAAAGGCGACCGCGTCCAACTGCCTTCCCAGAGGGAAAGGCTCCGAGGCAGAAGGACGGATCCTGCAGACCTTCCTCAGGCAAAATTCCCATTGGCTTCGGTGGGGGTTTCGTCTGAACAAGGTCTGTAGGATCGGGTCCGCTGGGTATAAACGTGGATGGTGTGGGAAGAAATAGGAGGCGCTAACATGGAAGGATGAAGGGAGAATTTAAGGCTTAATTGGGTTATTTGCAAACAGTTCTGGTAACTTCTCGCTCTCCGCTGCTTGGGAAGCAGTTGCAGGTTTCACCGCGCACATTTCCAGTTTCTGTTGCAGATCTAGGCTACACCAGAGCAAGTGAACGTGCCAGTCACGAGCCTCTGGATTGTAAGCACACAGCCAGGAGATGCAAGGACATATTGGGGCAAAACAGTCTTGCACATTTCTGCTCGCTGGAAGGTTGAATTCATCTCTCAGCCCTCTCTTCCCATTTGAGAAAGGGAGAAAAAAAGGGAGAATAAAGTGTGAGGTTGATAAATTGTGATTTGACAGGTAACTAAAGTGTGAAATAGATAATTAAACATAGGATTTTTCTTACTTAAAATTTTAATGCTGTGCATGTGCTGAATGCACCTGCTGCACAGTGGAGGCCTTGTCCCTGCAGCTCCCACATGCTGGAAACATTCACATGGGACCCCGGATCCTCTTTGGGCCAGAAAGTCCGGGGGGC
>NW_005842170.1:302233-307233 GCF_000455745.1 Alligator sinensis | reverse complement strand
TTGCATGTTGCATGTCATTTCAACCTCTTAAATCACTGAAAAAAATTTATTCACGGTAAATTGATTTTCCTCACGCAGCATTACTAAGGAAGATAGTTTTTATTACTATTTGAGTATAATATACTACAACATATTAGTATTATTTATACAACAAAATAATTTATGTAGTAAAAAAAACACCAACAATTGTAAAGTGTGGTCAGTAAAGAGATGCCACAGAAAAAGTGTCCATGGGAAATTAGATTGACCCAAAGAAAACCAAATAAAAGAAAGGAAAAGGCCCATATTTTCTTTGTGGTGTTGCTGAAAAGGATGGGAGTATCATTTTCATAGTGGAATAATGTTTTCTGGGAAAACACAAAAGCAGATGTTCCTCATTAGGAACACCCATTGTCTACATATCACAACTATGAACAGATAAATCTATCCTATTTCACCCATACATTCCAATGGCTGTAAATGATTACAGGATGCCGCTGTAACTGCTAAACCAAAACCACACTGTGCGCTAAAATAATTCTTCCGTGCCATCATAATATATTTTATTAGAAGGTATGGAAATTCCTGGTAAGATACATCCTCTTGACTTTTCCTTTCCTTGTTTGGCTTGAATGTATATTAAGGTGCAGTGTCCAACTGTTGAAAACTGAAAAGACTGATTGTGGAGGAACACGGGAAGGCAGGATTACATTACTATCAAAACATTAAGCGGCAACTTACCAGTAAAGCAATGGCAGGTCTGCTTGCACACACTGAATGTGCTTGCAGTGTATTACTGATAGCATGCTCTGCAACGTTTTTCCAGATGGTACTATCACAGTCATACTGCTAGTTGGCATCTCTGTGGGTAGTAAATACCCCCCTCCCCAATAAATCTGGCATTATTCTATAGAGTTTAGGAGACTTATCATTCCAAGTGTGTCCTACTTTCCTGTATAGAAGCCAGACATCTGTTTATCCCATTTCTTTCATACAGAGTTTGGAATAGCTTTAGTTTTGGGGAAAAAAGTTTTGTCATATTTAACAGCTGTTACAAAATTTCAACTCTGTAGGCTCTTAAAATGCTTTTCAACTGACCTCAGATTTTATACATAATTGACATTGCTTGTAGACCCCCCTCTCCCCACCCCCCCACACATACACTATTAACCTTTCACTGCCTATAATTTTATATTTTCTTTGGTAAAAGGCCTTAACTCTCAAGCTCAGTTTTCTACTTTGGTTCCAAATATGTAGTTTTAATTCATATCTACTCTAACTTTACACCTTTAAAGTAATTGTAGAACAGGGCTGAAGACTGATTGGAGTTTTTTTAGTCAACAGTGTTTCCTTTCACTTCCTGTCACAAAGGTCAAAGAAAGCTGACCTTTGCTGGCAGTCCTAGTCACTGAATTATTCATGTGATTGACTTTTTGTCAGTGCACACAGTTGTGCTCTGGGACATTTTATTCATTTACCTCATTTAAAGCGCCTTTCTGCACCTGTTCAAGTATTAATATCATGTAATTTGGGCCTAATGCCGATTTTGCTGAACACTCATTATATTTTTTATTAGCTATATTTCCAAACGATTATGTATGATTATTACCAAGCCTTACAAACAGCAATGGGTTATTCCCTAGACCTTTACATCTTCTTGTCAGGTTGTTTTCAGAAGCAAGGAGGATAAACATTTGACCAGTCCCAATGTTTTTATTCCTACTCCATATCCAACCAGAGAACTTAAAGCTTTTTCCCTTATGGCTTTGCGAAAGCATGATTAAATCCAACTCTGCAGAAGCTGTACAAATGCCAGCATTTATAAGGTCAACGCTTTTGTTAAAAATGCTATGTAAATGAGGATCTGCAAAAAGGGACATTAAATAAAATTAAATTCATTGTCTTCTTTAATGTCATTTACATTTTGGCTAAGCCCTGGCCTGTCAAGGAGGATTTTTTAAATAATTTTAATTACACATCATTTAGGGATCCAAGGTTTTCTATTCAGTAGCATTTGGATAACCTGCAAAACGGTGACTGTTTATTAACTTCTTAAATGACAAGTTGTCATTTCATCTGCATAATGCAATGAAAACAGTACAGTTTAGCGTAAATCTTTTTCTTCTTAGTTCTAAGATATTCATGGAATTAATGCAGAATAGGCCTTATAATCTCTCAACTGTTCATTTTGCTTAAGTTGTCCTATATGAGGTGCTGTTCAGCTCAAAGTACGTTTGAAAAATTTGCACTTCTTGTATAAACAATATTTTTTTATTTTCCTGTCAGAAACCTGACACTGATTTTAAGAATGTAGTCTGTTTTAGATTAATGGATATGGCTATGAGGGATACATTTCTGGGCAAAGATGGTCAGTTTGGCTTTTCGAGAGCACAGGTGTGAACATCTCTCTATTATTTACAAGCAAACCACCAATCCTAGTATTCCAGAGGCAAAAGATATGCGGTACTGCATTCATTTATTCTTCAGAGAGTATATTTGCACAAAATATAGATTGTATGGCGGCAAAAAAAAGAAATTGCACATGAAGAACAGCTACATAATTGAACAACAGTAAACTGTCTTTAAAAAAAAAAACTGAGCCAGAGATGGTACCCTGTAAATTCTTTTATTTAATTGAAGCCATCAGGATTATTCAGTTTATATCATTCAGTGTGAATCTATATTCTTAACTCTTACAACAAACCTCAGTTAATTAAATTCCCTAAATATTTAGACACTTTGTTAGCAAAGGAATGCAGGCATACACATCTTTGAAATCATTTTTATCAAGTAAATCCCAAATGTATTAGATGAGACTTTTTGTAACACTTTTTTCCTGCGTAATACTTGCTTATTTTTATGAAGCCAAAAGCATCTGCAATGCCATTGTGCAAAGGAATAATAAAGTAGTATGTTTTGTGAGAAAGGAAAAGAGGGAGGAGGGATTTAAGTAAAGCTGTCAAAAACTATACTACAAGAGGTATCCTGATACAAACCATCCTGTGCTTCTGTTGCAGCCTTATCAGGTGAAAAGCAAAGATACTGCCAGAGCCTGTAATTTTGTTAGGATGCCTTTGATGAATTGGATTAGGTTGTGGAAAAATCTTTCAAACTCAGAGTTCTGGTACGCATGCTTACAGGAAGTAAATAATTACTACTGGACAGTGGATAATTAAAAAAAGAACAACCCATGAAACAAAGTGGGGAAAGCTGTTCTAATGAAGCTGTTTTAATAACATATACATATAAAGAACCAATAGTTTTAGCTGGATGTTTTTAGAGTCAACATTGATGCAACAGTCTTCACTTACTTTTAGAGGATGGTGAATAATTTATTAGACATGGGAATCCAAGGGGTAAGGGTGGCAGTGGGAGACATGTTGGAGGAGATGGAAATTCCAAGCTCTAACGATGGAAATTGTCACTGCAGATGCCAGGAAGTGATTGACAAGCAGGGCTACAGGAAGTGAAAACTCAGGGAGCTTAACCTGTACTTGGCAGAGCTTCCAGAGCTTACACTCTAAGAAAATGAAAACCATTCACCTCAGTCAAGCTGCCAGAATACAAGCTTCTCTTGTTTGTTTATCTTAATAGCAAATCTCACAAAAATGTTTGTGGTCAAAACTATATATAATAAGACATTATACTGGTATTATTAATACTTTATTAAAATAGAGATGTAACTACACTTTAGTAAAAAAAGCTCTATGAAGCTGGAGAATTTTATCAGTCAAAGGGTTGCTTTGGATTTTATGAGATTCATTGGTTTGACTTTTTTGTTAACTGTTTTGGTTCATTAAAATTTTAAGCTCAAGAAAAAAAGTTGTTACTTTATATGTATATTGTCTTAGATAAATTAGGATATAGTTTATTCAGTTCTGACTTTTGTTCTTTTATCAAATTATCTTTTGTTTCTTTTGTACAGAAAAAAATTCACAGAGCCTAAATAGCATTTTTTTAGGTGGGAAGGGGATGAACTTGCTTTGAAAATTTTCTAGATTCTAGTAAACTGAGGTCAGAAGCAAATTAAAATCATAGACCTGTGATTCCTTCACCAAAAAGTTTCACAGCCAGAAAATTATACAGAACCAATCATGTGCTTGTGGTGCCAGGAGTGTATAAAGTAAACTGCATCATCCGAAAACAGCAGTAAGGATAGTGTTGTGTTTTCCCAATAATTCACTAGGAAATGAGTTTAACATGTGTGGAAAGGAAGGGGCTTACATTTGTGTTGTTGTAAGACATGTAGCATAGGCCCGGCTAGCGGAAGAAGTCGGCTCCAGCTTGTCTCTAGTGAAAGACGAAACACGGTTACACATCTGGTGAGAAAGAACAGTTCATTTGCCGAGACAGCTCTCTCTCTCTCTCTCTCTGCTGCAGCTGAAAGAAGCTATTTTGACAGAAACAAAGCCATGGGGGTTGGGGTAAGCGATTAGCAGAATTCAGCCCACTAAAAACTCTTGGGCCTTAATGATAAAGAAATAGTAGGAAACAAGAGGAAAAAAACTGGCCTTATCCTTATACAGTTTTTCAGGAGGCGTTTTGAAAGAAAGAATACAAACAATGACTTCTGTATAAAACTCCCACTACACTTTATAAAAGTTTCTATTAAAAAAAAAAGGAAATGGAACTGAAATGATCTAGAGGTTTGGGGAATTACTGAAAAGCAAATCTCCAGACTCACTTTTGGGGTAGTTTGATCTGACTGTGATGTATGTGTCTAAAAGAAGTCAATTTAATTGTACATATGAAAATTGAACATTACCTCTATAAAAGGTGAATTTGCCATTGCAGCTCTCTGCATTCATTCTAGTTTTGCTCACTGCACTTGTGACCGCACAGAAGGCTCAATTATGTTGGGTGACCAAAAAAAACCCCACCCTAACAGTTGGAGTAGGGTTATTAATACACAATGGATAGACGTGAGTGCCTTTTATTTTGAATAACAACCAGTAAAATTGAATTGGTCTTGGTATTGTGTGGATTGTCAGGAATGCTCTTTACCAATCCAAATTTGATTA
>NW_005842170.1:272233-297233 GCF_000455745.1 Alligator sinensis | reverse complement strand
CCCTGTAAGTATTTGCTGTTTATTTGTCTGTGGAAAGCCACTGGAATCCCCTCCAACTGGGATTGCTGGGTCAGACGTGGCCATAATGAAGAGCAGTCTGGCAACATTCAGTTTCTCTGACTGGGCTTGTTTGTGTTGAAGAAATAGTTTGCTTTTTTAGCAGCAAGCTGAGTCTACCAAATCGCTGCCCATGATCCAGGCAGTGCAATTTCAAGAAAGAGCACAAAAAGCAATCTTATCTACAGCATGTATTTAGGATGCAAGAAAAAAAGTATGCATCAGAAGTAAACAGATATTAATTAAATATCACTCTAATTTAGGCAGAATTACTCTTATTTACATGGCAAAATAAGTGAAAGAAAATATATTTAAAAACTGGAATAAACTGAAACCAAAAACAAAAAAAATTAAAAACAATCCCCTAACAACAAAACACCCAATTGCCTTACACTACATTAATAAGATCTCTTCAGGGAAAGCACTGTGATCACTTTCATTCAGTTTCTCCAAACTTAGACACCCCCAGCATAGCCTTCTTGATTCATCTTGAAAAATAAAATATAAATACTTTATAGTAACTGCTGAGTATTGGAATGACACTAAAGTTCTGTTGTGCCATATGGTATTAATTACTATTATGATTTAAAAAAATGGATCTTAATATATACATGCATCACATTAGCTGCTTAAATGAAATTGCCTTTCTTACAGTACGTAGGGCAGAACCATGCATCTTAATAGAGATTTTAGATCCTAATGCTGAAGATGCACAACATTCGGTATGCTAACATGTGTGTGGATAGCTAGATAGAACCAGAATTAAGCTATTTAGAAAATCACTTTTCTAAAAATCATTTTATTCCATTACTTCCCTTTGCTTTTGTTTATGTATAGTTTCTACGATCTAGGAAGTGATCTAACTGATTTCCACAGCTAATGCCTATGAGAGGTCTAGAAGATGATTCACACCAGCTCTAGTCATTCAGTTTTCCCTTCCTGTTCAGATTTAATTTATGGTGTATCCTAATCAGTTAGATTAAGGTGCAAAGTTAATTATTTAAGTAGAATTTTTCTGTGATCAAAAAACCCGTATTGTAAATTTCCAGCCATGGTGTCTTACATGATATAGGGACCAATTCACTACCCCTGCATAGAAATGGAATTTAATATTCTTCTGTATCACTCCCAAGTATGTAGTGGAGTAAAGCAAAGGACTGCTATTTATTCAGAACCAGCTTTCCAGACTCACCAGTTGTGAAAGAGGGTTGGCAGTGGGAAAAGCCTTTTGGTTGTAATAGTAGCCAACTCCCCCTTCACTTAGCACATACCAAACTAATCAGAGATGTGGCTGGAAATGCTGGCAGGTACTCAACCCAGCTCTGTATAAATCATTGCCCCTGGAGAAATGAGTGGAGTGTGGATGAGCAGATTTGTGCCAGTACCACAGGCCACAATAGGAAACCCTCTGGCTGACAGACACAGCATTTAGAGAAGAGTGTGATGGAATATGCTAGGTAGTCTTGCTGCAATCCAGTGAGTAAGGCTGCAGTACCATTTCCTTATAGGCGCATCCCAGAGAACTACAGATTGGCTGTCAACAGCTGACAAGTAAGTGCATGGAGCACAGAGAGCAGGACAGATACCTTCACCATCCCAACATGAGCTATAGAGTTTAACATGTTGTACATGTTACCAGCAGCCATAAGTCATTCTCATGCACAAAGAATAACCAGGGCATCCTATATGCTTCCATGGATGCACTGCTACCCTATCATTCATGTTTACATAATGCAATTGTACATTAACTGTAAACTGTGATGACTAACAGTGGTGTTGCTTTTGTATCTCATCTCTGCCAACTGCTATAATTCAAAAGTTGAATTACATTTGGCCTGAGAGAAGCAGAGCAATGCCTTTGAAAAGGATGCAAACTAACTGACCCTGGAGATTGTCCCCTTACCTTCTGCAGTCAAAGCATTGTCTTTTACATGTGTACTTCATAGGAAACATACAGCTTGGTAGTAAGTGTAAATTTGGGTTTATTCCACACCAAGCAATCTACTTGGCTTCAGAGTACTACACAGTGGGCACAACTACATGTGTAATTAATGTGGCTGAATAAACTCCGGCACAGTTTGTACTGGAGTTTATTGCTCCCAGGCTCAGCGTTTACACTTGCTCCTAGGATTGCAGCACACTGAGCCAGGGTATCACAGCCCTGGCTGGCAGGAGACCCTGGGGGTCCGTTTGCCAGCCCAGATCTACTTCTCCCCAGCTCAATGTCTTGTGGAGGGGCCTGGCTCAGGCACTAGGGTGCTACAGTGCAGGGCTAGCTGGCAGGCAGCCCTCACCCTGTAGTACCCTTGTGCCCTAGCCAGCCTTGGTCACTGCCTACCTGCGTGTTGCAGCCGAGTAAATAACTCCGCTGTAGATAGTACTTGTGTTAGACAGTACTATCTTATGGTGCAGTTAATTAGTTTACTCTGGCTTAATAGTGGTGCTCATGTAGACATTGATGCTTTACAGAATTAGGCAACTCCGCAGTAAAGCGTACATGTAGATGCCCCCAGTGGATCTAATTAGGGAGGTTGAATTCCATGGCTACAACTCGCTACTGTCTTAGGTCTGAAGTGAGTAAAACTGAAATTGTGAATATAAAATTATTACCTATTGTCACAGCATTCTATTCTATGTGTAGTTCCGAAGGCAATAATATGCTTATACACATAGAAGGAGTAACTATTGATCTAGCTTCTCACTGGGTGTGTCTGCACGAGACACTTAATGCATTACAGCAAAAGCTGTGCTAATGCACAATAGAATTAGTCTACTACATAGTAAGCGTCATAAAAAGACTGTGCACTGGCGCTACTGCGCAGTAGCACCAGTTACTGTGCATTTAGTTAGTACCTCATATTAGAGGTACTAAACTTAATGTGCAGTAACAACGGTGCATTACTGCACATGTAGATGTGCCCACTGTAATGTAAAAAATTTATTGCAAGTGCTTATTTATCTATCTCACTTAGTGTATAGGTGGTTATTTAAATAATGCATAGTATGTATTTTTTAATGACTTTCACTCTATAAAACATCAAGGCCAATGTGTGTTCAACTAAGTCCTGTTTTGTATCTGTTAAATTCATAGTATTTTTGACTGTTACTAACAATGGAAAACAAGAGTAGTTGCATACTCCGAAGTCTTCATGTCACAGTTGTTTGGAAGGTAATCCATGATGCTATACTGATTTAATTTTGTTTTCATTGCATTCTGCTGTGATTTTAGAAAAGGTTCTAGTGAGCAAATATAATTCTACTGTAATTTGCCATTTTTAGATAAATTAGTTTTAGGTAAGCTAATTGTTTTAGGCAATAATTCTTGTGGGTGATATCTTTTATTGGACTAACTGTATGGTTCTTATAAACATAGGCAGAATTTTGGGTATTACAGTACCCTTCCTCATGCTTCAGGCCTAATTGTTTTAGTCACTTTTAGTTCCGTTTTCATATTATTTTCTGGTTTGGAAAAGTTGCTGCCATTTTTATAGTGCAGTTTTGTGCATATATAAGATTGCTCCCCAGTTAACAGCAGGTAAAATGCTGCTCTTCAGCATTTTAGCTACTTGGTTGAGCTCACAAATTATAGCAAATTATTAATATGTGGATAACCTAGTTAATCTTTAAAAAAGATAAGATAATGTGAAACAAATGCAAAGATATAATAAAAGGCATCAAATTGTGCTCTGCTAATTGTGGGTATTAAGGAGCAGATTTTTAAAAATACCTAAACCTGGTATCCACTTTTTGATGGCATAAAATTGCACTTGCAAAAATTCAGAAGAGAGTGAAGCCATTGTGAAAAAACATCTAAAGATAGAAATCAAGCTACCTGCTAAAGGCAAAGCAGATACAAATGTAGCTAGTGTACAAGTATCATTTTTAAGAGCTATTGATTAAGAACACTTTTTCATACCAGCCTATATCATCCCCCTTTAGTTACGTTAAAAGTCAAATCTTAGCATTTTTTACTTAGTTCGTAGTTAGGAAAATTCTCATTGACTTCATAGGTCCCAAATGACTGAGTAAGGATGGTTTTAACCCTAAACAGTAGATTTTAAATTTTTTGCTGTCTAATTTTTGCATAAACAATACTACATTTAAATATAGTGCACTAAATTGGTTGATATATACTTGTTCTTAAAAAAAGAGAAATATGCATGTTAATAGGCATTTCACAGGCTTTTTTTAACAGGAAAGAAATGAGCATATTTTTGTTTTGGGTGGGTCAGAGGTTCAAAGAGACTTTGAAAAAATAGACTGGGGATAATTGGGTTATCAGATGCAGACACTGCAGGGAATTGAACATTATCTCTTCTTAGTGTTAGGACTACTGGGTCACTTCCTTAACTCTACAGCTTCATTCTCTGTCAGTCTGACAGAATCCAGATGACTCTGAAATGGGCTTTTACTGGTTACCACCCCAAAGTTCTCCCTTTCTCCATCCTTCAACAGGTTGATTTTATGAGCCATGACCATACTAAATAACATCTTGCCTTGCTTTCTCCCCCATTGATTCAACAGTCCTTAATTGCTTGGAACACAAGCCAGATCCTTGGATTCAAGTGAGTCTTCCCTCACCTTCAACTGCTGTTATTCATTTCTATTAGACAACATCTAACTAAGATATTGACTTGCACTTTGACATTGGCACTGCTACTGTGTTTGATTGCACTGTCAATCTAAAAAAATCTTTCAAACTAGCAGTAAAACACGTAATTGTTTAACTTCATTCTACATAAGCTTTATAAGCTTTTCTGCTCACTACTTGCCTTCCATTGTATAGCTGTGATATAATACTTTACAATTGTGTAGAATACACTGGACAGTGTATTAATTTATTGTCCACAATTTAAAATATTAATTCACAGTTTTTGAATATTGATGATTGCCTAACACCGACTTGTAAGAGGTACACCTCTAGGCTTCTTATGTTTTGAATGATGACAAAACATTATTTTGTTTGACACAGTGAGTTTAACATGCTTCCAGGCTGGTTGTTTGCTTTCTATTAATGGGTGGTTGCATGGTTTGAGTTCCCTAATATACTAAGGTGTGACAGCTTGTATGATATTGAGGAAAAATAGTTCTAACATGAGCATGAAAATATCCTAGTTGATTATATACATAATACAGACACTTAGCATTATTATTTATAGTTAGTACTCTCTGTGTGTTTACAATGCCTATTAATGCAAAGCAATAAACTCCAGAGCTTATCTTTCCTGAGCTTATTGCTGCTAGGTGTGTGTTTGAACGTGTGCCTGGGGTCGCAGCATGTTGAGCCAGGGCGGTACAGCCCCAGCTGGCAGGGAGCCCTGGGGGCGGTCAGCCTGCCAGTCCGGGGCTGCTCCCTGCAGCTCAACGTGCTGTGGAGGGACTGGCTGGGGCACAAGGGTGCTTCAGCACGAGGCTAGCCAGCAGGCAGCACCTGCACTGAAGCACTCTCAGGCCCCAGCCAGCTGGGGCAGTGACTAAACATGTGCTCCTGTAGAGCATTTTACTCTGCAGCAAGATAGTACTTGTATGTACAAGTACTGTCCTGCTGCGGAGTAAATTAGTTTACTCCAGCCTAATAGAGGTGCATGTGTAGATGTCAAGATGTTTACTGTGCAGCTAATTAGTTTACTGCACAGTAAATATCTTGTATAGATGCACCCTCTAACAGCTTGTTAGGCTGTATAAAACAAGTTGGTGTGCAACTCCTATGCAACTGTATGCAATTCCTATGAATTAAGGCCCACATCACAAGAACTGAGTATTCACTGAAACCCTAGAGGCGGGCTTTTCAGATGAGGTTTGAGACATGCAGGTTCAAGTGAGGAAGTTTACACTAGAATTGCCTACATTCTACTTATTCTGGGGATGGAGACGTGACATACATTACCTCAATTTTAAAGTTTATAAAATGCTTAAAAATCATAGTACTGGCAAACAAAAAGTGCAACAAAGAGCTTCCAATATAGCTATAATAATGTTGTTCAAACCTTTCCTTCAGCAACTCAGGCTACTTCAGTCTTTGTAGCTCTTCAGAAGGAATAATGCCAATTTTTTGCTGGTATTATGGCATGGAATGGGATTAAGATTAAACCACCAAAATTTTGTTCATTTATCACCACGCTACAGTTTGAATCCAGTGATCCAGAGGGTAAAAGTGCATTAACCTAGTGATCTATCTATGTCTCTTGTGGAATATATTTTAAACATAACTGTTTAGATATTTAAAATTCATGTTACTATACAATAGAATGTTTTACTTCCTAAATACTTTTTTGGCAACACTCAAAGACTACCTAATGTGTTAATCTTAAACTGTTGTTTTGATGTAATATGTAGAAAGCTTCTGAATTTTGATTTTTAAAGCTGCTTTCAAACAAATAAAAGTAGCATCCCCAAATCAATTAGTTTAACTATTTCAATACCAAATACTGAACATTTATTGCCATCCACTTACCAAGGAAACTTAGTGAATGGTTAGTATAAGCTCACTTGCTTATTCCTACTTGGTAAATTTGCATTATCCGCCCTATATCTGCTTGTTTCTGAAGAATTATTATACAAAGCCTCATTTTAAGAAGGTCAGACCCCTGCATGATGATTTGTTGTTCATGAATCTACTTTATGCCAATTTGTGTGTGCATGTGCAATCAGAAGTGACTTGGAGTGAGTGAGATAATAATCATCTGCTGCTGATATGAAGACTTCCTCTATTCGACTACCATGAATCAGGCTGATTCCAAGTGAATGAGATTTTAATCACCTGTCACTGCCGCCAGCATTTTCTCTATATTTATGATAATTTTTTTTGTCTTTTTATTGAAATCAGTGTTGACTGAATCAAGTAATCCTGATTAGCAATCTCACTGTATCCAGTCAAGAGTGAAATGCATCAGAGCATTATTGGTACACTGAACATACTGAAATTGAAAAAAAAAATGAAAGAAAGAAATAGGCTAAGTGTGTTTGTCTTGGTTATAGGTGAGAGCTAGGATATGTGAGTGTGTAAGCTCTTTTTAATTGTTTCACAAACCTGAACTTTAATTCATTTTAAATGTCTAACATAGCTGAGTACTGTACCCAAAACATGATGTCTGACTTTATAAGTTACACTGTGGGCCAATTCTGCTTTTAGTTATACCCATGGAATCTCTAGGGAATGAGTGGACTAAGCCACTGGAGTTTCATGTATGTAAGGGCAACATAAAGTATATGCTTAAAAAGAGAGTTTTGTTTTCAATATACTTAAAAGAGAGTTTTTTTGCCCCTTACAATTATAAATTTCAAAGGCTTGTAAGTCAGTGCTTTCCAGAAGTGTAGTCTATTATTTATTTTAATATTTATCCATACTTTTTATTAACAGTGATTTTGTTACCACATACAATAGACAATTATCATGCATTGATCTTTAAGGCTATGAAAATAAACTCTAAAGGTGGCAAATAAATATGTGCCTTGAAAGCACTTTTTTAGTATAAAAAAGAGGTAGAACAGTCATTCACCAAGTGCTATCAGATCTGCAGCAGCTTCTGTGATGTTACAGAACTCTTCACAACAAGATGAGCAAGAGGCTATCTTCATGGCTTTCCGTAGGTAAGACAAGAAGATGAAAACTGAAAAGAAGGGATGCAAAAAACTCTTATTTAAAATTTTCCAGAAGATGTGATGGGATCACAATGAACTTCCAGGTATTACTAAATTGTACTAAAAGTAAAAATCCCAATATTCATTCTAGTCTCTAGCTGGTAGTTTTTTGTAGTACAGATTAATGTGTTTAATGAAAGATTACGTATTTTAGGATTGGTGTTAGGTGTATTGACACTGTTAATGAAGAATTTATTTGTCCTTCTGTCACCCCTAAACTCTTCATTATTATTCAGTACAGTCTTGGTTATCTGAATGGCAAAGGGGACAGAAAATAATTTTGGATAATCAATGTTTCAGATAACTGAAGTGCATTTTCAAACCATTTTAAAGAACATAGGAAAACCAGATTTGAATTATCAAACGTTAAAACATATTATTTATTATTTTTGAGTGTTGATAGTGTGATAAACAGACATGGTTATTTGGGTAGATGTGATATCTTTTATTAGATACCTGAATAGTTGGAGAACTTGTTCTTTAGGCACTGTGTACTATCAAAAGAAATAACTAAATATAAATGAGATTAGAAATACACCAGAGAAGAAACAGTCTCAAAAACAGGAGCAGCAAACATTGCCCATTTGCTTTCTTCAAAACATGTCTTAAAATCATACCCTTGATAGGGCCCCCTAAAATGTAGGCATTCCTCAATCTAGTTTTTCTGCATTTTTCAGAAAATGTTGATCAGTTCTGATGTATCCTTTTCCTTTTCCCCACTCCATCCTATTCCCTTGGGTCATTTCCTTGTCCTTGCATGGCATTAGAATAAGTTTCTTGTATTCTCTCATCCTGCAACTCCTATTTCTATGCCTATTCCAGTGACTATTCCCACTTATCTTCTTTTGCTCATTCCTAGTTCTCCCTCACCTTTCATTCTTCTCAGTTTTTTCTCTTCCCAGCATAATCAAGGTTTGACCCCACTCTGAATCTAGATGTCACCATATTCACATCAGCCAAAAACCTACTGAATGTGCCATATTGTCATTGGCTCATATTCCTAGCATTAGTCTGGTATCTGTTGCCTCCATTTAGCTCAGTTTCACCAAAGTCTTTGGGCTTCTGGTTCCACTTCATTTCCCTTGGCTTCTTGTCTCCTTTGACATAGTTGATCATATCCGTCCTTTCGACATCTTGGCCTTTTCCAAGTCTTCTAACTCTGTTTTATTCTCCACCATGTTTTTATATAGGTTCTTTCTCCCTTTCCTCTCTCATCTCTGATAGGTAACTCCTATGGCTCTGTCTCTATCCTTGGCCATTTTCTTCTTTTTGTATAACCTATCACTAAGCCCTTTCACTTGAAAGACTTCAACTACCAGTTTGTATCAATGAGTCACAAATCTATACTTCCTGCCTGGTCTCCTATGCAACTCAGTATCTCAGCCAACCTCTTTGACAGCTTTTTACTGATGATTTGTAGTCAGCTTGAACATAATATGATCAGAACTGAGCTATTGATATTCTCTCCTAAAATCTTTCCAATTCCTCTGTCGCCATCAAGTTGCCATTGGCCTCCCTGTCACACTGTCCTGTAACTTTGTAGCCATCTGTAAATGCACTCTCTCCTACCACTACATTTTTCGATTGCATCTAAATCAGTCCTACCACTTCTTTCATATCGTCGATTTTCCTCAATTTTTCTTTGCCTTGGGCCTTGGCATCTTCTGTCTCAAATATAGCAACCTCCCTTTCTTTGATTTTTCTTTGTCAATCTTCCTTTTTCTCTTCTTTTCCATACAGAACTCTGCTGTGAAGATCCATTTCTTTTCTGTTATTCTGACCACGTCAGCACTCCTAGGCCCCTCTCAACCACTTTGCCCATCTCAGCCATGTCTGCCCTTTTCTATTAAGAATGCCAGCTCCTGTCACAGGATTTATTCAATTTTTCCAGGGGCACTTTCATGCTCTCTTCCATGCCACCTGTTACATTGGGAACTCCCTTCCCCAGGAGCTGCAAAGCTGTTCCTGTCTCCTCCTTTATTAACCTCTTTATTTCTATTACGATAGCTATAGTAAATTGCTAGCTAATAATGGTTAGGGTCAAATAACAATGATTATCCCATCATTATCCCTGATTTTATATATATATAAAAACAGGGATAATGATGGGATAATCATTGTTATATAATCAATGTTATATATATATATATATATATATATGAATGATCCAAGAGTTGCTAATTTTGGCCTGTTTATTCTAAATGACATGTTTCAATCTTAGCCATCCAGTAACCAAAGTATATTGATAGAGGAGCTATTACCACAGCAGCCAAATGAAAGGGATATCTACTAGGAAGAGCTGCTAACCAAAACGAAAGAGTGAAGGGGAAGCTTCCCTCTGCCCTGATTAAAGAGGGGGATCACAGCTCTCCCTTCCTTGAATGCCTGTTCTTTGTCCATTCCTTGTCTGTCATCACCATCCCTTTCTTTTAATATGCCCCACTTACATTGTCAGACATCATCTTCTCCTGTGTGGTTTCTGCATTCATCTTGCTTGGGCTGGGGCCTCTAGGCTCTGCTGAAACAAACAAATCACCATTGTCACCATCATCATAATCTGCTGATAAACAAAAGAAGCTTCATAGGTCTCAGTATGCTTCTGCAGTCATTGCCTCATATGATGGGGGGATGGGCTCCTTATAGTCTTTTGCCTTCTACTGTCCTCCGTGAATCCAAGTTCTATCACATTCATTCATTCTCTTGCTGTAACCCCAGCTCCACCATCATTCATGCCTACAAAGATCCTGGGATTTTAGTGGCTTACAGCAAGAGATCATGGGTGCCTATACACACGATCTGCTGTGCTCTGATTAGAATGCTTCAGCATGCTGCAGTGTCATGTGTATTCAGTGTCCTGTGTTTCAAAATGGTGGTAGGGGAACTTTAACTAAAACTTTCATAGATTTCATAGACATTAGGGCTGGAAGGGACCTCGGAAGATCATTGAGTCCAGCCCCCTGCCCAAAGGGCAGGAAGTCAGCTGGGGTCATAGGATCCCAGCAAGATAAGCATCTAGTTTGTGGAACAAGCTTTAATTAAAGTGCCTTCATGGCCACTTTGAAATGCAGGATACCGAATACATGTGAAACTGGAGCATTTTAATTAGAATCATAGAAAATTAGAGTTGGAACGAACCTCCAGAGGGTCATCTAGTCCAACCCCCTGCTCAAGGCAGGACCATCCCCAACTAGATCATCCCAACCAAAGCTTTGTCTAGCTGGGTCTTAAAAACCTCCAAGGATGAAGATTCCACCACCTCTCTGGGTAACCTGTTCCAGTTTTTTACTACCCTTCTAGTGAAAAAATTCTAATATCTAATCTAACCTTCCCTTGCTGCAACTTGAGACCGTTGCTCCTTGTTGTGTCACGGACCACCACTGAGAACAGTCTAGCTCCATCCTCTTTTGAACCCTGCTTCAGATAGTTGAAAGCTGCTATTAAATCTCCTCTCGGTTTCCTCTTCTCTAGACTAAATAAGCCCAGTTCCCTCAGTCTTTCCTCATAAGTCATGTCCCCCTACCCCTTCACCATTTTTGTTGCCCTCTGCTGGACCCTCTCCAATTTGTCCACATCCTTTCTGTAGTGGGGGGCCCAAAACTGAACACAATGCCCTAGATGTAGCCTCACCAGTGCTGAATAGAGGGGAATAATTATGTCCCTTGACCAGCTGGCAGCACCCCTATCAATGTAGTCCACTGATGCAGCCCAGTATGGTCATATAGAACCCTTGCACTCTGTCCGCCCCTCCCCCCTCCAATTTCTTCTCTCTTGCAGTCCCTTTCCCCCCTCTTTATTGTCAGACCCTGCTCTCTCTGAGCACATTGAAGTAAGGGACACATTTGAAAACACTAACTTGGAAATAAACACACCTATTATCATTTGCACATAGTATCCATAGACTTAGTTCATCTAGAATTGATGTATTTTATCTTTTTTGAAATTGCTGCTAGTTTTAGCACAGGTCCTCCATAAATGCACTTTTAAGCATCAGTTTTGTACCTACTGGGTGCATCTACACAAGATGTTTACTGTGTAGTAAACGTCTTGGGGTCTATACATGTGCCCCTATTAGGCTGGAGTAAACTAATTTATTTTGCAGCAGAATAGTACTTGTAAATAGAAGTACTGTCCTGCTGCTCATATTTTTCCTCCGCAGCAGTACACGTGTAGACGCTGCCCCGGCTGGCTGGGGCATGCTTCAGTGTGAGGACTGCCTTCTGGCATGCCCTAGCCAGACCTTCCATAGCATGTTGAGCCAGAGACAGCAACCTGGGTTGGCAGGCTGACCTCCCAGGCCCCCTGACAGCCAGGGCTGCTACAACCTGGCACAACATGCTGCAGTCCTGGGCGCACATGTAAATGAGGTGTCCAGGAACAATACACTCCAGCACAATAAACACAGGAGTTTATTGCAGCGCATTAATAGGCACATGTAGACGCACCCACTTCGTATAGTACAAGCGATGCATGATATTAATCTAAAGGCAAAAGGCCCATTAGTTACCATAAGAGTTCATAGGGCTAGGCCTGGCAGAGTGAACAGCATTTTAAACCATGATGAGCCCACAGCTCAGCACTGCTCAGTATGTATTTCTACTCCAGCACCCTCTAAAAAGAATCTATATGCTAAATAGCTCCCACTCATGACTGGAACTAGATGTTTTTGTCCCAAGTCCTGGGATCCTCCAAAAATTTATGTGCAGATGAGGTGCAGGGCATCATGGTCCAGCTCCACCTCATGTAGGGCGGGGCAACAATAATCATATGGGACAGACTGACAGAGGGAGTGACAGAGGGATTTGGGACAAACTGTTTGAGGCCCCATTTGGTGACGTTTGCCAGACATTTAAGACTGGTGAAGAAAGGGGACTCATTGGAAACAGGAAAGAAAGGCACAGCTCAGCTTTGGTAGTGAAGAGGAGGTTGAAGTATATCCAATGTCGTGGCTCACTATGACTTAAAAAAGGGGCAATGCTGAAGGCGACTGCACTTAGTGGGCACTACCATATATCTTATGCAGGTGGACCGTACTAATCTGTCCTTGTGGTAGGTTCCCATTGTTATACTTACCTGGCAGGGGAAATACCATGAGCACTAAGGCAGTTTTCTTGGTCGCTGGGGATACCTGCTTTTCTGGCATGGGGTAGTACCCACAGAGGTAATGTACAGTTTGCCTCCCTTGCTGCTTGAGTGGGAAAATCTTGGCTTTATGCCCACTTTATAGAAAGGGGAAATTCTTCTTTAGCTTGTTCCTGCAGCCTTATGGCTGAGGGCAAGCAAAACTCAGGGGCATCTGAACCCTAAGCCTCTGGGCTTGGGCCTGCATGGAGGATGCCTGCCAAATGATTTGGAAACATCTGAAGACCCAGGTGGGGGTGGAGGATGTTTGCCGGCAGTAGGGCCACTTACCGTTCTTGACTGACTCACGGATTTGGAATTGATTTGGCTTGGAACACAAAAAAATTTCATTAAAAAAAAAGGTTCCCATTGGTATCTTTGCTCAATATGGGCCATGTGTTTTGTAGTCTTGCTCAGTTTTAGCTTAATTTAATCAACTTCATAGTTGGTTTCCATTATTGAGCACATGCTGCTTTTGGCAGAGGTTTAATGGTAGACAATGTATTTAATGAGGTTTCCTTGTATGCGGATGTAATATGAGGGTTTTTTCCCCCATGCTGATTGGGGAAAAAATTCTCACCTTGTAGTCAAGTAAATACGGTAATTGTATTCTTTTTTGCAATTACTAAAGGGCTCATTTGTCTTTAGTAATTATTTATTTTTTAGGTCTTACACACAAAAATCTATATTTAGTGAATACCTTTAAGACTGCAAATCAAGTGCCCAAAAGTTAAGAAGTGTGGAAAATGAAGGTGGTTTGCTTATGTATGTGCATTATGATACTGTCTTGCATTACATGAACACATGCTTTCTCGCCCTCTGGCTTCTTGAAGATCTCTGTCTCATTCAGTGCAGAATAAATAATGTCACCTTAACAAGCAGCTATTTTGTATTTTGTTATTTCCACATTCTTCAGTGTGAAACTCCCGTGCCTCATACACCGAACACTATTCCAGTCCTGCTTGGAAGAGAGAGAAATTATTTCTGCACAGGGTTTTTTATAGTGCTTATGGTTGCTACATCTGAATATATTCAGAAATATACAACACCCCTGTAATATCAGAAGGTATTATTGTACCCATTTTAGTTATGGGGAATGGAGGCACAGAGAGGTTAAGATATATGTATCCACTAATTTTGGAACACCATTTTGAGCTGCCTAGGATATTGCTAATACGCGCGCATGCACACACACACACACCCCCCCCATTATATAACATACAAGTGTGAATCTCTGTGGGTGCATCTATAATGCATTAAATCCAGGATAAATTTACTAGTGTGTAAATACTCCGGGGCAGGAGTCTATGCATGCATGGAAGCGGGAGCAGATTTACTGCTAATGGCAGCAAACTGCTTCTGCTTCTTGGGGCCCTACAATGGGCCCCTGCTCTAGGCTCGCATGGGCCCCTGCTCTAGTTCTAGGCTCCGGCTGGGTGCTAGCCAAGGGGCTGGCAGGGAGCACCCTGCCAGGACTGGGACATTACACCCTGCTCCTGGAGGCTGCTGTTGGCAGGGTAGGGACAATGTCCTCTGCCCTGGCACCACAGAGCTCCTGGCCCAGACTCCCTTATCAGCGGCAGGGGACTTGGAAAGAGCTGAAGGAGAGAGGCAGGTCCCAGCGTTCACTGCTAGCTGCCCCACTGGCAGATCGGGGCAGGGGGGCTGGGACCTATCCCACTCCTACAGCTCTTTCCAAGCCTTGTGCATTGATCACCCAATTAGGGCATGGGGCTGGGAGCTGCCCTTGACCAGGCCAGTTCCCAGCCCCTGCCCCATCACTCTCAGCTTTGTGAGCATGGAGCTGGGTTGGGAACAGACTGAAGAGTTTGTTCTCTGCTCAGCCCTGCAAGTGCAGAGCTGGGTGGGGAACAGGCTGGGGAGCTTGTTCCCTGCTTAGCTCTGTGCTTGCTGAGCTGGGCGGGGAACTGGCTCCCCAGCCCCTGCCAGAAGAGAGCTCCCTGCCCCAGCTCTGCATTGTGGGACTAGTGCTGAGAGACCCTTATCTCCCAGCATGAGCTTTGTGGTCACTGAGACCCTTATCTCCCGATGCCAGCTCCATGATCATGGGGCTGGTTCTGGGAGACCCTTATAACACAGCACCAGTTCTGCACCAGCTCCATGGTTGTGGGGCTGGTGCTGGGAAACCCTTAAGGGTCTCCCAGTCCCTGCTCCGCAATTGTGATGGTGGAGTGGGGGCTGGGAGGTAAGGATCTCCCAGCCCCTGCTCCCTGATTGCGATCTTGGAGCGGGGAACTTGGAGCTCCCTGCTGCCGGGGCAAGGCGACAGTTTCTGCCCTGGCTCTGGTGGCAGAACCCGCCCTGGCAGCAAGTAGCTCCCAGGGGCAGGGAACAATCTTTTGCTCTCTGGTGGACAGCTGACCAGGAACAGATTTTCTCACAGTCAGGCATCTACATGAGTGCTACTGCAGTGTTACTAATTGGATGTGCAGGTAGCAAATTTAATTGGGACTGGCGAGGTTTAATGCATAGTAAGCATGTGCATGTGTGGATGCACATGCTTACTGCACAGTAAACTACACTACTCTGTAGGTAAGCATCTCATGTAGACACACTCCATGAGTTTATATGTACACACTTAGCATTATATAACACTTTCATGTGGGCAAAGCAGAGTTCTCAGTGGCTTAAGTTGTACCTGTGTGTGCTCCACATTTTCTCAGACCTGATCGCAGAATCATAAGCCAGGCACCCAAAAATTAGAAACACAGTTCATGAACACCTGGGAAAAGTTTGGGTTAACTGAACTACCTAGCCTCATGTAAGAACTCTGTTCAGAGAGAGGGAGTTAGCTATGTTAGTCTGAAGTCAGGGAGATAGCAAGGAGATGGCAATAAAACAGCATAAGCTTTTCTGAGCCCAAGCATCTCATGAAACTTTATGGATCTCTGATTTAGTTAGTCTATAAGAACTCTGTGGCACGGGTAGGAATAGAATCCAGTTCTCCAGGGCAGCATTTGTCTGTCTTACCTAGCTTACCTTTTCATAGACTCTTGTGTTATCCCCTTCACACTTTTCAACTTCTGCAAGAATGAAACAAGAGTTTTACAAACAATAGTCTATTTTACTGTACATCCTGACTTGTTCCCAAGGCATTTCTATCCTGTGTACTGAGAAGCAGTGGACTTGTGGAAAAAATGGTAGGGGATCATATAACTGAAGCCTGTTTCATAATGGACATTCACTAGGGGCCTGAAATCAAGACTTTTCAGTGTAGTTTTTGGGTGTGTAATTTCCTAGTTTTTGTCTTTCTAAAGTGAATCCTCTCCACCCCCCTTCTCCTGCCCCCAAGAAATTTCATCAATGGTAATTTTTTTTCTTCTACGTGTGCCATTAGCTTTGGAATCTTTAGAACCACTGCATAGATGTCTGCCACTTTAGCAAACAGAATAAGAGCTAACAGGAATAAGTTGTCATCTGCCATGAACTGGTACCAAACATACAGTTTGTTAGTGGATTTATTGACAGAAATGGGCATGTTTAGCTTGTGGAAAAGCTGATTAAGAGGGAACATGATAACAGTATTCAAATAACTGAAGTGCTGCCATAAAGAAAAGGGAGAACACCTTTCTTCATTCTGCAAAGAGCAGGATATATACCTATGGCTTAAAGTTACTGCATAGTATATTTAGGTTGGATATCAGGATTGGAGATCACTGTTAGAACAGTGAGGCGGTGGAACAGACTGTTTATGGAAATTCTGGAATCTATCATTAGAAGTTTCAAGAAGAGGTTGGATAAGCCTTGGTGAGAGAAGATCCAGGAGTGCTCTCTAAAAAGAAACAGTTAAGAGCAACCCTCAGGAGCAACCTCTGGCCCTACCCCCAAACTAATTGCTGGGAAGTCACAAGACAAACTTTACAGCACAGAGCAAGTGGATATTGGAGAGGACCATACTCAGCAGCAGGAGAATGAAACAGAACTCAACAACCAGCTTAGTTATGAACAAAGAAGATTAAAGCACCTGGGATAAGTATACGGAGGGGGTACAGAAAGCAAAGTTTTCAGCTCTCCATTTAGAGGGCGTGATACAAAGTCATGCGAGCTGTCACAGGTTGCAGAGCAGAGTGGAGGGTGTTTAATTTTTCCTTTTCCTTTGCTGACTGGCATATGGGGGCAGGAAGGATTTTTTTTCCTTGCTGTTGCTACAGGTGTTAAAGATTTTCATTGAAGCATGCCAGTGCTGTTGCTGGGACTAACACCCGGAGGTTCCTAGTTAGTGTCTTGCCCCTCCACTGGGGATTAAACTGATCACCATATTTGGGATCAGGAAGGAAATTTCTCCCATGCCCTGAAAGATACAGACTGGGCCTCACTGGGGCATGAAGGTGCTTCAGTGTAGGGGCTGTCTGCTGGCTAGCCCCGCACTGGAGTACCTTTATGTCCCAGTCAGCTCCTCTGCAGCACGTTGAGCTGCGTCAGAACTGGCTTAACATGCTGCCGTCCTGGGCGCATGGGTACATGCGGTGCCTAGGAGCAAAAAACTCCAGAGTGATAAGCACCAGAGTTTATTGTCTCACATTAATATGCACATGTAGATGCACCCACTATGGGGGGGTTGTCTTCCTGTGTAGTAGGAGGCATAATCCTTTTCCTTGGATCTTGAGTGTATTGCAGTGGCAGGACATTAACAACACTTGTCCCTCTGCTTTACCTAAGGCAGATTAGGGTGTTTGTGGTGTTTTTGGGGAGCAATATGGTAGTTCTAGGAATAGGTTAAATAAGCATTTGTATAAAGATAACTTCTGTATAGGATGATTTTGCCTCAAGCAGGGGGTTGAACTAGATGCCCATCTGAGGTCCCTTCCAGCCCTACTTTTCTATGATTCTGTGAGACACTTGCTAACAGCAGAGGAATGATGAGACTCAGGAACCTCGAGTTCCAAGCCAGGCTTTGGAGGGGAGTGTGCTCAAGTGGGCACAAATTCTTCTTCCCTTCTTTCCACCCTCCCCCACCTGATCCCTTTATTGTTTTCTCCAACCAGTTTTTGTTGCAATCATTTTTCTACCAAACCTGCCTCCCTATTCCTTCCCCATTCTTCTTATCTAGCAAGTTCTAGTGTCTGCATGTTTTCCATCCCAATTTCAGTCCCCTTTCCCAACAACTCTCATCCCCCTGGATTTCCCATCTCAGTCCCAATCTCTACTCAACTAACAGTTCCAATCTTGTTGCTCTGTTACTCCCAATCTTCCCCATATTCCTTATTTGATCTACTCTTAGTTCTTTGATCCCATAGGGCCCCTTCAAATCTTTATTCCCAGGCTATTTTTTCAATCTCAGTATGTCCTATATCCCTGCCATTTTGTCCCAGTCTCTTTGTGCCAATCCTCTGCAGCTCCTCCTCTGATTTTAGATTCCATCCCATTGGCTCCCTTTTCACCATTTTACTCCAAGGTGGCAGTCACAGGCCTTCATCACAGTTCCTGTCCCTGTCTCTGCTCAGCCAGTTTCACTCTCTCTACCCAGCCAGTGTTTAAATATTTGTCCCAATATTTCCTCAACATCAATCCCCATATCCTAGTGCAGTCCCTCGAGGTCTGGCCTCTCTTCCCTGTGCAATCAAATGAAGCACCTTTCCTAGCTATGTCTCCTGGGCTGGTAGGGGGAGTCTTGAGAGCAGAGGAGACAGGCTACCAACTTTCACTTCGGGGGGCTGAATCTAGCAAAGCCCAGACCAATGCAAAACTGTCATTGCAGGAGAAACACTGGCCAGCCCTGTGCTAATGTATGCCTAGTATGCAAGGAAACTTTTGCTAAAACCAAGGGGCATGGGCAAGTGAATGAGGTAACCAGTGGCAAGTCCCTGTTTAAAAAAGCTATGATTTAAAATGATGTAAGCCTTAAGATTTAGACTGCCCCCAATGATGGCAGATTTATCCTAGGATGAAATAGAGATACCTTTTTCACACTAAAATGTATTCTTTTTAAAGCACACCCTCTTTGTTTCTCATGCTTTCAAGTGCCCATCCTGCATGTCTGTGCACTGTTCAGTTTTGCTGCAGGATTAGGCCTTGAGCATCTCTTCATTTTATAGCTTAGGAAGTCGTCATTGTGCATTTGCAAAACATGATTTTTAAAATATTTACCTTCATGCCAAATTTAGGAGATGGCAAAAGTCTGTTTTCCTGCCAGATTTAAAGTCTCTGCCCCAAACCATGAGTAGGCTAAAGCTGTTCAAAGAAAAGATCTTTAGAAATGGCTGGACTTTTGTGGCTGAATTTTTCAAAACAAATTCAGCATGTGTCAGACCCCAGGCATGAAAAACTTCAATCTAAATGGTTTGCAAACAAAAAATGGAAAGTGTTGGATAACTTAAATAATTGGTGGTACTATTAGTCCTGACAATAACAAACTATTATGCCTTTAGCTAGTATTGTATTAATGTGCTTTTTGGTTTTGAAAATTTCCTTGCAGGTTTGTGGGTACTTTTTTTCTTTTTGGATCTCTTTCTTCTCCTCCCTTTGCCCTTTTTCTGAGCTAGGATTTTAAAGCTCAGTCTAGACAAGTATTCCTTATGAAACTACATCAGACATTGTTCATTCATTACATTTTTCTTTTAGGGAGAATTTTTCTACTTCCTAAGGCAGACTTAAAACTCACTGGGAAATGGGATGAACTTTTAAGGGACCTATCCAGTCTTGTTCTTCCTAAGAGTGAGAAAGCCTATAGGAGAGAAAGAGCCACTAAACTCTATGTTGAACATGGAATTTGACTATATTTTAGCTCATGCCTTCATTGGGTTTTTGGCCCCATACAGTTCTGGTAGACGGGACCATCTTCTGAATTTAGCCTTGATTGTTTGGGCCCAGCTTCAATCAGTTCTACAAATTGGCCCTTCCTTTGAGGGGGACACATACTTCGGCCCTCACTTTTTCATCTATTTTCTGCTCACCAATGCTGCCAAGTGTCTCAGAAAGGATGTTCCAATGGCTCATTATTTATTTTGAACTGACAGAGAAAAATCTTGCATTATGTGATGAGTCAGCCATAAGGGAAGACTTGCAGGTGAAATACACATACACAAAGGCGACAAGGGGTGGAGAGCAAATAATAGGGGACACCCAGAAAATGGGATAATGGATCCAGAAAATGGGAGAAAGGATGGGTAGAAGAAGAAGAGAGGATTAACTAGTGGAACCAGAACAAAAAAATCAAATGGGACAAGAAGAAAAAAGCAATGGGTGGGACCCAAAAGGGTCTTGGGCATAGGGTAAAGTAGGAGGTTCACACCTATCAAATAGGGAGGTGAGAAAAAGACCTGATGGGTATTTTGGAGGAGTAACATTAGGGGACAGAGGGCAAATGAATAAATGCGATTTCCAGAACTATGCTGAAGTGGTGGTGAGAGAACCCCCCCTCCCCCAAAAACAGAGATAAGGAAGAGACAGTAAGTGCAAGTTATCTAATGTTTGTGTGGCACTTATACATGAGTTTATTTCTGCTGCTAACCCAATCATTTACCATTGTTAACTTGTCCAGTGGCCGGAATAAACTCAGAAATAAAAGATTCCCTTTAGATATTTTCAAACTTTCCCCACTATATGTATCTCCTTTATTTGGAAAAGTATATGTTATAGGGGGAGAGGCCCCTACTGGCAAAAATTAAATTTTTACTTACTGAATCAAAGTTCTGTACAAAGTGGTTCTATAGAAAGCACTTTTATAATGCACTTTGGGCTGTATTTCTTGTTCTACAGATTCAGTGGTAGTTGCAATTAATACTGTAATTACAGCATGCTGTGGAGGGGAATACTGCAATAGTACCTTCTTATTCCCAAGTGATCTGTGGTAGACACCTACTACTATTTCTGTGTTTTTTAATTTCCTTGTTGTCCTTTATAAAAGAATTTCATCACCACATATTCCACAATTGAATTACAGATTGGTGGCATAATAAGGACTTCAGTCATAACTTCAGCACTGAAGGGATGTTAGGGTAATTTCAGGGTGTCACTTGAAATGCAACACCCTAACCATCAACCTCTCTAGCTTTTTCCTAAAGATAATAAAACTATTTTCAAAGAATGTTTTGGAAAGGAAATAAGTTGATCTTTCATTTCTTTATGCAAGTACAGTGTACTTAATACAGGACTCCCTGTCACATGTCTCTTCCTTCTACATACAACAAATATATTTCAAATGATTATCATATATTTTGCAATAGTCTTTTATTCTCTGCATTTGATGTATCATTTTGAACAAGCATACATCTAAAATCTGGTTTTTTTAATGTAACCTGTGGTTAAATTTTATACAATTATGCCAACACAGCCTTCAGTGGGTACATCTACACATGCAAATAATGCAGAATCAGTTTACTCTAAAGTTAATTACTCTAGAGTAAACTGACCCGGGCAGGCATCTGCACTGAAGGGTCTCAGGAGTAGATTTGCTGCTCATGGCAGAAAATCTGCTCCCTCCCCCACTGGTCCTGCACTGGCCCCCTGGAGCACCCAGGGGGAGGTCTATGCTCCCCGTGGGTGCTAGACTAGGGGCTGGCAGGGAGTCCTGGGGGAGTCTGGTGGGGGCTGGAACATTGCTCCCTGCCCCTGCGGGGCTGCCCATTGCTGGGGTGGGGACAATGTCCCCCTTCCCCAGCAGCATGGAGCTTCTGACCTTGGCTCCCTGATCAGGGGCAGGGGACTTGGAAGGAGCTGCAGGGGAGGGGCAGGATTCCCTGCCCAGCTTGGGTCTCACTGCTGGCTGCCCTACTGGTGGATGGGACAGGGGGCTGGGACCTGCCTCACCCCTGCAGCTCTTCCCAAGCCTCACACCTTGAGACAGTTCCTGGCCCCACTCTGTGATTGCAGGGCAGGGGCTGGAGAGCCTGTTCCCTGCCCAGCTCCACAATCACAGAGGGACTGGAGAGCAGGGGCAGGGAAATTCTTATCTCCTAGTCTGGGTCCCGCAACTGGGATAAGGATCTCCCAGCACCAGCTTTGTGACTGTGGTGCTGGCACTGGGAGATAAGGATCTCCCAGCCCTATTATCGTGGAGCAGGAGTTGGGAGCTCCCTGCTGCTGGGGTAGGGATATATTGTCCCTGCATCCCAGCAGCTGGCAGCTCCCAGGAGCAGGAAGCATTTTCCTGCCCATGCTGCCTGGCTGACCAGGACCACATTTGCTCATGATCAGGGGTCTATACATGCATTACTGCACAGTTATTAATCACGAGGTAATTTGCTATCTGGATTTGGAGGTAGCAAATTTACTCGCGATTAGAGACAATTACTACTCAGTAAGTGTCTGCATGTGTAGATGTGGACGCTTACGGTCCAGTAATTAGTTCAACTGCTCAGTAAACTGTCTTGTGTAGATGCTCCCAGTGTGCAGTTTGAATATCAAGGTTGATTCTTACTTTGTGGCTACTGCTATAGCAACTCCTATACATTTTAAGTGTGTTGACATTTAACATAGGTTGTTATATGAGTCTTAACTTTTGTCCTCTGCCTCTAACAGAAAGGAAAAGGGTCGGGCCTGGAGAGGTGCTTTTAAGCTTTCACTTGTTTACCTGACTCCGGGTGATAGCTGGAACCCAGGTTCCATATTATCATGGGCTGAAACTGAATCACTTTGCAGTGAGGATGCAGGCTAAATCACTTGACTGCTGACAGTCCTCCAGTGCCATTTCTACAATTCTCTCTGAAGGACAGACAGGTTCTCCTGCAAATGACACAGTTGATGGGGAAAGAATCTTTAAGCATGTTTCAGCACAAAGAACAATGGTATTCATCTCCTTTGTGTGTTCAGAACATAGTAATGTGGGTAGAGCTTCACATTGGAAAATCTCATAGCCAGGTTAGGCTGATCTCGTGTTTGGACCCAAATGCCAATTATCCAGTTTACCCGTTCACTGTAGACATAGCCTAAGGCATCTTCTGCATATTATCGGGTAGGAGGCAGGAGAGTGCATAGCAGCCCATCCTATGCCCCTAGTCTACCTACAGCTTTAGTCTGTGTCAGCTTTGCTGTCACCCACTATCCTTTAAATGCTACTCTGCTTTATAGAGTGGAACCACATTATTCCCAGTGCTACTGGACCTTTATTACTGGGAAGGTGGGCTTACACCAATGTAAATTAAAACTCTCCTAAAGCAAACTTTCTCTTTCAAAGTAACTAGATGTGGCATTCTTTCTTCTGGTTCCTGCACTGTTTAATACACTTGGTTAGGTAAGCATATGTCTGTACCAGGGGTGCTAAACAGATGGCTCAGGATCTGGATATGGTGTGTGGAGCTGCCCAGTGGGCCAGGGAATTTTGGGGTGCACTTAGTGATGAGTGTGGCCTGCCATAGAATCTGGGGCCCTGTGGCTCTGATGGACATCATGTTTAGTGGTAGCAAGGTGAGCGAGGGTTGTGTAATACAACCCTTGCTCACCCTGGGTGCAGACAGAAGTGCAGCTCCCAGTTGTAACTCAGAAACAATTTGTGCAAAGTGTTCTGAGTTACAACGTTACTCCAGACCTAACAGAAGTTCACTGTTGGTTCCAGGGCGGAGGCAAATCTAGCTGAGAGCCTGCAGCCAGGTTCCCATAGCAACTGGCTCTCTGCCAGTGCTCGCTGTTTTCCAAATGGGAAGGGGGAAAGGCAGCATAGGGATCTAGGTCTTGGGGCTCCCCAGCCAGGGATCTCATTCTTGGGGCTCCCCAGCCAGTGCTGAAGTGTGGGGTGGGTGAATTGGAGTCCACCCACCTTGGAGGAGCTCAAATACACCTGCCTCACCATCCAATGGGGCTGAAAAACCCTCAGACTGAACTCCTTGTGCTCCCTTCCCTCCCCCCCATTCTGAAAACAGTGACAGGCTGGGAGCTCTGCAAACACAAGTTACAAAAGATGCTACATTTTGCAATGTCTTGACTGATACCTCATGCAATGAGGAGTCAAATTTTCACCCAGTTGGCCATTTTTGAAGCTGTCTGCAGCTGTACACTTGTGCTTGGTCACAGCTATACACTGTTTTCTGTGCCCAGATCAGGTGAAAATTGTCACTTCTGCCTGCACCCCCTGTGGCCACTTGTTTCTCCTCTACTAAGACAAGTGATCAGCTGGCTGCTTACCCCACTTGCCATCACTGCCACCACAGTGGCCACTGCTGCCCCTTGCCCTGGGCTGGATCTAGCCCTCAAGAAGCCCCACAGTCCAGATCTGGCCCAGGGCACAAGATTAGTAGGACATCCCTGGTTAAGATCAGCCTATAGGGGATCCTAAAGCTCATCTCTATTAACTATTTATCCTGCAGACCCCTTAATTTGACCTCTGGCAACAAATTGTCAAACTGCTGGGTATCAGCTTGAGCCTAACTTTTGCTCACATTGGCCATGTCCACATGAGTGCAGATGTTTGTTTTCCTGGGGACAAGAACCAGTGGCACACCATGAGCCCTCTGGCATGCGGTAGGTTACCCTATGTGGGGTAGGGAAGGCTGGGGCCAGCAACTCTGCTGGCACCAGCAGCTTTACCTGGAGTCCTGGCGACCTTGCAAGTTGCAGCTGCAGTGCTCCTCCAGCAGGCCAGGCTCTGGTTTTGGGCAGCATGTGCTGCTGCCATGTGTGCCGCCCTGCTTTTTTTCCACGTTTTTTTTTCACACTGGGATCTCTAGTTCTAATAAATACGCAAACAATAATAATTGATGATACAGCCAAGAAGTGATAATTTTCACCTGGTCTGTCCCCTGAAAGCACTGTACAGTCGTGACCAAACACCAGTACATGGCTGTAGAGCACCGTAAAAGGGCCTGATTCTGTGATAATTGGAATCCTCATTATGTGAGGGTTCAGATGAAGGTGCTCCAAAGCAGAGTTCCTTCATTAACTTCTGTCTGTGTACTGGGAGCAGGGCTCAGCTGATGGAGGCCACTACTGCTGCTGGTACTCTTTTCAGAATGAGAGGCTGGGAAGGGGGTGGAGGGGGCTCATTCTGGGAGTTGCCCAGCAGGCACTGGAGGGTGGGACAGGTGTATTCGATCCCCCCGAGAATGAACCTCCCTCCCCTGCCTTCTCCCCCTCTCATCTGGAGACAGAATGGGAACTGGGAGAGTGTGGGGAGACACAGCCTCTCTCCTTAGATTGGCTCCAAATTGGAGCTTGATCCCCCACCCTCCCAACCCAACAGGTAATGTCTGTTGGGTTGAGAGGATCAGTTGAACTCATGGCGCTTTCTTTG
>NW_005842170.1:269475-272163 GCF_000455745.1 Alligator sinensis | reverse complement strand
TCATCAAATGAGCTTTAGTTAAAGCACCTCCGCTGCATTTTTTCAGCATGGGGACACTAATACATGTGACACTAGAGTCTGCTGCAGTTCAACAATTACCATGCTCCAGCAAACTCAATTAATTGAGGCCGCTCTGACCTGTGGTAATTACAGCACATCAGAGCAGCCTCAATGCATGTGTATAGGCACCCATTAGTTTCAGCAGCTCACAGTTTTAGGGTCATCATTCATTGCTCTGGGTGAAACTGGGTGACCAGATCTTAATTTGATATAAATTAGCATCAGTACAACTCAACTGGTTCACACCACATGAAGATCTGGCTGAAGAAATCTAAATAACCTTTTATCATAATTTGATTAGATGGGAAGCTGTAGCTCCATTTCACCAAGGAGCTGGCCTATCATGTATAAATAACTTTTTCTTTGAGCCTGCATTTCTCAGCAACAAATGTTTTCATAAGCACTGAACAAAACTGCCTCCCAAACTGTCTGAGGCCTAGTAGATTCATCTTATAAAATTTTGCCTCTCTTGTTTAAAACAAATTTCACTGGAACTCCAAAAACAATAGAGGTATTTGTCATACCAGTAGATTAGGAGGTTTAGCCTCTAAGGCTAGATAGAGACATACTTTTACCAGTATCAGTGATTGGAAACAGGTTTATAACTGTAATAGAACAGGAGCTCAGCACACAAAACCAGTCTACACCCATAACAAAACAGAAATTTGGCACTCACAGACTGATTTAAAAAGTGTGGAACTTGGTCTAAGATTTGTGTGTTTTTTCCCGTTCTTCCCTGCCCAAGGGCAAATGTATGTTCTGTTTGCTACCAATCTACATTATGCCACTTACAGAAAGCCATGTAACTTAGATCGGTTCCACCTTGGACTTTTGAATGTCTGTACCTAACCTAAGAGGAGGCTGCATATTTGATTAGCTTGTACTTATGTGACAGTGGGCGCATCTTCACTGCCTTTTAATGTGCAGCAATAGGCTATGAAGCTTATTGCTTTGGAGCTTATTGCTACTGGGCACGTGTCTGCACATGCTCCTGGGATTGCAGCATGTTAAGCTGGAGCGGAACAGCTCCAGCTGGCAGGGGACCATGGGAATCAGCTTGCCAGGTCAGGGCTGCTTCCCCTGGCTCAATGTGCTGTCAGGAAGCTCTCACACTGAAGCATTCTCGTGCCCCAACTAGTTTCTCCAGCATCTACACATGCACTGCTGCATAGTTTTTTACTCCACAACAGGATGGTACTTGTACTTACAAGTACTGTACTGCTGCAGAGTAAATTAGTTACTCTAGGCTAATAGGGGGCATGTGTAGAAGCCGAGACATTTACTGGTCAGCTAATTAGTCTCCTGTGCAGTAAAGTCTCATGTAGATGTGCTCAATAAGTAGTAACAACAATAGTAAGCTATTCCCTCCCCCTCCTAAGCCAATATGTTCCTATGTTTATGCATCAGAGACTGCATAGTTATATTGCAGAGTCAGTGCAAGGAAGGAAGCATTAATCACATTTTGTAAAATGAAGAAAAAAGCATACTGATACTCAGTATTTTGTAATTTTGTCTCACACTTGGGCTAACTACAGACAGTCAAAAAGCCCGAGGCTGAATCACTTCATTCTTTGCAGGTTACTGTAAGCTACATAGATTGAACCGATAAGCAAATGAACACACATTCAGTTTTGATTCCGGAAATGCAGCCACATGACTGCAGTAGCTCAGGTCAGAAGCTGGGAAGCACTAGAATACTACATCCATCTAGGTTTATCTTAAACTGGTTTTGGCCATTTTGAAAGGGGTTTATGTGCAGTGAACTTCTGTTGTGTTACAGATCTGAACCGGTTTCTGATCACTTATACCGATTTATGTGCAATTTCTATCCCTGGTCCTGGAGAGAGAGATCAACCTTGACCTCATACCAATTTAGGGATTCAAGCAGGAAAACAAGTAAAGTATCTATTGAGTAGATTGTAAATGTATTGACATAATAAAAATTCCCCTAGCATTTTGGTTTACAATGACACTGGTATATGCGACTTTGTCTTTGAGGAAATGCTTTTGCTAGCTTTCATGCAAACAACAGCTCTTCAAACCTTTTACTGACCTAAAATGTTTCGCAAGAATTTATTACAAAAATTGTAGATTTAATAGAAAGTTTTCATAAAATAAGGAAAGATATATGACTCACTTCATATGAACACTGCTATGGTAACTGGTCTTAAAACTGTTCCTAGAGTGACACAAATAATAAAGCTCTGCCCTGATGAGCTTACAGTGGAACTCATCTCCATTGTTTGGGGGAATCCAACACATTCCAAGAGTCATATTGAAACCAACTCATCTCCCAGATTTAATCCTTGAATCAGACTTCACACTTCCTCTACTGTGTGTAATCATGGCCATCAGTCTTGACTCTGATCTTTCCTTTTCTCTACTTATGTCCTGTATTTGCAAATCTGTCTGTCACCACTATTGCAACACTGCTGGCCCATGCTAGTGTCTGGAACCCAGCTCTTCAACTGTTTTCAACTAATTTATTTCAACTGCTTTCTCTACAAGCTTCTCATATCCCAGAAGTCAGTACCAAGCCTGTGCAGAATAATGCTACTGTCCACAGTTTCACAAATTCAAACATTTGTGGACACATCAAACCCCTTGAAGCAAATCTACTAGCTCCCC
>NW_005842170.1:254475-259475 GCF_000455745.1 Alligator sinensis | reverse complement strand
TCTTAGCATAAAAACTTTATATTTAAAAAAGGAAAAGCTGCAGTAATCATCCTCTATCCAATAACAGATATTTACTTTTTTATTGGTGCCCGTTTTGTTTCCAATTACTGATAATGAGATGTAGCCATCAAGACCAATGCCCTTAGTATTCTACCTAAGAAGCAATTATAGAAGAAATAGACTGGATTCACTATATTTAAGTTTCTTAACACTGTTTTTTACATCAAGGGACTGTGTGTGAAGATATCCTACTGACATGAATGGGTACTTGGCATACAGGATGATGACTGGAACATCACACAAATTAATTTTAGTTAGAGCCAGAAGTGGAAAATACTGACTAGAGTTTATCCTTCTGTAACTTCAGGATATGGTTCCTCCAATAAAAGCAACCTCAGATATTAATCTACATAGTCTGTATCCCAAATGCTTGATATTAGATAAAAGGCCAAGAGTGGAATAGTGACAAATATCTGGACCTGAACTTGGCTTTTCTTGCAGCTGTTCCTCCTAGACCAGGGGTGTCAAAGATATAGTCTATGGGTCAGATTTGGCCCACAGAACTGTATCTTCTGGCTATCAGGGTTTCTGGAGAAGCTGAAAATTCAGGAGTGGGGCCTGTTGCCAGATTCAGATGTACCACACTGGGGACATATGTTGGTGAGGGAGGGGTGTGTGATGGCTGCTTCCTTGCATTGCCTACTCTGCTTGCAGATCTAGGCTGCAAGGATCCCTATGGTCTGGATCCAGCTGGAGAACTAAAGGAGTTTGACACCCCTTTCCTAGATGATAATGCACTATGCAGCTGAACAGAGAACACAGGAACGCGTCCTTCTCCTCCTCTTCCTTCCTTTTAGTAGCCAGGCAGATAGAAGAAGTTAGCTGCAAACAGCAATAACAGTTGGAGGTGAAAGAGAAGGGGGAATAGGATGATTTGTGGGGAGGGGAGGAAGGATCTGTAACCAACACATGCTGGCTCCCGGAAACCTGGAATAGAACTCTGCATTTTTTAATCTTAACATTCCCCTGTTCTCAGCAAATAGTTGTGAAAACCACTGGTGAAGTAGGTGGTTCGCATGGAGGACTGTGGACTAACATTGCTATACTTTGCTTATGTGGAGATCTTTGCTATAGGCCTGAAGATTCCTACAACACTTCTGATGACCCGAAAATAAGGTTCAGTGTTGCTCTAGGATGGTGAACTTTTAAATTTCCAGTTTGAGGGTGTTTTTTCGCAAAATGTAGTTACTAGGAAGTAAATGTAAAGAGAATATACAGGCTGAAACATTTAAGCAATGACAATCTCTGCTTGCTATGATAAATTCTGTAATTTCGTGATTACATACCACTTTTTCCTCTGTTTCATTCGCATATCAGGGTTTCTGGAGAAGCTGCATATCGCCCTGAAATTCGTTACTTTGCCACAGATGTTCTTTGTGATGCTGGCCAGGTTACTTAAACCTTACTGTCACAAGTGGCCACATGTTCTAAATGTTCTGGGTATCCAACGTAAACACTTGGAAACTTGTTGAAGTCAATGGGAATTTATAAAGTTGTGCTTTGAATGTGTAACATTCTAACCCCCCCACCCCCCCCAAAAAAAATTAATATGAAACATCAGGCCCTAAGTGTCTCAGATTGGATACCCAGAATTAATGGATGCTTTCTGATAACGTTGGCAATTCTGACAAATCTTTGACAAATTTGTGTCTTTGTTCTACAGTTCCCAGTCTATAGAATGGGGGTAATATCATGATTTCACAGGAGTGTTGAGAAGATATATTCATTAATGTTTTTGAAGCACTCAGATGTTATGGTGATGAGCAGCATGAAAACCCACAAAGAAATTAAAAATGTTATATTCAATGCAAAGTTGGAGTGGCGTGCAGCATTTAAGACACAGGGCTATTCATTGAACAATGAGAACAAAAGATATACCGAAGCTGCTCATTCAGTGAGCGCTGTCCATCTTGTCCACTGAATGAGGCAGATGTCCCATGGAAAAATACTATGTGATCATGTATTTAAGGCAGTATCATAGTACATATGCACAAGCGGGGTTTGAAATAAAATTGCACTGATATTTCTTAACTTGTGCATGGTTGATTTTATGATCTTAACATTCATTTAGTGAAAATAGTAATGAAAATGAGGAGTTTTTCATTTTGGAACACTTCTCTTGTATTAGATGTTGGGTTGTTTAAAAGTAAATTCACTACATGAAATAAAAATAGGAGTCAATGACATTTTCCTTCAAACCCTTTAATTATGATTTCCTAGTTGTGTACCTAGGGGAATTTTTTAGAATTAAAATAAAATAACAGCAAAGAAATATAATCATTATAATACTAATTATTTAATTAAGCTTTGCCTATTAATGTAGAGATACCAACTTTCCAAGTGTCCACTATGAGACTAAATTACTTTGCTGTTGTTCTAGTTTGGCATTTATGATAATTTGTCAAACCCGTATGCAGTAATGGATTGACTCATATAACTGGGGCTATAATTGCAGCTGTTAGGTAGGCCTTCTTTATCTTAGCCTGTCTGAGTCCCCCATTCCTGCATGATTTCTTGCTGTGCCGAAGCCATGTGTGTCTTGTTTTGTTTTAATACATTACTGACCCAGGGTCTCAGGTTACTGGGGTTCCTGTCATACATTTAGTTCCACTCTCATAAAGCATTGCACAAAAAATGCTGTAACAAGGTAACAATCATTGCTCAATATACTAAGTATAAATGTCACAGTGTAAAACTTGACTTCAGGAGAAAGGGGAAAAAGGTAGTCTCTGAAAATAGTATAGTCTAAGCTCTTGCTATAAGACTGTCTGTTATGAGGGCTTCTATTGCAGTGTGCTGTATGTCTTCAACATCTTGTTTACCAATATTAACTGTCTCTTTACAACCGATACTTCACTATGTGGGCATACTGTGTTTCAGTAGTCAGAAGAGCTTTCTTAATAAAGTGAAACAATCGTAGCTTTCTGTTGTAACAAAGAATGCTAATCTGTTGGGCATAACATCATTCTTAAAAACCTAACAGCATCTTTGAACTGAACAGAAAACTTCATCAAAACAGATAAAGAAATAAAACTGACAGTGTACTAAATAAATGTTTTAAATGCCTATTATTATATGATAGTATAATTAGTGTGACACTTCATTCTTTTTAGAAGTGTCTGAAAATTACAACAGATGTTTCATAAACTTATCTTTTAATCTTTGAAAAACTTACATAATTGAAGAAGTTAACAGGTTGTTCACTTAATAGGGATCATCTATACAGGATTTTTTTAATAACTTGCTGGAAGGGGGAAAAGCAGTCTTGGCTAATATGAAGCATATTTTGCATTTATTATGGGAAAGAATTTTTCAGGTAGGAGGTGAAGAGACAATTTGGGAATTTTCGTTAGCTGAAAAACTGCATATTAAACATGAATTGTGATTTTCCATCTGGCCCTACTGGTTAGGAAGCTGCAGTTGGGCATGATCTTCACTGTCAATCAACAGTCCCCAACTGCGAGATGCAAACCTCATGACGAAGCCCACCCCAACTCATTAAACCAAAGCAAACTGTATGAAGTGCGCCGCTGTGTGATTTTAATATTTGGTGCATGTGACAGGATCATTTTAGTGATTTGCAGGATTTATCTTCTCTTAAAAGTACTGCCTAAGGCTACTCTAATTGGTAGGAAAGCAAATTCCCCCTTCTCCTCCTGTCACTCTTTGTTTTATTTACTGAGAACTGCCGAAACCTATTTACACAATAATGAGGATAAATCACCGTGATGCTTTCAACACAAAGAGAAATGTTGCGTGAGTTGAAAGCTGTACAATTAAAACTAAATTCCAAATATTTCTGAAGTGGTGTCTACAGTTAGTGATAGGGAAATAAAATTAAGACAAACTATATGACTGTATATTGCAGCTCATTCAGGTAGACATTTAAAACCTAAATTCTTGCAACGTGTTTTATGACAGACTATTCTATTCAAAACTGCAATTAAGTAAATGTGTGTATGTTGCTGTCAGTGGTCCAGATGTCGTCCCCCCCAGACACATATGTGGAGAGGTCCTCAGCAGGCAGATCCTTCCCATTCTATGGGAAAGGGATTTCTGAGGCTTCCTCAACAATGGTTTCCTCCCCAACCCTGGACCAGATGGAGAACTTTATACCTCCCAAGACTTATGTTAGGGTTAGTAGTTAAAAGTAGGTCAAGTATAAAGGAGTAACGGGCTACACAGATATTGGGTGCATATTGTTTACTATTTCGCCCTGTAGAAATTACCTGTCAAAGGTAATACATCTGAGGATAGCTGGTGCCAGGTGTCAGAACTTGTGCAGAGCTGACACTGTCTTCACTTGGGTCCTAAGGAACACACCAAGAACGGGGACAGCTTCTCTGTGGTAGCATATGCATAAGCATTAGCATCTAATAAGATTGCTATGAGCCCACCTTCTCACAAAGTTCCACAAATAGATTTTACCCTGGGAGGTGACATTCTGGTGCAGTGTTTTTATTAAAAGAGAATGATCATTCATTTAGATCCTGAACCTGTACTTTCATGAAAAGCCCCACTGGGGTAGGGATTGTCTTTTCTGATGCTTGTGTGCAGCACCTAGTTTAAGGTGCAGTATGTTTAAGGCACAACTGCAAAAACAGTAACATTTCTGAAGCTCTAGAATAAAGAATAACAAATCTTGAGTATGATACTTTTGACAGGTGGTATCATACTCGCATATTTCCTGGACCATCACAGCAACATCACTCCAACAATACCTTTGATAAACATTTGATTCACAAATAAATGTCAAATCCACCTAAACTTCTGTCTAGGGATTGCCTAGGCAGAATTAGTTAATTAGAGATATCTGTTCTCGTGTAACTGCACATGTGGATCTAGACCAGCGCATGTCCCCTGCATTGAAAAGTTGCATTGGTTGAAGTCCATTTTGGCATGGTGCACAGTCTACTCTTGGAATTACGCTGATGCAGATT
>NW_005842170.1:222986-230486 GCF_000455745.1 Alligator sinensis | reverse complement strand
CTCAAACCACTGAGTAAATATCACATTAATTTGCTCTGTAGTACCATGCAAGTAAGCTTAATATCCCTTTCTTAGATATACGTAGAGGGTGTGTCCTCACAGAAACAGTTCATACTGTTCAAGGTAAAATATCCATGTATTATAATAACATTTTGCCCTTCTGGAACACCATTCAGCAGAGGGGATTTCAGAGCAATTTGCAAACATTAACTCAGTAAGACTCACAACACCCATTTGAGATAGGAAAACAGATAAAAGAAATATTCTCTTCTTAACATTGACTCCTCTGTCACACAAAGGAGCTGTAAGGCTGAGGGATTTCTTCAGCTACTGATTTTTCCCAGTGTGGAGGGGACCCCAGTTGGTGAGGAGCCAGTTTCACTGAATTCTTTGCCATGCTACTGCAGCCCATAGACTTAGGATAAAGAAACGGGGAAAATGTCCAGAACACCATTGCAGTTTGAGTATTCTCAGCTGGTGCACAGGCCCCTGGGAGCCATAGGCAGCCAGTACACTTTAGAATAACCCTGAGGCTGATATAAATTGGGATGGGATAGGAATGGCAGTATAGCTAACATGCAGCCAACTTTAGTATCTGGGAATTGTAGCTGCTGGGGCAATTGGGAATGGGGCTATGGCTAATATGTAGCCAACATTAGCATGTGGGAATTGTAGCCCTCACCCCTTCCAAAAATATTGATTTCAGATCAGACTCTAAGCCATAAAGATCATATGAATCACCAATAACATGCATTTACCACTTGCCTGAAAAAAACAGCCGTTGTTCTCAGAGCATCGTTACATAAAAGCGTGGATGGAAAGTCAGGAAAAATACCATAATTCAAGTGAGGACATTTTTTGGCACAAGTGGATTACACCAGCTGAAATTTGGCCAGGAATCCATGCTTAACATTCCTTCTTCAGCACCACAAAACCTTTACTAAGTGCAAATGTTCAGTGTTAGAGTGGCTAGGAAATGAGGCAGGGGTGAAATCTGCAAAATAAAAAAAAAAAAAAAAAATTCCAATTAATGTCAGCATTTCATTTTTTAAATCTGTTAACCAGCACTACTATTTACCCTGCTTATGTGTTTCATCTAAGAAACAGCAACTTTAGTACAGTGCATGCTAACAATGTATTTGGATTTTTGTTCAGGAGTAACTTGGAAAGGGGAGTTCTAATGACTACGGCATTAGGTCTGCAGAACCTACCTGCATGCTCCGTGGCATGCTATTATCCAGGGACTTCCTCAGCCCAGGGTTTCACATATGAGAAGACAATGTGGTACATTTTCAGGCAGATGTTGTATCAACTGGAGTCTGACCATTCTGCATTCTGAAAGAGGAGAGAGTGGATTGCTAAACTTTTACCAGGGTTATTATTTGCACATGAACCGTTATGTAAAAAGTATTCAGAGACTATGGTGGTGGATGTTTATAAATCAGCATATGCAAATTAAAACAGTATATTTGTTAGCATTCTTAATATGAAACCCTAAAGATCTGACTAACCTCAATACTAAATATGTTATTATTGGGGCAGTGTCATCTAGTGGGCAAAGTCATCTGAGGGACCACGGGTAAAGGGAGAGCTCTGAACTTGGTGATTAATTATTAGCTCTTGAAAATACCAGACCCACAGATCGTTTTTCCTATTATATACCATGAAATTATAACAACATAAAGAAAATAGTAGGGGTTAGGTTGTGACTAGCTCTTATGTCACCTTTACTGAGAACTGAGCAAAGGGCTTCACCTGTGTCTTCCACAGCTACTCAGTTGTTTCTCACTTCTCAGAGCAACTTGCTGAAAGGGAGGAAGGAAGAGAAGTAGATGGAGCCATTACTTTGCCCCCCTACTTGTGGGTTGGTTTGGGGCTATGCTGCACCGAGGATAAGGCCATGTAGCCACTTGACCCTTCCATACAACTATTGGGCTATGAGACATTTGCCCTCCAATTTTCCAGTGGCAGTGGAACTGCAAGAACCCTTAATGCAGGGAGGTGGCTAAATGAGAGTTTATCCCTAAGTAATTACCTTTCAGCATGCTGAAAAATTAGAAGTTGGACTACATATTGCCCTGGGCAGGATTACTTGTTTTAGAGCGATAGGCTGACGTGGTGGCTGGTTGAGAAGCAAGATTTAATTCTCAGTCTTCCATTCTACCCAGACAGTAATGACCAACAGGGAGGTCTTTTCCTGTCAGTTAAGTCCTAGTGAAAATCTCATGGAAGTTGATGGAAGATGGATCTTGTCCATTTCAAAAAGCTGGAATAGTTTTGAACCAGAGGAAAAGCCAAGAGTCCTTAACCAGGCTGATCGTTAATTACCAGAAAAATTCTGACATGGAGGTCATTACTGATGATATAAGATGATAGCATAAGCCATGTTAAGAAAAAATAAAGGGCCAGATCTTTAGCTGGTGTAAATCATCATCCTTTGAAGTCAATGAATCATGAACACTAATTTATAGCGGCTTAGGATCTGGCCCCAAGTCAAAACATGCTCGTTGTTGAAAATGTAAAGATATGTGCCTATTGCCATGGATACACTACTGTTTACAATAGTGATCTTTTTTTTCAATACTCAAAGACCAGTATAGTAAGCAGTAAAAAAACCAACCCCCCCCCCCCCCCCCAAATTTGGATCTATTTCTCAGCATTTTGTAAAGTTTAATTATTTATGAAGGATTTATTAAATGTTTTTCTTTAAATTGTGTCTGTATGTTTACATTCCTAACAAGTGACAATTTTATATTTTTATAGATTCTTTCTAAAGTTTTTCCTCAAGTGCAATCAGAACTGTTTGAAGAATGCGGGCAATCCACGAGATATGCGAAGATTCCAGGTAGAGAGATTCTTTATACAAGAAATAAGAATATATTCAAGATTCATTCATGAAATCCACACCACTTAGCTTTAACTTTTCTGAAACCTATTTTCAATTGTATTTAGCAGAGTTAGTTTCAGAAGTATGGACTTCTAAAATATATATAAATATTTTTAAAAAAAATTTGCCTGTTTTCAATGCATATTCATAGGATTTGTCAAGTATACAAGTGGGGTGTGGATTGTTCAGAAAATAAATGAGACTCTCCACAGAAAATACTCTTGTAGCTTTTCTTCAGATTAAATTATTCCACTGAGTTAGTTATTAAGACCTGTGGAGGAGTTTTTACATAAGTATGCTGCGTAGCTTGGGCTTACTATTAGACATTAGAAAAGCACCCATGGAAGTCAATGAATTTTGGATCATGCATCATAGTTTTCATATTCAGGTCTGGTAAGTCTAAGAGTTGTGATGCAATCCACACATTTGTTCCAATTGCTTTGGGGGTTTGGGGTGGGGGGTGGGGGGAAGGGACCTGTTTAATACTTAACTTTCTCCTTACAGCTATTGAAATATCCTGTGCTGAATCATAACCACTGCAGAGGGGCACCTGACTGAATGGACAGTGGCTGCAAATAATTTCCTCCAAATTTTGGCTGACTGGAAATGGTTATTAAGAAATACATGCTTTTTACTTCAAATTATTTTCCAAATGATTCATATTTGGGACTAATAATAGCCTAGATATTGATATGTTCAAAACTTTTTCTGAGAAGATTAACTTGTGGTTAAACTTTTATAGCAAAGCATGTGACATCTGTTTTCATGCACAGCCAACCAACCAGGGAAGCGAGAACACTTGAACCAGACAACAGTAAAGATCTGTAGCTGGAAAAAATATTTCTTCAAAACAATTCAGCCAAGCTTCCATTTTTCATGCATCTCAGCTTCACGTGGCATTGGTGATATTGATCCATCTGAACAGAGCAGAAGGTCAAACCTGGAATGAGTGGAAATGTCCTCTTTGTCTCACCGATGACTAAATGAAGCATCAGTCATGAGTGATCTTGTGGTCGACAATGGAGCCAGTAGTCACTAGAAAGACTTCCCTGGGTCTCTTTAGCTAATCTCCCTGCCTCTCAGAAGGTTTAACTGGACTTAACAGTATGTCAGGTCTTGAACAATATTTTCAACTGGTTTCACTATCTCAGCACCTTTCTTTAGGTAGAATACAGGAATGAGCCAATAAAACAAAACATAGCGTGCCTACTTTCTTTTGCTGAACTACACTATTTTCCCTTGGTGACTGACCTATATATAGATGACAGAGCAAAGATAGTTGTCTTTTCTTATATATACCTTCCCCTGTCTTTTTAATATATCTTGGCCTAGGAGCCTAAAAAAAAGTATTCTTTGCTGAGAATCACATTTTGTCTGTTTTGTGTAGTCCACAGGTTATTTCTTTAAGTCACCCATAGCTCATTAAGAGTGAAAAGGGGCTAGTCCAGTGGCAGAGCAATAGGACTGCAAAATGGGATACCAGAGATTAGGTGCAAGGTCAGGACTCCCCACAATGGATGTTGAGGGAAGTAATACTGTCCGTCTCTGTGAGGAGAGTATATACAAAAGCATAGCACACTTCTAGAGAACTGCCCTCAGGCTGCTCCAAAGGGTGACATAGATGGCTGTCTCAGAGGAGACAGAATATACAGAGGAAGGTGCTGTGATAGCTGAGAGCTAATTATGGTACGTGAATAAAAAGCAGGATCAGATGTGATCCAAAACAGAACTAGACAGCAATTTTCATTAAGTACTTTGGATCCACTATATTCAAAAGGGGACTGAGTTGCTGTGTAGTTCTTTTCATTCTTCATACATTTGGGTATATGAATTGGTGTAAGTATTCTGGACTTCATTTCTCACTTAATTTCTGTATCTAAACCAAACCGAACAGAAGACAGAAGCCTGACGTATTTGTGCAGCAGCTTTTCCTACCATCCCTACTAGGATAGCATGAGGCCTAATGACATAACTCTGCTTTAAAAAACTTGCCTAATCTTAAATTACAAGGAAAATACCACAGTGATTATTTTATTCAAACAAGCTAGAACCCAACCCACAGTGACCATGATGGAGGAGTTAAATTAAATTTAAGCTTATATCTGAGCCATTCAAACTAGTTATGGTAATAAAATCGGTCTACACCACCACATCTCTCACACACATACACACACAAATCCTCAGACAAAGCCTGTATAATTTCCTCTTTTGCCCATATGTTATGGAATATCATTTCTGTGATGAATTTCACAAATCTATTGTGTAGGTGTTTTTGTCATGAAGGTTGTGCATTTTGCATATGTTCCTTTTCCAATTTCTACTAAGAAGCAGCTGGAAGCCAAAGAAGGCCCTATCCATCATCTCTTCTATGGCCGGACTCTGAACCTGGACACAAGAATAGGAGCCTTTCACTCAAAAATAAAGGAGGAAATTCCATTGACATACCAGGGTCAATCACCATCCAAATGAACTTGAGAAGGGATACTTTTCATGGATTGAAAACACTTTCACTATTCATATTCAACTCAGTCTTTTCAGATGCAAAAAAGTTCATTATCAGACATTAAATGTAATTGTAAAACTGACCTGGAGATCATTTACTGAAGAGAAAATGGGAGTTAGGATGGTTTCTGATTTATTAAGTTTTTTTTTTATTTGGAATCCTCACAACCCTTCATTTGAAGAGAGTCTCAAGTGAACAAATTTTAATTAGATAAACTATCTAATCAATATATCAACAGATCAATCAAAACAGCAGCTTTTAAAATGAGTGGCTAGAGGGGTGTTTCTGAAACTAATGGCTAGAAGAATATTTCCCTGAATTGAATTCATTTGTTAGCATAATAGGAGATTAAACTCTAATTAGTGTATCAGGTTTTGAAGAGAAACAATTGTGAGTTAAAAATCACCAGTGTTAGCCAAAAAAGTAAATGACAACTATGAATAAATCTATTTAAAGCAGGAAGGAACAGACTGTGGAGTCACTTTGTCTTAAAATGAGTCTTGTTTCATAACTCTTACATTACTAAAAATATGCAGGTTTTTTTAAATGTATTTGTTTTCTTTTTTCAGGTTGTTGTATCAACAACAGTCAATGTGGATGGCCACGTTCTGGCTGTCTCAGACAACATGTTTGTACACAACAATTCCAAACATGGAAGGCGGGCTCGCCGCCTTGACCCCTCAGAAGGTACGGCCCCTTCTTATCTGGAAAATGGTAGGCACACATTTACATGTCTTTTTTATTTGCAATGCTTCTTTGCACCATATTTTATGTTGATACACTACTACATTTTACTTTTACATTTCTTTTCTCTTCTCATTGATCAAACAGACCATTAAAAACAGACCATTATTATTTCTGACTCCATATCAAACAGAATACAGCCCCTCCTGTATTTGCTCCTGATTTGCATTACTTTATTTGATACTTACAGTTTTGCAGTCACAACCAATTTTTCATTCCTTCTCTTTTTTTTGTTTTGTTTAAAAGCCTTGTTTTTCTTGCAGCTTTTTCTTGCTGTTTAATTTTATTTGATTTTATTTTGGCTTGTCATAATCCTTGATCCAGAGGTACATTCTCAGGTTATGTATGCAAGTTTAAATGGATGGTAAAAACATGACCAAATCTGTTAAGAATTTACTGTGAGGTCAATTTCCTGTTGCTGGGCCCTACTGCTACAGATTAAAGCAGAAGGGGTTTTTTTGGTATGAGAAAAACAGCATAAAATGTTTTTCTTCAAGCTGATTCAATATGATTGACTTTTTGCCTGATCTGCTAAAAAGGTAGTTTGTGATGAAAAGAACAGTGGAAGGTATCCCTGAAAACCCCAAATTCTGAAATACGACATTTTTGCAGCCCATCAGCCTCTGACACGTGCGTGTGCGCACGCACACACACTCGTGTGCGCACACACACACACATACACACACTTGAAGCAGACAAACAACAGACCTATATAAATTCAAATGTCACTTTATATACACAATACGCCCATTCACATAAACATATATAATGACTATTAGTTAGTGGACCTTTCTAACATATAAAATACCTAATGATCAAATACCTTTTGAATTGCTTCAAGAGCAAAACTTAAAAAAAATTGCTTTCTTTAAATTACAATCTAAACAAGTGATCCTGAAAACACACTGATTAAAATGGGCCTACTCATGTGGGTAGTCACAGATATATTAATAGGTTGGCAGGATCATGCCCTCTCCAGCAATAAAATTCAACCATTAAAGTAACAACTGATAATGCGAAGCTGCTAATATAAGTGTCCTTGTTTTATGTTTATGTGCCACATAATACATACAGATGCACACATGGACAAATGAATGAAATAGGCAATGATTATCAAAATGAAATATGATTTAGACATCAAAAAATGGAAAACAACTTATGAATCTGCTGTGGTCCACAGAAAAAAACTAATTTGTTTTTCTGCATTAATAACTAAGGTATAAGAACAAAAATATAATAATTAAAGGTCGCCCTGAGCACAAGAGTCATTATAGTCTATGACGTATTGTTTATCTCTTTCATATGCACTGAAGGTAGGTGTGTGTTTTGCCTAGCAACCATCACTAATGAGGTTCACAATTAAGAA
>NW_005842170.1:205486-217986 GCF_000455745.1 Alligator sinensis | reverse complement strand
ATTAGTGTTAAAAATTACTAGAAGCAAGCGTAAGGAGACATATGGAGGCAATTTTCATATAAATGATGCCCTGTGGCCTTTCCTGCAAACTAAAACCTAAGATCATTTGCAGATATTTTTCTTAAAAAACACTATAGAGCCCTGATCTTGAATGTGACAGCAAGAAGGTAGAATTTTGAGATGATGGTCCAATTTAAACTCATTTTAGTAATTATATCCAACTGGCAAGCATCCGTCTTATCTCTGCCATCTTGATTTAAAGTTTGTTTACTGTATGATTTTTATAGCTGATAACACCGCATGCCATCAGAGTTCAAACTCCACCACGGCACATTCCTGGAGTAGTTGAAGTAACTCTCTCCTACAAATCCAAGCAGTTCTGTAAAGGTGCTCCTGGACGATTTGTCTACACTGGTAAGTATAAGATTCCTTTTGTTACTTCAGAGTGATATCTCCCACCTCTCAGTGATACAGATCGTTCAAAGTTTCTGTGACTGTAATAGTGGTAAATGCATGGATCTGTCAGCATTTAGAGAGTGGTTAACTAGTAATAGGTGAAACTCAAAATAGCTCAAAGGCTCAGTTCAGAGAGGCACACAGAAGCTCAGATGCTTATCCAAACCTCTTGAGTCTTTAAAAGTGGTTTCAAAATCTCATGAGATCAGGTGCTCTCACAAGATGCTTGATACTTCCTGTTTCCAGTGGAGCCAGAAATATATATAAAAATGGCATGTTCCTTTCTAGTCCAGCCTGAAAAAGGAAGTGAAATAGTATTCTACAGTGAAAAATGTAGTTTGTTTTTTTTTTAAAAAAAGCTATCCAAACTTCTTGAATCTTGCTAAAGGTTTGGTGAAGTTTGGGTACTGTTTCAGGTAATTTTTTTGGTATCCAGTTGCTTATCCTTCATAATAATTTGTCTATAAAAATTATTTCGGAGCTGAAAGTTGGGATATAAGGTCACAGCCAAATTCCTTGTAAACGTGTTTGATTTTTAAGTTTGGAGAGCACAAGAAAAAATGGAAGTTTTATGGCTTCAAATATTTCAGAACTCAAAAAAACCCCATTTATTCCAAATGAAATATTGCTGGGGTTTTACTCTAAAATGTGTACTTTGTTCTTTTGGCTTTTATTAAAAAAAAAAAGAGTCGAAGACACCACAAGAAAAAAAACTGATGTGCTCTCTAATGGCAGTGTAATGGTACTTTTTTTTTTTGGATAATGATTGGCTGTGGTAGGTCCAAAACATCTATTCTTACTAAAACAAAAACTCATGTATGTACTATACTTTTGTCTGTTGAGTCAAAAAATGTTTTTAAATCAAAGAGCAGATCAAAGAATTCTTAACCGTTTACTTGATAAGTTGACCGACTGTAGTGACTCTGAGACAGATTTTAAAGTTGATTGGGTAGATAATACACTTTTTTCCCCCCAGAAAATATTGTTTATTAGTATCTTCCTAATAGATTGTAATGGTATCTATTAATAACTAGCTAGAAATTGTGTAAAACATACTTTTAAAGGTATGGTCAGAGTACTGGATCTGTTAAAGAGTTCACATTCAAGCCTGTTCCCACTGAAGACTGTATAGGACTTTTGCCATTAACTTCTGCAATTAAGGACTGAGCTCTTAATATGAATAAATGCTCATGAAAGGTGCTGGATTGATAGCCTTGGAGACAGAAGTCCTCTATCTATGCATAAAAGAGGCACAATTTTACAAGTTTCTCCACCAATTTCCTTAAGTTATGACCTGGAAGGATGCATTTTCATGGGTGAGAGGATATTTAAATATTCGTGCCTGTTCAGTTCTTGGCCTTTGTGCTGAAATAGTCAAGGAGAGTGTCAAATGTGGTAGTCCGAATTGTAGTGACAAGTACTCTCCAATGCTGACTTTATTTTTCATAAGTGCTGAGTAGATGGCAACTACAAAACTGCCTTGTTTAAACTGGTTGTCCATTAGCAACTGACTGATCCAATCATGAATGCATACAGACACAAAAATCAACCCATGTAGAGATATACTAAAACACCATCAACTATATGTGACTTATAGACAGATTTGTTATATTAGTGACTATGTAGTATTAATATTGAAAACCTACTTCAGCTGCCTACTTCAACAAGGTATTGTGCAGTGGTCTTCAAACACTGACCATCATACTTGCTCCAGGAGTATCAGGGCCAACTGAATTATTCAAAGTACAAATGTAAAAGTTCTGATTCTGCAGTTGTTTTAAATTGGTTTCACTGCATGCATGACAGCTATGTCAGTTTGCTCCAGAAGAGCACTTGGTCGTATATATGTTCTTAATTCAGACTTTTTATATTAAAGGATTTTAATTAATTCTATAAGTTGTTACTTTATGCACTCTTCCACAGTTTAAATTTATTTTTTAAATATCCATGCAAAAATATAAGAAGTTCTAAGTAAGATCCATTTGATGGTTTCTTTTTTCTGTTCTTCCATTTCTTCTTCCCCAGTATTCATAGGGAAATTTTAAATCAATATGTCCATATGAATCATCAAAGTTAAAAAAATATTCTGTTGCTGCAGTTAATTCGTTGAAGACACAAAATAAAAACATATATTAACATATTTCTATTCAAAAAAGTTTTACGGGATACAGAAGCTTGTAGGCAAGCAGAAAGTAAAAGAAAAAGTAGGGTCAGAGCCTGTCTGACCTGGAAACTTATGTCTGATTTGCTTTGCCCCTAAATTGATAGGGACAATGAGATAATCATTGGAAATTATGCTCACCATTGAAAACTGAGCCAAGCCTCACTGTATTTCACAATATGAAAATTATGTAGTCCTATAGTCAGGAGGGGCTGAATCCCCAGGGCATCTGTTTCCCATCAGTGTCCCACCATGCTTGCAGTCTGGCTTGGCACTCTAACATTTAACCTTCTCAGCATGAGGTGGACCATGGGGCAACTAGGCTGCAGAATAATGAAACAAGAGTGTAGTGTGGTATACAAAGCCTTTGGAAGGTATAGAGCTTGAGACATTAAATGATCTGCGTACAGTGATATGAAAGTTCCAGATTTTTCAAAAACGGACCCTATTAGTCACACACAGTAAGGATATTGTGCTGTTTCTCAGCAGGCTAAGGGAAGGCCTATCCCCATCTATCCATGCCTTTTTGCCCGCTGCTTTCAAGTATTATAAAGATACAATTACCTTGGGAGATTGTGGCAGTTCAGTTGATTAGCACGGTGAATTAAAAGAATGAGTCACAAATGACATGTCCAGCTCTTCTCTACTAGTCCTCTGTATTCCCAGTATACCTCACCCCTGTTGTAAGAAGGTCAAAAATTAGAGAGAGATAACAATTTTCAAGCAGCTAGCACTTAGGAGCAGAATTAACAATCATTCTGTATGTAATTGCCAGTTAATAGTAAATTGCCTTCTAGACTGTAAAATGCAATATAAACTGGTGGGCACCTAAAATTAAATTAATGAGATATTTGCTGCATTTAAAACTGAATAGTGCAAATTAATAACTGAGAGCAATACTTGTTTTAATATTTATCCAATAGTGTATCATTTGCTTGTTTAATAATAATTAAAATAGTCCTTACCTGAAAAATTCTCTGCACTGTTAAACCAAATGGTTTTGTACAGGTTGTACATTGTACTAGTTGAAGTCTTCCAGGTTCTTAAAATGAAATATCAGAAATTATTTGTAATTAAAATATCAGCATTGCAATGTTATTTGATTAAAGCAAATTGTGATTTGTACGCTTCTAAATGAATTTATGCCACAGATAAAATTGTACTTTTATACACTTGTCTAAAGTTGTGAAGAATTATTTAGTTAATATTCTTTAAGAAAACAGGCATGTGTTGCCACTGTATTGGTGCCAGTGTACTGCTGTTTCTTAAAGTGTACATTTTTTACATAATTTCCTACTAAATAAAATAAACTCTAGCCAATTTATATTTATATTAGAACTTTAAGCGAAACATTTCAGCATTCCATGACTGTATCTTATTTAGAATTTTTAATGTTGATCTCTTCCACCCAACAGTTTTTGTGATCCACCTTTGTGTTATTCAATTAAAGAAATCACCAGATTAGTAGGAGTCAACATATCATTTGCAGTAGGCTGAACCTAGTTGCTCAACAAGGTATTGGCATTAAGTAGTAAACATGTCCAAAATGGACACAGAAAAATCTTGAATGTTGAATACATGGAACCATTCCCAGGTCTGCAATGCATTTACTAGATGTGAACATAAAAATGATTATTTCTGCACAAAGACTTGCATTCAATTTCAGGCTTATGAAATCATTACTCAACTAGCAATCGCTCACAGTTTGTGTTCCTTCTGATAGAGTATTTATGTTAAAAAAGTTAGATTGTGCTTTAATGCTGGCACAATATCAAGGGGAAAAATTTTTCAGTCACTATTTTTTTCCTGGGTCTTTTAGTTTGACTATTTTTCCTTCTGTATCTGAACCTCTCTTTTGACTAGTTTCCCTCATTTAACCCCCACCCCTCTTCACCCTCTGAAAAGATCTCATGTTTCTGAAGTATTTTAAAGATCTTTTGTGTGCATTCAAATGCAATTCTGTCAATGGCACTGTTACACTGTTTAGAGTCAATAGCTCCCTTCCATCACAGCCAACACAAACTAGCTGTCTCATAGGTCAGTGCTCTTTAAACAAATTACTTGTATCCACAGAGCAAATGATTGTTAATTGCCTCCCACAAATCATACTATTTTTACTATGCTAAACTAAATGCTAATGCCTTAGTTAAATTTAAACCACTTGATTGTTTCTTGTACATATTCATTTACAATTTTAAACCATGAAATCTGGTCATTGTGAAAAAATGATACTAAAACATAGGTAATGGATACTGTACTTTATTGGAAAGCTTCTAAAATAAACTTATGGCTACATAAGTTTTAATTCTGACATATTTAGCAACTCTAATCTATATACGCTGTATTTGCCACTTTAAATACTGTTGTCCTAAACCAACCTACAGTTGCTGGTTTCACAGTATTGGTTATTTATTGATCACACCTTGCGGCTAATACTGGTTGTCAAAAGGCTCAAGAAAATCAAAGATATCCACGTCTTTCTATCAGGCTGGTTCTTTCTAATAAGTCCTTCAAAGTTGATTAATTTTCAAAATAGCTAAAATAAAAACAGGAAAAAAAGACAGAAATATGACAGAAAAGCATAAAGACAGAAACCTGTAATACCTAATGTGTTAAAACAGCTTCAGTAGGCTGTATAAAAACATATTTTCTTAAAAATATTTTAATTAAAACAAGCATGGAAATAGTTTGATTAGGATTGTCTTTTGCTGCAACGAAAGTTTTTCACTATCAAGTAGTTTCTTAATTTGGAGATTAGTGCTAAACATGGGGAAAAAAACTGATTCAATAATGTATCAAGCCAGTAGTACATTAGCTAATGCATATTATATAATGGCTCTTTTTAAAACAGTAGCAACTTCAGGTTTATCAGGGTCATTGTTGTCCCCTTTCTTTTCTGTCTCAAAGGAGACCAGAAGAATGAGACATACCATTTGTGCTATTGCACAAGTAGACTATTTGTCCTAATCAGTGACACCCATTTACTAGAATTGCTTAAAATGAACTATACCTCATACAGAAATCGCACATTTAGAGTGTTCCATTCATCATCTGAAAATTGAGGGCCAGTAAACTTTTCTGTTCCTCCAGCGGGATCATAGACATGCATCAAAATGTTAAAAAATGATTGGTGAGAGAGAACTGTCACCCATTTATCAAGGAAAAGGAACATTATTTGCTAATTTCCCAACCAAGGCAGTGACAGGGTGCTTCGTCTTTAGACCCATGGTGACCAACATGGCCTTTTTGTTATTAGTACAAGTCAAGCGCTTTTTGGCTGTTGCTAACAAGACACATTTGTCTATCATCAGAGAGTGCTTTATTTTTTTTCAAGTGGCTGTGACCAAAGTCTGCTCTCTGTATCATGATTGGCTGTACTTCTCCAGGTTGTGGTAACACTGAGTAACAGAAAAACTGATAAATCACAAAGTTTTCATGTCAAGGTGAACGTATTGACTCTGCTGTACCAAAACTGACAAAATGTAGTGGTGAAGAGATGGTAATTCATCTTCAAAAAGGACAAAAGGGTCATCTTGGTTTCACTTAATAATTGCTGAAATTTGAGCACTGAATAAGACCTTTACCTTGTTTTGTCTGAGAAAGGAAAAAATTTTTTTACTCCTTTTCTCACTTGTTTTCTATGTATTAAAAATATTATATAATTGAAATGTAACATAAGTTTACTGGGTTACAGACACTGTCACTTTCTATTTTTGCTTTTAATTTTATATAATTATTATTTTGAGGTTTAGATTACAAGACCCAGTCAATGTAAACATTTCCCAAAAGTGTAAATTGAAGAGACATTAAGGGGGAAAAGGCTAACAGTTCTTTATTGAGAATTTACATCTGAATCCATGCAGACCTCCAAAGCAAGATATTTTCCTAGGGTTTCCTAGGAGAATAGCCAGCAAAACTTCTGTTTCTAGCTAATTACATTCTATACCAGTACTCCTCTTAAAGTGATCTGGAGCCTGATCCAAATGCCACTGAAGTCAAAGGAAGCATTTTCAATTACTTGAATGGGTTTGCGAGCAGGACATAGGGTGGTAAAATAGAAAATAAACAGAAATTAAAAAAGACAGCAGCCTAAGTAATACTGAGTTTATTGTGTTATTGTGATTATTTTGCACTTCCTTATTTTAATGGTGCTGCTCTAATTAAGAGCTTGTCAGTATTTTGATTTTAAATCCTTGGGGTTTTTTTTAAAGGTAACTTCTTTAGAATTAACAAATTATTGTAGGCAAAGACAAGACTGATTTCTATAAAAATTGGCTTAAAATACCTTTATAAGGTTAAAAACATGTATGCAAAGTAAAAAAACAACAAACCCCCCACAGGTCTGTCGAAGTCAGTTTTCAAAAAGCAAACAGGTTGTTTCAAATATATTTTTGCGTCCCAGGCACTGTTTTGATTGAAACATTTCTGAGTCCTTTGTTCTATTGTGTTGATTTTTCTTATTTGTGGTATGCATTTTAAAATACCTCTATTAAGCATATGGAATAAATATATGTGCACAGGAGTTTTTAGTAAACATAAATATTGTGCATAAACAGAACAGCATTTGAAACTACTTGACATAATGGACAGTTGTCTGTCTGTCTGGAAGGGTCCTCATATTAATAATTCACAGTCTGAGTGTCTTAAATGAACATTGTCAAGGTTGACACTATATTTAGAGTTCCATGTTACATATCCTTTGTTACAGTTCTCAACCTTGAAAATAAGTAGCATTTTTATAATTATGATCATTGAACCAGAAGCAAAACAACAAACTCCATGGTCCTTCTGGCTTTGTATTTGTGAACTGACTTGTGGATATATAAGCATTTGGACGCTTGTACCTTTGGAGCTGTTTCGAAAGGGGAGATGGGACTCTTACTCCAAGCAGTGCAGCAGCAGTTATGTTCTAAAAGTTATTAGTGAAACCATACCAGTTGTAGCTTAACAGCTTCAAGTTTAACACTACTTGACCCAGGGTTAAAGTTGGAGTGGTTTTGCTACATCTCTGTTGTTCCTGGCCTGTCCACATGCAAATGTTAGAACATACCAGCTTCCCATCAACAGCTCCCCTTTGGAAATGGCTCCATGTGTATGTGTGTCCATACTCTAACTGATGAGTATCCTACACTTCAGCATTCTAGACCTTATGAGGTCTCGTGTTTCAGGCCCCATCTATATCTAAACAGATGAGGTTTAGAACGGGGCCTGAAACACGAGACCTCATAAGGAAACGTATGCTCATATTTTCAGTCCATGCTTCCTGGTTTGTTTGTTCCTGATGCAGTTCCTAGGATTTTAAGTCATGTTGCCCTAGGGCTAAACAGGGTCTCTTCAAAACCTCCCCTCATCAAGGGGAGGTATAATATAGAAAAAGAAGAAGAATGGGAGAAAATTATTTGTGTCCTGTGCTTTAAATTTAAAAGGCTACAATATTTACAGTATTTCCCATACTCAAGTAATCATTATCATCTGGTCATTAATGGCAAGATTGAAATATTTAAATGTAACCATAGCAATGATCATTAAATATGCCTTCATTCCTCCAGTTCCACCTTTGCTATGCCAAAAGCTTTAAGACTAGGGGCCCTTTATTGACACAAACTATTGACTTAGACCTTGATTCTTCTTAGAATTGGTCTTGTACCTTTCTTAATCAGGCACAGATCATAGGAAAGTCTTAGAGTAAGATTTTTTTTTCTTTGAATTAATATTAGAAAGGATAATCAAGATAAAAAAACTCTGTTAAACTCATGAGTGTAGCATTTAATAGTCTTTTGTACCTAAATATTACTCTATATATGCTCTTTAGTGTTGAATTTGGGTGTTCATTTACCTAGTATATTAAGTGCAGCAGGCATTGTGTTGACCCAGATTCTCAAAGATATGTAGGTTCCTAGCTCCCTAAGTTTCTACCTTGATTTCATCAGGAGTTCAAACCTAAATAGCGTAGGCATAATTTGACTATTTTAACCCCTCTGTTGGTATACACAATATTTAATATGATTATAGACAACATATGTGTGTGCGTGTGCTAAATGAGTATATCTTTACTCAGTATATATTATCAAAGAATTCAGAGATGAAAAAGGCACATCAGGTTATCTAGTCCATCTTCCTGCTCATATAGCTTTATATCATAGCTCCCTTGAAATTAGTGGTGTGCATAAAGATCCATGTGAGAAAACACCCTGTCCAGGGGAGCATGTGAAAGCACTGCACATCAGAAAAAGCACTGTGCTTCTCAGGGTGTTCTAGTACATTGAGCAGTCTGCTCTTTCAACTAGAGTCCAGGACAAACTGGCTCTGCTAGTGAGTTTGGAGGGGGAAACTGGAGGTGGGGTCTATAGCCATAGCCCCCTGTAGTCTCTACTCCCCACTGCATGGCTAGTCAGGAGTAGCCCTTGTTCTCAAGTTTCAATAGCCACAGTCATGGCATACCCTGATAGAGGAAAAGAGTCCTGATGTGTCCATATAGAGGTTACCGCAATATAGTTCTTAAAAGAAAGTTTTATTTAGATGTAAAGCCCATGGGGGGAGCAAACACCAAATAAGATCACAAATATAAAGCCTCACCAGCACAACTATTCAGTAAAATATATCTTAATTAGTAAAACACCTTAGAGTATTGAATACTTAAAATATAATGTTTTGCTGCTTTGATATAATATTAGTGGTTCTGTATCATATTAGTGAAATACTTTATCACATTAGCAATATGCCAAATGATGTTAGTAAAATATTCTGTCACATTAGTCACATACCACATTGTATGCCATGTTTTATTATGGTTACATATATATTAAAAATGGTGGCTCCCTGACATGACATGCACATTTATGATTTTTTTATCATACTAGTTATTCTCATAGTTTATTTTTTAATTATTCTTAGGGTCATACATTGTTTGGGGGAGAAGCCATATTTGGCTCTGACTAGAAAAGCTCTTTTAGATTCTTCATGTTGAGGGTTGACAAGCTCTGGCTCCTTATGGGTGGAATTCAAATAATTTCTAATGATTTGTTCGTTCTCTAGGAATCACTGTAAATTTCTGTTTCCTTCATTTAATTTACAAGGCAATGCATGCTCAGTAAAATAAAAAATGTAGTACAGTTAATGATATGGAAAAGCCAAACATGTAACTATTGTGCATACTTGAAGTAGATTCTAGCTTCTGTTCTCTATTTTGTACTACACCACCTAAATACATTCTTTTAAACTATCACTGCCTTTAAATGGGTGTAAGAATAACAGACTGCATTGTATAATATTCTCCCATCATGGTCTGGCTGAGTCTGGAAGGCCTATCAGGCTTGCATGGTTAAAAAAACAACAGTTTGATAGTCGGCAACACACAAGAGAGTGACTATGTTTCACACTCAGCCACCTCTGACTCCGTAGCTCAAATGAACAGGTACCAATTTACAGCTTGGTCAGTTGGGGCTAGCCTTTGGTGCAATCTGAAGCAGGACTCAAATTTACACTTCTGGAGCCATAGTGAGATTCCTTAACTGCTCTGCTATTGTACCCTTTCATATATACAAAAGCCTTATGTCCTGGAACATGCACCACAGAGGGGACACTTCCCCTTTATAAATCTTTTATTATTTAATCTTTACGGCTGCTTGCAGACATTAAAAAAAAGCAATGGTACTCTACTTTAAACTCTGCATGCCCCCACATGGAGCCCAGCACATGCCCAGAAGAGGCGTCATGTTAGTTGGACCTGGCTTGCCCAACTTCCATACAGTTTGGGTGATTTAGTGGGGCTTTTTTTGGTGCTTTTATCTAATAGCCCATTTTCTTAGCTTTAGATAAAACCACCAAAAAGACCTGCTGAAGTGCCCTATCTATACAGACGCTGCTGAGTCGGGTTGAAGTAACGCGCTGCTTGTTTTGGTAAAGCACATTTTTCTTTTTTCTTTTTTAATGTGTGCAAGCATCCTATATGAGCAGGGTGGTAAAAACAACCTACCCAAAACATTTCTCTCTCTCTACAGCAGTATGTACACCTGAGAGCTCCTTCACTATTCAGAGACTGCACAAGCTTTACTGGCAGATCATTTTAAATTTTTAATTTTAAAATAAGTCTCTATCCTTCATGATTGCTCTAAAAATTTTGAATTGTAAATGTCCAGTGTGTTTAAACTTTCGCAGGGATACCTTTTTGCAGCTGTAGAGAGACTGGGACAATAGTTCTTAGTAGTGTGAATTAAGTTCAGTGATGCCGTTTGAAGTGTCAGCATTGCTAACTATTTCACCACTATCAAATATGTGAATGGAGGTGTGGGGAGGAAGGTAAGACCACAGATTTTCAGAAAAAACTTGCTGTAAGACATCTCTTTTGAGTGCTTGCAAGAATACTGTCACTATTTTTTTTCACTCAGTCTGGCCCATGATGCTGAAAGGGCAAGGGTGAGGATCAGAGCCCCAGTGTGCCAGTCCCAAGAGCACAACAGGACATCCAGACTTCCAGTCAGACAACTCCCAGCAAGCTCTAGAATAGAGGGATACAAGTCTGTTCTAATGGTGGGTTTGGGTATGGGCTTTTTACCTGACTCTTAATCATCTGCTGCTCCTCCTTTGCCTGGAGGCTGTTTGTTGCCCAGGCAGAAACAACTGCTTGACTCACTCTTGTCACATTTTTCCCACTTTTGCATCCAGGAGGGCTAGAAACTTTAATGAAAGTTGAGATTTTTGATATTCATGACATGGGGATGAGAGGTGTCAATTTTTGCCTGTGCTTTAATTATGCCTGCTCAGTGGAACAACTGAACACTGACTAAGAAACAGCCAGGCCTGAGAAGCCCAGCTGAGCCCATATTATACTTTGTGCTTTGAGCAGTGTCTTGGGTGGTAAAAGTTTGGTTTATGAATGCTCGTAGCATTCCACCTCCTCTTTTTCCTCACTTCACACCCTGGGTATACACCCTCCCTAAAGACTTACAATCTTATTCCATATAATGGGGCTGCATCAGTACAGCTGTCTATCAAAACTGTTACCCCCAGGAAGGTATCAGGATTTGTCTCAAGAAACAGAGTGCCTGATTTTCAGCAATAACTGAGCATTTAACAAACCCAAGTGAAGTTAGTGGGAAGCAAATATGCTTAGTATCTCTGATTATCAAGTTCTTAAAGCCTTATTTTGTAATAAACCAGAATTGGTCAGAATTTTTTTCTTACCAATTTCTCCTTTATTCCTTTCCTTTTCAGAGTAAGAAGTGTTTTGACAGAAATGTTCTAACCCAGGGGTGGGCAAAATATGGCCCGTGGGCTAGATCTGGCCCGCCAGGCCATTCTATCTGGCCTGCAGGGCTCTTAAAAAATTGTAAAAATTAATATTTATCTGCTCCTGGTTGCCTGTCAAAGATGACAGGAGCCAGCAGCAGCAGGACCCAGGGGAAGCTGGCAGCAGGACCCAGAAGCAGCAGTAAAAGCCCCTGCCTTAGCAGAAGCTTCTGGCCTGGGAGCCTGGGGCTGCTCCCCACCTCCCTCCACCAGAGAGGGAAATTCAGGTAAGAATGGGCGTAGGGAGGGGAAGATTGCTTGTGCAGCAAGAGCCAACTGGGCCCAGCTGGCACCACGTGGTTCCCAGCTGGCAACCATGTGGTGCTCCTGCTGTGTCATGAGGTCCCAGCCCTGGAGCTGGAACCGTGTGGTGCCGGAGCTGCAGGTGGGGAGTGGCAGAGGCGGAACGGGAGGAAAGGAAAGTGGAAGGGGAAAGACAGTGGGGGCAGGCGCGGGGGGGAAGTGGCAGCAGGAGAGAGTGCAAGGCCTTGGGCCGTGGGGGTCAGGGCCAGCAGGAGCAGGAGCAAGCTGGGAGCTGTGGGGCCAGGCTGGCTCCTGCTGCATTCTGTTATTCCAGCATTGCAGGCAGGGATAT
>NW_005842170.1:186819-189319 GCF_000455745.1 Alligator sinensis | reverse complement strand
GATTTACACAGTTGATCTGACATGAAGGTGATCAACCCTTAAGTAGACAGGAGGAAAAATAAAAAGTTCTTTGAGAACCATAGAAACAAATCCTCATGTCCATCTTCATTTTCTGTTTACCTCTACCATTAATTTTATCATTATGCCAAATTCAGCTATTTTTTTAGAATAGCTGGTTACACAAGCAAGTATGCTATGTGTTAGCAATCAATTCTTTCACTTCTTCATAGGAAATAATCCTGAAACGGGCAGCTGACATTGCTGAAGCATTATACAGTGTGCCACGCAATCACAATCAGATTCCTACTCTTGCCAACACTCCAGCTCACACTGGTATGATGGGAGTGAACTCATTTAGCAGCCAGCTAGCAGTTAATGTTTCAGAAACATCACAAGCTAATGACCAAGGTATGTGCAGTTTCAAGAGTTCATCCTTCATGTTGTTGACTATTCTTAGATCATGTCTATTAATATTAGCAGATGCTATCACTATGCTCTACCTTCCTCCTTCCCCCTCTTGTTATGTTTGAGCATGTAATAAAGCACAGTCTTTAAATACCAGATAAAATTAAATTTTTCCCTTTCTAATGGTTTTGGTTATCACAAAGAATCTCCAGTGAGAAGACTTATATAAAATGCAGAAAAACATAAAAGTTCTTTATTATTCATGTTTAGCTATGTAATGTATATATTTATTACTAATTAACTATGCCTGGGTATCCTCCACATGCTTATTGAGCATTTACATAAATAAATCTAATTTATCATCTATGATTTTTTAAATATGTCATGAACATGATTATGCTTTATACAAGTATATATAATTAATATATAAAAACTGAATTTAATTTCTTTAAAATATTTTTATTTAACATGCCTATAGAAAATTGTATTTTAAATTAAGTTTGATATTATGAGAGGAGTATGAGCATATTAGTAGTTACATTCAAGCCATAAACTTTGCTTACAACATAATTAGTAAATTGATTGCTCAGATGAGAGTAAATCCACCTTCTGTTGTTTAAAATCCTGATTTTTCTTTGTCTTCGCTTGCATCTTTTAATGCACATCTAAGCTATAAGTCTCATAAACGTTTTTCACCTTGGTCCTGGTTAGCTTCACTGAAGAATACACCTTATGAAAGTGCTAGCTTTTTGTTAGTATAAAAATATCAATCATAAAAATGAAGACCCCAAAACAGCCTTTTAAAGTGAAATCACTGCAACAAACAAGTTTTTTCTTGTCAGCTGTGGCATTTGAAGGTCTGGAGAGGCTGAAAGTTCATCCAGTATGTTGGTACAAACCAGGAATCAAGCCTGTTGATAATTGCTACTAAAGACAAATGTGAAGGAAACTGACACACTTGGATCGAAGAGAGCTTTTGTTGGCTGTCTATGCTAGGAGGAGAGACAACATAGAGTGCTTGCAGATGATTTAAGTAGGGTTGGCGTGATAAGGTTATCTTAAACTGCAGGAGTTGATAGGGCAGTAACAGACAACTTAGAGCAAAGCTGTGCAATCAATTAAAACTGTGTAATATATGATGCATGAGGAAACCCCCCAGCCCTAAGTTTATATTATAAAATAACATTATTTTTTTGGGGTGGGGGGGTTTCTAACACAGTAGGTTACAGTCGCAACACAAGCAGTGTTTCCCCGCGAGGATATGTTCCGAGCAGTACTCCTCAGCAGTCCAATTACAACACAGTCAGCAATAGCATGAATGGATATGGCAATGCCGGCATGCCCAATCTAGGTGTACCAGGTTCCCCTGGATTTCTTAATGGCTCCTCAGCTAACTCTCCTTATGGCAGTAAGTGTTTATTTTTGGTAACACATCATCATATAGATTCATATTTAGTACAAAATCAAATACTTGCATTGTTTTGATTTTCTATAATGTCAGCTACTGGATAAAAGGAGGGGTGACTCTGGAGGCTGGACGTAAAAATGGATATAGTAAATTGATCTGTTTGTGCCATAATACAATCTCAGAGAGAGAAAAAATTGGACTGCACAATTTGTAACAAAAATAAGTCCAACACAAAAGAGTTTGCCTGTTATCCAGAGAGTGGCCAAGCCTAGGCATTTCATTATTATTTTTTTTTATACATTCTTTTTTTTGATATTTTAAAGAGGCAAGGCCCAATCACTCTCTTTTTCCATGTTTTCCATGAAAAACCTCAATCTGAGTCCTGATTATTTTTGCTTTATTGCAGTAGTGCCGTCAAGCCCTACCATGGCAGCCTCTTCGGTCACCCTCCCTTCAAACTGTAGCAGTACACACGGCATTTTCTCATTCTCACCTGCCAATGTCATCTCTGCAGTGAAACAAAAGAGCGCCTTTGCTCCCGTTGTCAGGCCCCAAGCCTCTCCTCCACCATCTTGCACCAGTGCAAATGGAAATGGACTTCAAGGTGAGCTGGATCTCTCATTTTTTTTGTGTATTGCTTTTCAGTGCATACACTAAAACCCCAGTTGTGCCTTTTTGGAGAAAGGC
>NW_005842170.1:181064-186788 GCF_000455745.1 Alligator sinensis | reverse complement strand
TAGGGAAAAAACCAAAACAAAAATGAGAGAGAGAGGGAGAGGGAGAGAGAGAGAGTGAAAACATTCTTAGTGTCCTGGTCCTGCAATACAGATGCAAAAATATCACTATATCAACAGTAGCACCAATATACTAAAATTTTAAGCAATTCTTAGTTTGATTTTAATATGCACATTAGATATAATACTAACTGTTTTCCTGGCTTTTTCCCTTATGGTTTCAATGCATTAAATTTTGAACTAAATCCACATCCCTGAATGCTCCTTACAGACTTGTGTACTCCTTGCATTTCTTTATACATGCTCTGCATACATTTTTGATAGACATTTTTAAAGGTAGTATTACAGCATGACCTGGTACATTTCCCCTATCTTTACACATGATGTAATTGCCATTTTAGAACATGTCAAAAGAATACAAATGGGTTGAAACTGTTGCTCAATAGGTTGACCTTCTCTGGGACTGACTAGCTAGATGTTCAACCAGTTTGCATGTCCTGTTGGACTTTACCGGCTTCTTATTATTACGTTAAACTAGCTGCAGGACTTGGCTGTATTTGAAAACATAAGGGTTTTAATCAGGCAACTCTAAGTTTCTGACTTTTTTCCTTTTTTTGTCTGTGGGATTTTTGTATGGGTACTAAAAAGGGCATTTTATAAATCAATTGTAGGATTTATATGGTCACCTGCTGGTATCAGGGCAGAATTATGGTGCAATGCAAATTTATGGGAGGAATAAAAACATTCACAAAGGGGTCTCCCTTTTTATTACATTCTTTAAAGTGTGGAAGATGAGTAATGCCTGATTAATTAGAACAGTTCAAAAGGTTTGGGTGCCTACGTGTTTTAAATATAGGGCCCAATTCTGTGGTGTGCTCAATTGAAACCTTTTATTTCCCACTGAAATTAGGCACTGAGACTTCCCAGTCTAAGCTAAATTTTCCTAATGAAAGTTTTGATTTTTATTTACTCTTTACATTGCAGTAGTTCTTCAGTATATCAGGCACTTGCCAAATACCAATGAAGACATGGACATTTAAAAAAAAAAAAAAGGATTAGGAATTCTGGATGCTTGACTTTTTGGTCATCCAACTTGAACCATTCAAAGGGGCTCAATTTGCAGAAGTATCTGCCCACTAAAAATTATGATCCTTTCAGATGTGTCAAGGTTGCATTCCTAATGAGGCACATAAACTACTAATCACTTCGGAAACTACTGGCCCTGCCCCAGTGAACATGCAGTCTAAGACCTGATCCTGGAGCCAGATCCAGGCAGGCCCAAGGGTCCTTCTGCATAAATATATATAGTTTAGATGAATTGTTAGTGTGCCAAAAGTAAATAAAAACGGTGCGACGTGGAATCTATATTTTTTGGATTTTTTCAGTTGATTTATAAGATCTTCCAAAACAAAGCAAAAGTAAAACTTAAGCACTAAATTAAACTACATCAAGATACACGGCAAATTATACTGTATTTGTGCAGCTGTCCTTCAAGCAATGTTTTATTTATATATTTCCTATATGGGTGTTTATATCTATTTACCCACATAATAATATAATTTGAAAATATAAACTTAAATTATCTGTATAATTTCTGGATCATTTCACATGATTTCATAATTTCATGTGATCATCATTATGTATACTACATAATAATAACATGCATAATTTCAATATGACAATAAAAGAGCTTCCCTAATCAACCTTCCCATTGGCAAAAGCTCAGCTATGAAAGGTATATAAATGCCTAAAGGTGTAGAAAGCCACAAAATGGAATATTTAAAAAGTAGTAAAATGGGACTTAGGCAGTGACCTTCTTAGGCACTTTTGAAGTCCTGCTATGTAGCAGCATATTTCTTTAGGTCCCTGAATGTGCCTAAAAGTCTGTTCTAAAGGAGTACCATATTTGATAATGATAACACACCCTGGGTCAGCAGACTCTGGTTTTATCAAAACACAGAAGCAAGCTCCTAACTTGAGGGCTAATGCTGTACAAGAATGTACAGTGCCAAAGCTGAAGGCCTGAGAACCACTTGCTCTATTCTGAGGAATTAAGCAGGACTTAAGTAGTGCACAGGACTCGTACTGTCATCTGGCATCTAAAATTAATTTCATTCACCATGTGCTACTCCTATGTAAGACTAAGTAGTCCCAGTTTGTGCTTTCCAGCAGATCTCAACTATTCCACTAAAGCAAAAAAACAAGAGGGGGCCCTTTGATAGCCATCATCCAAACTGTAGACACTTACACTTGGAGCTGCACTCTAATAACTTACACTTATTTTTAAGGCTAGTTACCAAGCTTAAAAATATTATATATACACAGGCAGACAAGGTTCTTTGGATGAATCTGATATTTTTTATTAAACCAACTGAAACAGTTGGCAAACTTTTTTTTAAGCAAGCTTTCTATAAAAAAAATAGGTTTTTTTCCCCCCAACTATTTAAGTTGGTCTAATAAAACATATCAGATTCACCCAAAGAACCTTGTCTGCCTATGTCCTTAGACCAACATGGCTACAAGTTACATCCCTGTATACACACATACACATACACCCAGACACAAAATTTAAAATGTGAACGTTTTATGTATTTCTTGGCAAATTTAAAAATAAAGTTTATTTTATGATGAATGCATTGTGGCATTTGATATGAAATGTTTCATTTTGGGCAACTTTTAAAAAAACCAAAGGAAACCAAAAACTGGATTAACAACATTGACACAGGTGATAATACCTCTCTTTATCCAATAACTCAGTGGTTCAAGCACCTGCCCAATGGAAGACTGGATTCAATTCCCTCTTTTGCTTGAGGAGAGTTGAACCCACATGTACTTCACCTTCTTGGAGCGTGCCTACCCGTCATGCTGCAAGGCACTCTGGGCGGGGTTGTTCTTAGCTGTTGATGCTGTTGCACTTTGTTCACTGGACTAGGGACTGGAAACATGAGTGTTCTAACCACCAAACCAGAACGTCACTTTCACTCTCTCTGGCTTAGTGAATATTTAAGAGGATTTTGGGTTTTTTTTTTTAATAAAACAGAATGGCATCAGCAGAAGGGAGTAATAAACCTACCCCAGAATACTGTGTAGTTCAGTGATCAGGACACTCTTCTTGGTTCAGGCTCCTGCTTTGAGTCAGACAGATACTGAAGCTGAGTTTAGGTCTTCCAACTCTCAGGAGAATGTCCCACCCATTGGGTTACTTTGTATTTTGAAGTAAAGATCCTTTAATCCCTCTGTTGGAACTTCTACCTTGTGAAAAGAACACAGGTTTCCCTCGCTTGATGCTGTACATGCATTCCTGGACAACGGTGCATAACTCAATTTGCATAAAGGGAACCCTTTTACTATGCAACAAATAGGGATATGTTCCAAGACCTTGACTGTACTGACCCCCAGACCCATTTCTACCACTTTTACAAGACAATTTTGGTACACACAAGCACAAGACACTATCATAATTGGGATGGCAACTACAGAAACACGTGTCACAGACAATGAGCGAGGAGCACAGATCCACACAGGAGACTGTATTTTGATGCATGTCACTCCCACGGTGCACTGCACAAAGCAGCTGATTGCAGGCTTCCACCACAGCGATTGCATAAGAGTGAATTTACTTTGCATATAACACATTTTTGGTATAAAAAGGGTCATCACATAAGAGTGAATTCGCACATACTAAACCTGCATAAAGTGAGGGAAACCTCTACTTAAATATTCACTCAGTGCAGTGGTTAGGGCACTAGGAGACAGATGCAGGTTCAGTTCATCTCAGGCAAATGGAAGGATCGAATCTTGGTCCCCGACATGCCCTAACTAATATCACAATGGTGAGAGACCTCATGAATTTTTTTCCAAACAAAATTTATCACCAAATTTGACCAGGAATTAACAGTTTTGGAATGAAAAAAAAAAATCATCCAGCTCTATTTACAGCTCAAAACCAGCATCTTAATTGAATTGCAATGAGAAAAGAATGAGAAGCCAGTGTATTCTGTGAAGTGAATGCATTATATGCTTTGCTTAAGAAGTAGAAAGTAAACCCTTTATGATCTATTTATTTACACAGTCTGTTTTTTCTGAACAGTTAGTAGGGAGAATTCTGGTTCCTTTTTTTTTGTTTAATCATCATTTGTTGACATCGAGTCAGTTTTTAAAGTTTAATTAGTTTCTTAGTTAATATTCTCTCTACAGGCACTTAGAGAGTGTTCTTATCACACTTTAATAAACTGAAATAAAATTGAGAATTCAGTGGCTGCAGTTTACAGTAGTTGATGTTTTTGAATGACTTTTATGTTGTGTGTATTAGAGGTGAAAAGGGCATGAATAATGGTTGGATATCTATATCCATTTGGAAAGGTCACACAAATATAGTCAGATGATGTCAGAAATGAGGACTCTTGGGCACTATTGCTTACATGGACATCCAGGATAACCCATCAGTTCAAAAGACTGAACCCGAGTAATAGAAGCAGAATGTTCCTGTAGTTGAAAGGACAAGCATCACGTCTGCCATCTCTTTGACATGCTTGTTTCATCCTGCAAAGCCTCTTGTCTGGAATAAGACCCAATAGCTAGCTCCTATCCAGTGCTGGAAAAGGAAAAGGAAACCTCTGAGACCAAGATCAACACTTCACCAAAATAACCAACCAACAAATTGCCTCAGCCTTCTTATGAAATGTTGTTCACCCACCCTGATCAAAATAGAGTAGACTCTTGCAATATTCTACGTGATGCAATCCCTGGGGCAAAAGAATAATCTTGTTACAGGGCTTATTGTGCCCATTACTGCTAGGCAAACTAGCAATAGGGCTTGGCAGTGTGAAAGAAAATAATATCTGAAATGGTGGGAAGGGGCTAAATGGTTCAGTCACTTTTGTCCTCTGCACATCCATATGTCTGCCAGGGAGCATTTCAGCCTCTGATATAAGTTAAAGCTGTGTTAGGGCTGCTATAATCTCCTGTGGTTTGTCATAGTTGATCAGTGGCCATTATATTGGTCAAGGATTGCCAGAACCTGGCATGCTCAGAATGTCACCCTCCCACTGCTGGCATAGCCCCCAAAACAGTCTTCATTCTGGGACTGGCTGCCGTAGAGCCAGTATAGTGGAATCTATGCCAGCAAGAGGTGTTTTTTTTTAAGTAAGGGAATCCTATTCTCTTAGAGTATCACACCAATAAAAGTTATGAGACAAACGCAATGAAATCTCAGAACTTCTATAAGGCCAGCACTACCAGCCTAAGCTAACACATGGACTTGCTGCCGTTCTGTTCATATTCCATTCCCTTTTCCATGGCATTTCCATGTATCATCTGCCAGGTTTCATCTTAAGACAAGATCCTAGAAACTTACACATACAATAACTTATCTCTTTAACTTCAGTTGGACTACTTCTGTGAGTACAGATGGCTCGTTCAAACAAATAAGAGCCTTTAAGATAGGGTTTTAGGCCTTGATCCTGAACATCCTTATATGCATATTTCACTTTAGGGACACGAATAATCTTTGTATGACCACACTGGGACCACTTACATTCAGAAAGTAAAGCAAGTGCTTACATCTTTGCAAGATCTTTGGGACCGGATTTTGGTTTTTTTTATAAGTACAGTGCATATTTATGGGAATAAATACAAACTTTTCAGCAAGAAAGCTATAGCCAGCTGCTGACTCAAAAATGCAAAATATATTTAAAACTTGATTTTCAAATATAATTTGAAATTTAT
>NW_005842170.1:166064-171064 GCF_000455745.1 Alligator sinensis | reverse complement strand
GGGGTAGTGTTCAGTTGATTTCTGGAGGATTCATTAGTGATATTTTTGACATTATGATAGTGTAGAGTATTACTGCATTTTTTCATTATGCAGAGAGATAGGCAACTAGAATGATAATTTTTGCATAGTTATATATTATGGTGTCTTTGCCTTTTTGTTACAGTACCTACTTAAAATATTGATATGCTCCTTCCTTTACAAATATCATTGATAGCTATTTCTGCTCCTTGTGGTCTAATTAATAACACCGTGAATGTAATTTTTACCTTACTTGTAGGTAGTGATCATGCTTTGTCCATTTGCTATTCACATTTCCTCAAAAGATTAGCTATCGTCCACTACCTATTAGGTACCTAAGGGTGACCCTCCTTCTCTATCTTGTTCAAGCCCCTGAAAATCTGTGAATTAATTTATTTTTGTCACATGCTGTCATGTCAATCTTAAAACTAAATTGCAAAAAAGCAGAAAACAGAATGAGACCCACACACTTTTTGTATTAACAGTTTTTCAGGGACTTGAACAGGTTGAAATAGGATTGTACCTAGGTGTCTCTTCTTAGGTACCTAATATATGAAGCACCTGATCCTACTTCATCTGAGCTTTGTGTAACTGAGGTGGACAACTTTGCATGGCAAGGAGCAGCCATGTTTGTTCATGTTGTCATGGCTGGGCTGCCAGAGTAACCTTGTAAAATGGCATATTCAAAGATACACATACTATTCCTTCTGGTTTCTTTTTCTTTAAAAAAAAATAGTTGTGTCCATAGAGCAGTTTTCCTCTTCACCTTAGGCCCCTGGCAGACATTACATTTACAGTGCAATTAACAAGTCAATTGCAGAATAAATGTGCAACATGCCACACTGGGTGCATCTACCTGTGCAATTAATGTGACGCGATAAACTCTGGAGCTGTTTACATTGCGGTCATCTGCTCCCAGGTGCAATGTCCACATGTGCCCCTGAGACAGCAGCAATTTGAGCAAGGGCAGCACAGTGCTCTGGGTGGCTGGACTGACTGGAAGCAATTAGAGCACCCGATTAGTGTCTACATGTGCATTTCAGCACAGTAAAGTACTCCGCCATAAGAGAGTACTGCCCCTGACAATACTATCCTATGGTGGAGTCAAATAGTTTACTGCACCCTAATACTGGCACGTGTACACTGTGACACTTTACTACAGTGCTAATTAGTCAACTCCGCAATAAAGCACACATGTAGATGCACCACAGTCACCTTATTCATTGCACCATAAAGTGTCGAAGTAGCTCAAAAAACTCTCCCTGTGCCTGAAAACGGTGTTTGTACCCGAAACCTTGCAAAGAACAATTTTTCCAACTATTTAGTTGGTCTAATAAAAGATACCACATTTACCCAAAGAACCTTGTCTGCCTAGCTCAATTTAAACTCCTTGGAATTTTATTAATTGGATGTCCCACATGTGATATACAGAAGCTTTGTGGCTTGTTTGTTTGGCACTTGCATCTGAACATGTGCCATACGTGCTAAGGCATGTCTGTGGCATGTTAAGGCCTGCCATGCAGCTCTCCTCGCTTGCCCTTCTCCACTCAGCAAATTGAAATCCACACACCTGGCAGCTGGCACCATGGCTTTCAACTTGCAGGGTGGGGAGTTCCAGTCACTTCCCCAGGGCCTTGTGTGCCAGGATCCTTCAAACCCAGCTGCATGTGCAGTTTTTAGACATCCCAGGACTTGGGAGAGTCCTGGGGTGCTGGGTCCTTTAAAAAACCCATCTGTGCAGTCCCACCTGTGGGGCTGGCCAGCAGGGGGGTTTGCAACTGCCAGGTCAGGGGGAGTTGATTAACTCCACCACCACCAGCACATGGAAGTCCATCCCAAGGACAGGCCCATGAGGGGCTGCAGTGCCCACTTTCAACCTGCTGGTGTTAAATCAAGGCTCTTTCCAAGCTAGTCTGCAACCCAAAAGTTCTTGCTCACTCCACAGGAGGAAGTCCATCATTTCAGTACTCATCTTGTGAAAAAAAGGTCACGTCACAACCTACTCATTAGAAAGCACTATAAAAGAGGGACAGGGATATAGGTTTGGAAAAGAGAGAAAGCTGTTTTTACAAATCCTTAGGTTAGTAAGAGACCTATAACCCACAAAGCAGAAAGCTATATAAAACAGGAAGCTGTCTTTACTAACAGAGTTCAAGATAAACTTTTATGCAGAGAGAGTAATGAATGGCCCTGGTGACATGGGTAAGCAGAACTGTGAACATACTTTGAAAAGGAGTACTTAGAAGAAAGCTGTATTACAGAGTATCAAAGGTAGACAAGTAGACAGACACAGGCAGAGCAAAGGTTTTGGGTTTTTTTAATTCTGTAACGATTTTTGCTGTCTACATATTTTGCAGGTATATTAGATAATGATCAAACTTATGCATTGCCATGCATAACCTGTTCTTCTCTTCAAGTGCTGAAGGGACTGGAATGACTGTTTGAGGAGTATGAAACCTTTCCTCCTGCTCTTCCCCCCTGCCCCCGCCCCGATAAACAATGCAGCTGTTCTTTCTAAAGACGAAAGGAATAATATGTCAGGTATTTGGATTTTATTTCTAAAGACGAAAGGAATAATATGTCAGGGATTTGAATTTCAAAGACTTGATTTTGACTGAAAATTTCAGTGAGAAAATTTACTATTTACTGTAGTTGGGGAAGAAATGGAAGTCAGACATGAAGAAAGAAACCCTTGGGAAGAATAAGAGAATTCCTTTTAGAATTTTGTTTTTGGAAAGACAGACAGGCTTGGATAGGCTAGTCTAGTTCTCTGTGAGGAGACTTGTGGTTTCTATAGCTCTTGTGGCGATACTTACTGTAGTTCCATACTTACAAAACACGATACTTCCAACCGTCCAAAACATGATACTTTTATACATCCTCCATAAACATTGCTTTAATAATGTGAAAAATTGTAAATGAAATAACTAGATAAAAGCAGAAACTGCTAGTGCCAAAGAGGTTAAATTATACTTTTGATGTCATCAAATTTCCAAGTTTGGAAAACAGTTCTAAATTCAGTGAAATAGCTTCTGTTGAATTAGCCTGTTTTAGCCATGATCAGATAGTGATCCAGTGCTCATTTCAGTGGTTCAGTGCTAATTTCAGATCTGGCATAAATGTAAAGTCCACCATGGAAAGTTTAAACAACAGGAAGGAATGTTGTTACACCTTTGCCCTCAAGAGTTTCTGTCTGTAGTGGAGCTATTAGAAGCTGCACTACTCTCTGAAGGCAGAAATCCTTTAAGAATAGGTTAGAGAATGACAGGGAACTGAACTGTGGCATTAGAACAAAGAGCAGTATCCAAAGAGAGGGCTTGTAAAATATAAGTGCTCTCCCTTTATTGGACATGCTTCACATTAGGAATTTATTAGGCAAAGCTCATATATTCAAATGTCTACCTTTACCTCAGTGAACTCACACTTAAATAGATATGAAGTTCTGTTGTATTAAATATATCTTATTGGAGCTATGATGTCAGTTTTCATTACTATTAGTGTTATAGTTGAGCATATAGGCCCCCAAAAGATCTAGGCTCTATGATGGTAGGTGCTGTCCATGCTTATTAAGAGAGATGCTGACCCAAAGGGCTTAAAAACTAAATAGAGAAGACAAAGGGGGAGACAAACATTATTATTAGCCCCATTTCACAGGCATGGAACTAAGGCATTGGGTGGTTTAAATAATTTACCTTCAGTGACACACTCTATGCCTTGAATTGAGCCTGTATTTTCTGAGCTATATCTTGGTCTATCGCAGGCCCAAGCTGCCTTTTTTCTCAAACCTTACCTTGAATAAATTCAGCTCAGTGCTCTGTATGAAATTCTACATGATACTAAGCAGAAAAATAGTTTTTAATGTCAGGCTTCTAATTCCATTAGTTGTTTCTGCCACTGATCAAATCCGAGAACAATGTAGATACAGCACATGCTTAGCTTTTCATCACTGCACAATCATCTGCTGGACATTTACAGCAATACACTGCATATGTAGGAAAGAGAAAAAAAATAACTCCTGAAAAACATTGAATTTTACTTCTCTCCTACTTCAGGCTTCATAACCTATGCAAGCTTATCCTAGATACTACCTAGCCTTTGGATGTGTGTGGGGGAGCAGGGGTCACACTGTGGGTCTGTATAGAGGACTGCAAAGTCTCGAACAGCAATTTGGTAAGATAATGGGGGGGTAGTGGCTGGTTTGTATGCAATCAGCTACTGACAGATGTTCAATGAAAGGCTCAGGAGCCACATGTATACAGCAGAAAGCATGATCAGATCCCAATCATGCCTTATTGCCGGTGTAGGAGGCGCCTGGGATCATGATCCTGGGCTCATACCCCTGCGCCAGCAAGTAGGAAGCCAGGTGCCTGATGTGCCCGTGGCTGGGACTGTCAGTCAGCTGATCAGTGCTGTCAGCCCTTCAAGACTCTGGTGTGCTCCTCAGACTTGGAGTGCCCATTAGCTAACTGGTGCTCCCAGCTACAGGAGTGCACAGGCCACACGTTCAAAGTAAGTCACAAAATTATTACAGGTATTTTGTGTAGTAATTTTTTGGATTTTTTCCTGTGTATTGCACAATTAACTGCTTGAATATGTAACTGGGCTACCACTTAAGACATGATTAGTCATAACTTAAGGGTAATGTCTTCCAGAGGCCTTGGATGAACTTCCAAATACCATCCATGCATTAAAATCACATTTGTCTGCCTGATGAAAATATATTTAGGGATTTTCTATGCAGTCTATGTTGGATTGTGGTCCACGAAGAGAACAACTATTCTACTGAACACTGGTATAAACGTTCTATTCTCTAGAAATACATAGTAGACAGAGGGCACCACTCTCAGCCATATCTGATGAACTGAGCATCAGCACACATACGCTTGTGCAATTTATATATATCGAGGAGGGACTAAAGGTGATTAGATTTCCCCTTCAGATTTGTGGGTCACTGAATCTCTTAAGATTGGAAGGGTCCTCAA
>NW_005842170.1:147882-166054 GCF_000455745.1 Alligator sinensis | reverse complement strand
CACTCCTAAATCATCCCTGTCCAACGTTTATCTAGCCTCTTCTTGAAAGCCTCCAAATGAAGGAGATCCTGCAAATTCCCAGGATAGTGCATTCCACTGCCTCACTCTTCCTACCATAAGGATTTCTAGCATCTTATGGTTTCAAAGTTGGTCAGTCTTGTTAGGAGAGCTGGAGTCAATTCAGCTTCTATAACTTGAGGCCTTTACTTGTGATGGGTCCCAATATGCACTTCTCACTCATCTTCAGTGCCATGTTCCTCCCAGCACTTCATTCACCTACCTGCTGACCCATCTTAGCTTCATTCCTCCACAGGATCTGCATTTGCACTTGCTGAAGAAATATAATTAAATAGTCTTCCATGTTCAAGGTAAATGGCGGGAATGTGCTATTGAATTTTACAGAAGTTAAATTAGGCCACCAGAGTCTTTATAAGAAAGACTTACTTTTGTTCGAAAACAGCTTGGAGCTTGGGGCTTAGTGACTCACGTAAAAATACACTGTGATTTTGGATGTTCTTACTTGAGGGTAGATTGTCAAGGGATTGAAGGCCTTATGTTCAATATCTAGATTTCTCATTAAACTCTGCTTTATTTTTGGTCCACAATGGCATGTCTGTATGACTTAGGGACCAAGCACTTATTCAAGTGATTTTGCCACATTATTTCCCAAATCAGTCTGAGCTCCCAAAAAGCTGTCATTGCAATTTGAATGTGATTACACAGAATGTTTCTCGTTTGTTTTCTGTTACCATTGAGTGAAAATCAAGGCTATTATAGTAGGTCAGCAAAACCCACAGTATGATATACAAACAAAGAATTACCCTCAATACTTCCTCTCCCCACCACCTGCACTTAGTGTAATGTAAGGCTAGAACTGAGAGATGGGAATAAAAGTAGACCGAGTCAGACAAGACTTTTAATTAAATAGCAGGACTATTGTAAACATCCCTGTATTTGTCAGCTTGTATTCGGTTCTTTGGAGATACAAAGAAGTGAGATTGCAGATGCAACCGACAGAATAGTATCAAATGCTTTAATGCTATTTTTGTTTCTGCTAACCCGTACTTTTGTGGCTTGCAGGAGGTGTCACGTATAGTCGATATAGATGAGAACGCCTTAAAAGGTTGTAAGTTCTGAAGCACGCTGGAACCTTTCCACGAAGTTCTGCTGTTTATCCAAACATAAAAAACAACCGAGCATTGTTTTTCATGGGGAAATTACTCGTAGGGCTTTTAGTCTGTTTTAAACCTATATTTACTGGTCAAAGTCTGCTGAAATAAAGTTGCAGGCTTTCTCTTAGTGTAGGTTTAGGCTGCACCCTCCTTTTCGAGATTTGTTATACTACTCCTGATCTGGACTTTGTCTAACTATAACTTACCTAATACATTTCATCAACACCACATTGAGGACGGAGCTGGTCCAAAAGGCTGAAAAACATAGATTGGGAGCTGCATTTTAAAGGACAAATGATGATCTGAAAACACATCTTTATGGTGTAACATAAACATATCAGACATACTGTATTTTAAATGTGTGGCAAATGTTACAACCGGGGAAGCATAATTGGTCATAAAGCAATAAACAAATTTTAGTACAGTGTAGTAACTATTAATTTACATGTGTGATAGAAAGAAAAATGTCACTAGAAACTTAGTCATGATCCATACAACCTCACTACACTCCAAACAGCCACCTGGATAACTCATATCCACACTTTGCATAATTGTATAATTACCTCCTCTTTCTCAGTCAGAGGTGTTAGCCTGTGTGTCAAACATATATGAAGTTATGAGTAAACTCAAGTAAATGAGTATACATCAGAGCCAGATTCAGCCTTATACAATGTACATTCACTATTTGTACACTATTTTAATATGCTTCTGTAACAATTCATAAGGGCAAAGCCACTACCTCATGTTCTCTCCATGGTCTGCTGAATCTACACCAATTACTGTTTTTTTAATCGTAAAGTCTTCCTTTCGTGGAAGATTATTAACATTCAGCCTATATCCCATCCCCATACAGGAAATCTCTCTCCCTGATACCTTTTCTTCATCCTTGTTCCCAGTTCTTTTTAGGGCCTGTAAATAACAATCTGTCTTCTTTTGTATCAGCTGAAAAGATTGCAGAAATTCAGTGCAATCATTGCTCCTCCCCAAGCCTAGTCCCTGAAGAGACTTAGTAGCTCACTACTATTCTCCTCTGGTCTCCTGCCACACGGAGAAAAGAACTCGTGTTCCACTTTTCCTCTCTATGCTGGACCTTGCTTCTATCATTATTATGCACTTCTACCATACTAATGATGCATGCTCTACAAGCCCCACAGTATTCTCAATCTGCGCTGGAGAGGAGGTCTAGGCATAGGAAACAGATGGGGTTGAAACCTTATCACGGTTCACCCTGGGACTGTGGCTCTATATGTTAACATATTTCTCTTATTAAAACATTTTTTTCTCAAAATTTACATTCACACACTTTTTAGGCTATTATCCCCTGGGCAGGCTGTGACCATAACCTAATCGTACCCTTTCTTGGTGCAACTTATAGTTCAAATTTTGCTCTGTTGTACTGCTGTAAATCAGTATCAGTAAATCTACCTTGACAAGGATGTTACTGGGTGAAGAAAGAGACTCAGAAACATTACAGTGCTCACCTTAAAAAAAATAGCTGTCACAAATAAGGATTTTTAAATGTATTTTTTATAATTTAACTAATCAATATATTGATAGGGACCATCCATGAACTATGCTACCTCAAATACAAATTTGTATCCTCAGTGTAAGATATAATAAAGGTAATTTTCTCTGTGACTGCAACAGGGAAGAGTGGTACCCATCAAGTAGTTTTATCTAACAAGAATCAATATTTAAGATTATGTAATGTTCATACCAGTTTGCAAGAGCTGCCAACCCAAGGACAAGAACTGAGTAATTTATAATGTAAGGACTCCACTTTTTGAGTTGGAGATGGAAAAAATAAAGATTTAAGCTTTTTATCTTATTCTGAACTTTTTTCTTTTACTCTTAATGGCACCTGACATAAATAAGCCATCTATTTTGGTTTGTGTGAACAGCTTGTACTTTGCACAGTTCCTCTACTAAGTTCAGATATAAGAGACAACAAAAAACTATTTTAGATGCTACAATAAACATTTCAGCAGGCACAATTCAGTTTCCTCCAGGTCATATTTACATTTTTTTCTATCAGCACTTTCAATTTTTGCTTTACCTTAATAAAAAATCTTGTCTTACATTCTTCTACCATCCGATCAAAAGAGAAAGCCTTTTTATTGTCAGACTCTAATGGCTATTCTGTCCCATATTTTTAATGTGAAGATTAAATATTTATAAATTCCAAATCAATAATATCTCCTAACCAGGATCTACAAAAGCTACATGCTATATAGTCAATGTTTGCTTAAATGAAGTCAAGGGTCTGATAATCAAAGAATACTAGTTAGAGTTGGTTGTCATTCTTGACGGGACAATGATTCTTCAGTTGTGCTTATATTTGAAAGGATCTATATAGACCTAAACTTTTCCTTGTTTTGTTGAGCACAATACTATTATGATGGTCCTGAGATAAATAAGTAGATATTCCAGTGTCATGAATATGTGGAAGCTCCTTCCCAATTAATAGCAAAATAATGGGTCTACTGCAAATATAAAGTAATTACAACAGCCAAGAGATGGTGGCCTAAATCAGGTTCCCCTTACACTGGTTATATTTCAGTGTAATTTGCATCAATGCAAATGAGATGAGAACTTGGCCTATTATGTAGATGCCATATTACAATTTTAAAACAAACTAACTAAAACTAATTTCTGTATTTAGCTTTTGACTCAGAAGTAGCAGGATGAATGACACAATATAATGATGAGGTGCAAACAGACCACAACTTTTTTGATTCAACTTCTCTACAAAACTACAGTATTTGACAAGATCCAGCTCAACACTGTCCACCTCCTTTAATCTGATACCTGTCCAGTCAGTGGAAAACAGTTGCCTCCTCTCTCCCACAAGAAATTAATCTGGGTTCCTGGGGGCTACTTTTGCATTGGCTAGGGACTGAAGGAATAGGCAAAAAGGCAGAGATGAGGCTACTGGCTACACCTGATACTCCAGTCCTCCAAGCTATTTCTGGTCCTCTTGACAGTTTGCTTAGGATTCATACCTTATTCAAATACCTACTGATCCAATTTACAGGATCTCTGAGCTGGATATGATAAAAGAAGAGCTTAACAGTGCCCATAGAAGAGCTTAACGGTCCTCTTGATGCTCATGTCATGAGAAGTGTTCCATGGATCAAGGGAACAGGCCAAAGGGAAACACTGCCCAGCCCAGCTGGCAAAATGTAGATTCCCTAAGCATATGAACATATCCCAGGCAGAGCAAAATATGACACCAGGGGTGCATCCAGACAAGCATAGCCATGCAGAATATGGCACTGCAAACATGTCTGCAGTGCCACATACTGCACAGTCAGGTGTTCTCCGTACTGCTAGGGCACACTGCCCATGTGTGTGCTGCTCTGTTTTTTCCCTCGTGGATATCCAGGGGTCAAAAAACCTGTGGAAAAACAAACAAACAGAGCAGTGCATGCATGGGTGCTGCTGAAAAGCGGACCTTAGCTGCCTGGAGCTGCGCTGAGGCTCCTAGCCAGGCTCTGCCCAGCAGGATAGCTGCTGCTGCATCCCTGGGAGGCTGTCAGGACCCCAGGTAAGGCTGCTAGGGCCAGCACAGTGCTGGCCCCAGCCTCCCCTGCTGCCCCTGGGGTAATCTGCCATGCACCAAAGTGCATGTGATATGGGCATTCTCTGGGGACAAGTAGCTACAGTGCAAGGTGTGCCATCCCCAGGGAAACAAGGTGTGCCAGGGAACCAAGGTGCCCAAGGTGTGCTGCTACTTGTCCCCAGGGAACCAAACGTCCACACTCATCTGAATGCGGCCCAAGGGTGTGTCCACACATACAGGCACATGCTCTTGCAACAGCTCAAATAGCAGTGACACAAATTTGTGCTGGGGATTTATGCATCAGCGCGTGTGCCTGAACATGCACTTTGGTGTGGGGCAAATTGTGCCACTTGGGGTAAAATGACCCTGCCCAGCTCCTCCTGGATCTTCACCCAGGGGTAGCTAGAGGCTGGGGACAGCATCTGTACTGGCCCCAGCAGTATAAAATTCTGCCCTGGAGAGCAGCTGAGGCCCGGCCACTTGGAATCTGGGGACACTAGCCCCTGGTGCCAGCTGGATGCTGAATCAGCTCTAACCTAGAGCGGCCCCTGCACCCCCCACCCACTGCAGCAGTCTGGCAGTGGTGGCTACTGCCTGGCTGTGACATGCTGCACATCTGTGACAGCCTTGTACCTGTGGCCCCATGGCTGCGTGCCTGTCAGACCCAGATGGGGACATGCATGGCCACCTGTGCTGTGGTATGGGTACTGCAGCAGAGCTGCCTGCACCTCTGGGCCAGCTGCCAGTGGCCTGTGGCTGTACAGTTGGCCCTCGTGTGGTACTGCTATCATGTCTTCTGGTGCCCCGCTCTGCCATTTGGGCAGCTATATCCTGGAGGATGTGCTCGTCGCAGTGGCCCGCTTTGAACTCTCTAAGTGTGTCCTCCTGGCCCCAAATGGCCAGAAGGTCAGCCACCGCATCTGCCCTCCAGCTGGGTCCCTGGTACTGGCCCTGCGTTGGCTCCTCTGCCCGAGTCCTGTCACTTGCCTTACCAGCAGGGATCCTGGTGTTCCTGGTTTTAAAATGGCAAATTCTATGATTCCACCCCCCCGCCCCCATTCTCTCATTAAAATACCCAAAATCCAAGTTCTTCTATGATTAAAATGAAATGCCACTCTATATAGAGAGATCAGCTGGGCAATGTTTTACTGATATATTTACAATGTTAAAGCAATTTGGAAGCCTACCAGTGCCTCAATAATCAGGATAAAATGATTTCTAAATATCTATACACTTTGGCATTTGCTTGTTTTTTTACCATAGAAAAATCAGAACTGTCCCTGACCCTTCCACTTACCAGGATGTGAGGTGCTGAGCAGCACTGGGATGCCAGTGCTCTGCCCCTGCCCCTCACTCCTATCCCACAGCCCCTGCCTGCCCCCCACTAGCTCCCTTCTGGCAGCACCTCCATCCCAGCACCAGAATATGGGTCCACCTGCAGCTGTCCCACCCACTGCTTTGTGGCTCTGAGCGGTGCCAGCCCTTATTGTTCTACTCCTGCGTCTATGCCCAGGCCCCAATGAGCCCCATGTCATTTCTGGGAAGCCCTCAACTGGGGCCAGGGACTGGGCTAGGCAAGCCCCTTCCCTTCCAGGCCAGCCTCCTCATGCACAGGGTGCTTTAGGGGGGCAGGGGAGCTCTAAGCCTGGCTCTGGCAGCCTCACCTACCTGGAGTGCTCCTGCATTCCCAACCCCCATCTCTCTCTCACACACACCCCTGCTGCCACCTCCACCCCTCCCCCCAGCCCATCACAGCCCCCAAGTGGTTCCTGGGATCAGAAGCCCCTCCTCCCCCCAGCTGCAGCCCCATGTCCCAGCACTGGTGTGGGCATGGGTTCAGTGTGGAAGTTGCCTCTGCAGACACGGATGTGGCCAGCAGGTCCTCTCCTGTCTGGCAGCTGGGCATGCAGGGTGTGAGATTTGTGGGGGGATGTGGGGTTTGGGGGAGAGGAGTGTAGAGGGGTGAGTGCGGGGTTTGTGGGGATTTGTGAGTGAGTGTAAAGTTTGTGGGGGTGAGGTTTGTTGGGAGTGTGGGGCTTGTGCAGGGGTTTAGGGGGTGTGGAGTTTGTGGGTGGGGGTTTCTGGATGGATTATGGGGGGTTTGTGGGTGGATTGTAGGGGGACTACATGTGGGTGGGGGGACTATGGGTGTGGGGGGACTGTGTCCCCTGCCCACCCCCATGGCACACAGCCCCCACTGCCCCCAGCAGCAGCAGTGGGCCTTCAGGGTACTCATTGCCTGCTGCCGGCAGAGCCCCCTGGTGGCATGGTGCCACCTGAGACCCAAGGGCTCCATGTGGCACATGGAGCTGGCCTGTTTATGGCTGAAGGCATGTGCCAGTGGGCAAGGCTGGCTCCATGAGCAACATGGAGCCCTTGGGTCTCAGGCAGTACTGCTCAACTGGGAGGCTCTGCCAGCAGTGGGCCATGAGCATCGCAAGGGTGTGCCACTGGCTGCTGCCACTGGGGGTATTGGAGGCTGTGCACTGTGGGGGCAAGCAGGGGATCCACCCCTCCCACACAGCCCTCCTGCTCCCACAGTCCCCCCACCCACACACAGTCCCCCTCCCCCCCACATCCCTGCTTACTGGGGACAGAGCCTGGGTTCAGACCACTGCTGCCAGCCATGCCCTACTTCTATTTGCTCCAGGCCACTCAGGCAGTGCGCTGCAGCTGCCGGGGCATGCAGCAGGCATAGAGATATTCTGGTAGGGTGCTAGAGCATCTCTCTGGAGGATCCAGCCTCTGGTTGCTTCAGTGCATGCTCCATAAGCGTGCCCTGCTCCACTTTTTTCAGGTTTTGTTTTGTTGTTTTGATACCCAGATTTCCCGGTATCCGGGGAACATTTTTTTCATTCCTAGTGTGCCCCCTGCAGCATCTCAAACTGCTTTGAGATGCTGCAACAGGCACATGCTCACTCGCCAGGATGCAGCCCAGAAGTGCAAATACCTCTACACAGATGGCCCTAGGCAATGTGCAAGCTTTTGTGGCAGACATAAAAAAAGCAGATTCCCTACCCATTCTGTAATGAAGTGATCCTCAACCTTTCTAGACTTGAGGCACCCTCCTATACCTTTTCTGAATTTGGCAGCACCCCGGATGAAAAACACTGTTCCAGTGACATAACTAGTTATTTCTGTGTCTGAGCACAGAGGAGGGTGGGACGAACGTTGTGCTGAGAGCATGAGAACAGGGGTGGGAGGTTGGGCAGAGTCTTACCTGCCACAGCCTCAGCTTCCCCTGGGGCTGCAGGCTTTCAGTGGGGACCCAGGGCAGAGTCTGTTAGCCTTGCTCACCCTCTTACAGGTGTCTGTGATCTTCCTGTAGATCCTGGCTGTAAAAGCCTTAATTTGGCTTTGGCTGTGAAAGGGCTAACAACAAAATAGCTATAGCCACACAGCAAGGAGGAGGGGGAGATAGGCTTTGAGAGAAATCCTGACTGGCTGGGCTCAGAGAGAAGAGCCTCTGGGTGAACCCATGCTGAGCACAGCCCCTGCTGTCACTCCAGTTTTGCCCTTCTCTGCCAAGGCATAGAGCTGTGGGGAGGAGAAAATATACTGACAACTGTGGGGGAGGGGGCGGAGAGGGAGGAATCCTACTTGCCCAGGCTCGTCTTACTTGAGGGGCAGCAGCTGCAGCAAAGTGGGCTCAGGCGGCTGCCCCTGAGGAACAGGCAGTGGCATGGACTCCCCGGGGCTGCTCTTGGTGCCTCATTTGCCCCCCACCCCTGAGGCAGGGCTGTGCTTTCCATGGCAATATCTGTGTGGGGGTGTCACTCTCCTTCTTCCATTTAACCCCTCCTACAAGTCTCCCCTCCAAAGGTGTGAATCAGGTGCAGTGATCCCATTCTGTTAAAGATCACTTGTATTTATATTCCACAGGCTGACTACACATGACATAAAGGAGGTGGATAGAAATCAATGTCAAAAAAATTAAACAGATTTCTAAATGTAAAATAACTATGTTCAACTTTCTGAAAATAAATCAATTTAATATAAAATATAGAAATATAGCAAACCCAGGATAAGGCCTACACTTACTTTGAATCAGTAAAATTATTTTAATTAAATAAGAACATAATGTTCTGATGTATTTGTTGTCCAAGTCAAATCACTGAACTGGGAAGTTCCTGGGGAATCACCAAGAACGAGCTGTTGGACATGATAAAACAGTTTTGAAAGCAGTAGCTTCATCTGCAGGTACAGAAAGAATATTTTCTTCAATTTCTTCAGTAGTTTTGTTCAATGATTAATTTATTCAAAGCTGGAAAATAGACCAGGAGTTGAAAAAGCAGGAAAGCTTGTTTTTCTCTTTCAATCGCTGAATACATAGAAGACTATCCTATGTCTACTAGTTCTAAAATATTGCAGGACATGATAATCAGAAAGAATCAGTTCAGTTTTTTCAGTATAGAAAATACTTCCTTCATTTAGTAAATGTTTTAAATGCAGAATATGTTTGGATAAACTTTTTCTCCCCTCCATTACACATTTAGCTCAATTCAATTAATACAACCATTTAAAAATGTACCAAATGACAATAAGCTGAATTCTTCTTTTCATCAAATCCAGCTAAACAAATCATAAGTAAAAAGTAAAATAATCTAGTAGATCATAATGCTACTTTAGTAATATATTCATCACCATTTTCTAACATAATAAAATATGTATTGATACCTTATGGCCTGCTACTTAGCAAGTGGAAGTGCTAAAATTAGCCTAATGGCTATATTTATCAACATCCCTTAATAATTACCATCCAAGAAGTATCAATCTTTTTTATAAGAAAACAGAAAAGTACAAGTGAAAACAAGATTAAAAATGATTACTAAAAAATTGGTTTCCTGTTGGCTGATTTAAATCATGCTGCTTGCTGATTTAAGTAAGTCTGCCCCAATTAGTTTTAAATTCTCTTTTCCCTTAAGTTTCAACTGAGAAGGGAAAAAAAATGAGCGCACGACCTTCTTAGAAAGATATTTTATTCTAAAAATGTCAGGGATTTTGTTTTCAACATCTTATCTAACTGAAGAAATTCTGGTGGCTAGAAAAGTAGTGAAATATATGTCAAAAACCAAGATGGTGAATTCTGAGCATGAGGGGAAAAAAATTAGTCAAACTGTTTAAAATCCTGTTTCTTGTTTGTAGCACCCATTTAACTTCAATGAGCAATTTACATTCTGGAAGAAGTATGTCTTTGTTAAAAAGTCATTGATTTTCACTGATAATATTAGAAATGCAGAGACATGGTCAGAGATGACCAAGCAAATCCTAGGATATTCAGGCAAGACATTTAGTCTATTTCCTAGGTAAGAAACAGCAGAGAATGGTAAGACGTAGGAGGAAAACATTTCTTTACATCATAATGTTACAAAAAGTTCAAGCCTAATAAAAAAACAAACAAAACCTTAAAGTACCTTTACTAGATGAGTTTGCTCAGTTTGGGCTAGGTAAACAGCTGCTCTATACTTGTCATATAATCATAGAATAGTAGGGTTGGAAGGGACCTCAGTGGGTCATCCAATCCAATCCCCTGATCAAGGAAGGATTGCCCTCAACTAAATCATACCAGTCAAGCATTTGTCCAACCTGCCCTTAAAAGTGGTCAAGGATGGAGATTCCACAACCTCTCTGGATAACCTGTTCTTATGCTCGACCATGCTCATAATGGGAAGTTCTTCCTAACATCTAACCTATATTTCCCGTAATACTGTTTGAAATCATTGCTCATAGGCATACATGCAAAGTGACAGAAAATAGGCCCTTTGTTGCACTTAGCATGTGTTAACTGCACTTACAGGGCTAGTGTCAAGGGTTCAAGCAGTAAAACACATGCTAAGTGCCATCGTAGCATAGCAAAGTTAGGTCTTTTCTGGGGAAGAGTATCTCTATCTTCAGTGGCTCCAGTGATTAGGACATGTCTTAGGTAGATCGCAATAAGTATTACCATGCAACTGCTCAGAAAACTTCCTAACTAATAACAATTCTTCCTATGATCTATATAAAACACCTCCTAAGTGTTATGTGTGACAAGGCTCCTAGTCTGCCTGCATCTTCTTTACAACAACCCTACAGGTACTGAAGACTTGTCAAACCTCCTTGTCCTCCCATCTTCATTTTTCCAGAGTAAATAATTCCAGTTCTTTCAGCCTTTCTTCATAAGTCACATTTCCCAGACTTCTAATTATTTTTGCTGCTCTACACTGGACTCCAAATTGTACACACCTTTCTTGAAGTGGGGACCCAAAACTGGATACAGCGCTTCAGGTTGAAGCCTCACCAAGTGCTGAATTGAAGTGGAGATTTACTTCCCCTGATTTGCAAGTGATGCTCCTATTATTATGGCCGTGTACACTACTGGCCTCTTTTCAACAAGAGAACACTGTTGGCTCATATTCCACTTATAGACCATTGTCATCCACAGGTCCTTTTCTAAAATACTGGAGCCTAGCCAGCCTACTGAAACCTACTTAGATATCTTACACATATCTATCACATAGGTGGCATTATTTCAAATATGAGGTCCTTACAATCTGTATTTATCATAACAGCTTTGTAAATATTATTATTTCCATTTACAGATGAGGAACTGGGAGACAAAAGGCTAAGGAGTTTCCACAAAATCATACAGGCAATCCTGGGTAGAGCAGGGAACTGAATCTCCCTCTCTCTCTTTCTCAATCTTACTGATATAATACATCATTCTGAATGCCTGAGTGAGAAATCTCTCTCTTTTCAACACTAGTAAACACTTTTCATATCAGTAAAACATGGGTAAGACTTACTGCAGACATTTTGCTCAAGTTTGCCAGTGAAATCTCCACCAGAAGCAACTCTGTATCCTGGGTAGCCATTTGAGAACCAGGGCCACATCAGCTACAGCAGTGCTGATTGCAGCAGCATGATCAGCTACTTCTGCACACCCTACAAAGGCAATGCTCAGGGCTTCTGCCCTGATCACCCTCCATGATTTATACTACTGTTCTTCCCTACTCATCAAGCTATGAGGCTGGTATCACCTGTTCCCTTGGCCTGTTCTTCCAGACTTACGCAGAACTTACTTTCATTAAGTTTTCCTGATATTCACTCGGACAAGACCTTTTATCCCTAGTTATAATGCCTTGTGCTATAAAAAGAAATGTGAAACTCTAGAACTCTTGGTTCAGAGATGATACCTTTATTAGACCAACTAAGAAATCACAAAAAAATTATCTTTTTCTGCAAGCTTTTGGGCTCACGCACTATAAAAAGGAGAGCTGTATATCTTTATAAAAATGTCAAGCTATCTTACACTAGATCTAGTCATTTCCATGCTACTTACTAAATATCGGTTTATGTGACTATTCTTTTACAGGGTCTATTGCAGTGCTAAGCTTTATTAACACAAACTACATTTAAAGAGAACATCTTAAAACATCTTGAATCTGTCCCCTAAAGTTAGCCATATAGAGGGACAAGATGCCCAAAGCAAATCTCAGAACTGACATAGCCATAGACGGCCATGACAACATTGTTAAATCCATTTCAGTCCCGATCTAAGGCCTGCTGCATCAGGAAGTATTTCACATATTGGTGAACTGGCACAACCTGGTATGTTCTCAGAAAAGCTGACTGCAGCCACAGGGACTTTTAACCAAAAGTCTGCTGTTTATAGCTAAATGTGAGCACACAGGAAGCTTCTGTTACTGTTACCTTTATGCTTTTCCAGGTAGATCAATAGCCACATTCTTCTATTTTTTCTCAGAATTACTTCTTCAGTCAGGGTCCTTTAACTGGTGGAGGAGCTGTGCTCTTTAATGGTTATGTGGGCACATACCTCATCCTCTCAGGTAAAGGAGTAACTCTGGTGTATAAAATATCAATAAATGCCCAGGTAGAGTACATGTCTGCATATCAAAGATGCAAAGACAAATTTTACCTTCATATTATTACATCTCCTTGTTAAATGTGAGGTAAAGGTGTGCAAGCTAATTTGCATACTTTATAGCAAATAATAAACAGAAACAAGTAATTGGAGTCAAAATAAAGCTAAGCCAACGCACGTTGCAACATAGTTCTGAACAACTGTGGTCCCAACTACATAAAAAACACTGATATACTTTCATTCCCTCTAACTCATTGGACCACTCAAGCTCAACATTGCACTTAATCTACCTTGTCAAGGATAACATGGATTCTTCCTAAAACAATTTGTATCAAAGGAACTGTGGTCACATTTTGGTGTCTAGTGGAAAGAAAATGTAACCTAATTATAGATTTAAAGGCCTTCTCCACTTTGTCATTGCTTAGGAGCGAATGCTGTTTTCTAAAACTGGACAAAATACTTCCTCTTATTGCTTGAATTACTATTACAACTGACAGAAAAAAAATCAATGCTCCCTTACTGGGCAGATGGTTTACCAAAATGCAGGAAGCTTAAACCATAGAAAAATGATTTGCCTAAAATGAATGTACATACCACATACCTACTCAAGGAAAGTAGAATAAGAAGTCATCTTCTCCAACAAGCTTTTCTCCATACTTAAATTAGTTTCTTCTCTTTGTTTCTGCAAGGATTCAAAATCTTCTTAGCTTGACTGATGCAAACTTTGGCTTAACTTCACGCATCACATACTTAAACAATAATTATTCACCTTTTAAAATATTATATATTTAAAATTACTCTTATAAGTCTCCTCTGTCTAATAGACTCTTAACTATTTCAGTTGTCTGACCTGTCATTATTAGACCAGGTACACTTAACACCTGGCTGATGGGCCAGATCCAGCCCCTGGCACTGTCATTTGGCCTGCAGGACTCCCCACAGATCCTATAGGGAGCCCCATTGACCATGGCCCTATGTGCTAGATTGGGTGCTCAGGATGGTGGGAGGCCTGATCCTGGCATACAGGGTTCGGGCAGGTGTGCCTTGGGGGCCTTGGAGCCCAAACCCTACTGGGTGGGGTTGGCATGGATTGGGCCCTGCACCACCACTGCCTGGCCAGAACCAGATCCCACGGACCTCTGCCACCCCAGCTCAGCTAGGGTTGGGCTCTGCAGAGCAGCCTCGTGCCATTCAGCTGGATCACAGGGACAAAACTATGAGCACCACTGTACTAGATAGACCAAAGACAATAATGGATCAATATAATAATTTACCAACTGTTCTTTCAGGAAAAAAAATAAATGATGAATTTCTCTAAAATCATCCCAAGTTCCTGTCGGATGTCAGCTACACAAGGCAACTTGTTTCCAAACAAAACGTTGTAGCCATCTTTCTGTTCTTAAGTTCCATATTTATTCAATTTGAAGATGAAGTTTTTCCCCCCCATTTAATATGGGGAAACAAAGCCTCATCTTAGAATCAAGTATCAAGTAACAATGCAGTACCTGCAGTCAGAAGAGGCAGCCGGAATCGCAGGAATCCATTCCATGAAGCTCAGGGAGGTGCAGGACTTGGCATGGAAGTATGGGTCGGTGTGGGACTCAGGATGGTGAGGGACCTGGCATGATGTAGGACGCAGGATAGAGGTACAGAGTGATTAGGAACTCCGTGCAAAGGCACAGGACCCATTGTAGAAGCACAAGATGGCAGATGGCAGGTGGGGGAGGCACTGGTGGAGGCCAAGGGATCAAGGTCAGGCTACTAGCCCCCCCACACCATTTGCCCCCTTGCTGCTGCTTTCCCCAGTGATAGAGAGTGCAAATTTAAGACAACTCTCCAGTAATTACAATTTTCCATATAGGTCTAACACATTTTTAAATTTTAATAGATGGAATCTATTGTGGGGGGGGGAGGGGTCACCTTAATTTTGAAGTGGTCTTGGATTTGGGTAAATATGGTCATTTTAATTTTTATCCCTCTTCCCCCCCATTCAAACCTGATTAATTTCCACTTTTAACAAAAGCACATGAACCTTCAAATACCTCGTTTCCTTTTGCAGCCACAGGATGATAATGACTCCAAATCCTATAGAAACATACTTTCCCTTTGGAACATGTAGATACAAAGAAGTAAAATTATCACCCCTAAGGGGGTTTTTTTGGCAACCCAGAGCCACATTTGTACTTGGTATTGCTTTCCTTAGCCCTAACCACTTGTTTGAAAACTTCTTTAGTTAGTATGGGATTTATTTGTATTTAAATCCACATCAACTTTGCAATCCCCTGTTGTGATCTGGGTTACCATCTACAAGGATGCATAAGTCACAGGGAAAATCATGGTTTTATTTCTGTAAGATGAACCATTAAGGAGCTCTGCTGTATAATTTTTCAGATTTCCATATATAGAGCCTGTACAAAAGAATCTGTCTGGAACACAGGGTAAAACATTAGGGCTTTTACTGCAAATAACAATAGTAGGAAATGGTATAAGGAAAACTAATTAAAAACAGAAATGTAATGATGGAAGATAAAGATGAGACACCATCTTGGGAAAGTAGGAAACAAACAAAATCATCCTTAAACTGATTATATAAGTCGGCCTGGATGTTACTTTCTGTCATGTGCATTATTATGGGTACCAAAGCAACAAGGCTAGTTCGCCCAAGCAGTATAAATTAGCCCATGCTGAGCTCCATGATGCTGTGACTACACTGTTTCCAGTACCCGAGCTAGCTCACTGACAGCTAGGTGAGGGCTTTCCACAATACCACAGACAAACTAAATTAGGAAAATCTTAGAGCAGGCAGCTGGGGGCATTTTGAAACTCAGTTTATAGAAGAAAATTTGTTGTTTAATTGCCTTTGCTGCTGCTGTGTCATGTTTGTTTTCTCACAGAAGTTTCCTAGGTTGATTCAAATTAGTGGGAATGTCCAGATAAGTTCAGTCATGCCACTGTTTTTCCTGAATGAATCTGATGTACAGTGAAGCAGTTAATTGTGGTGGCATGCATACGGCCATACTTAGGACATCAAAACTGACATGCTGTTAAGATAAATATGGAAAAATTTCTCTTTGCTTGATGCTATTTTCTCTCCATCAGTCATGCCAACTCAAGAAAATAACTGACCATGTGAGGAATGGGTAAAAACAAGAATATGGATACCCAGCTCTCAAGGAGGCTCACTGTTTGCAAATCACTTTCAAATAATGAGAAAAGGAAACTGAAACTCTATTAAAATAACTGATTGTCCAGAATATTATAAGGTAGAATTTCCCAAAGCACTTAAGAGTATAGCTATATTGCTGAGCCTGGGACCACCACGGAGTCAAGCTTTGCCTACTTACTAAAGCCTGGAAATTAGGCAACATAGGTGGTGTAAGGTTTTGAGGATGAGCGCAAGGACTGCATAAGAACAGTGCTGTGACCTTTCTGAGTTGGAGTAGTCCTGCATTAGCAGAGAGACGCCTTCACTCTCATATTCAAAACTTGTCAATACAGGGAAACTGCGTATGTATTATGGAAGAAACTAATGTATGAACTATTCTGGAAGTTTCCCATATGGATGTTGTATTGCAAAATAAAGGTAATAGTTCCCCCCCAGTGCCAAACTAGGAAAATGGCAATATATTTTCTGCAGCTTGGAACCTTTTCCCATCACCCAAATGCAGAGTGACATCAACAATAAAGGTATGAATGTGGCAGCAGCAGTTTTTATCATGACAGGATAGAACAAATATGCTAATATTACTGCTACCATTCAGAAGTGTCATCAAGTTCTGTCTATGAGACACCATCTTCTAAGCACTTCTGTGCCAGATCCTAGTCACGCCCTGTGCCCCTGCCATCTACTTTGATCCTTCTCCCACCTGGCTAATAAATTTTTCAGAATTACTTTGTTGGACCTTTTCTCACCTCCCTTGCTTTCCTAGCTGGGGCTATTCTTGGTTCCCACTTTTTTTCTCCTGTAATATTCATCTCTGTTGTGGCTTTCATCACTGTACTTATGACTCCAAGATGTATTAGATGTTTGACTGCTTTAAGTGCCGTAAAACTTAAATGTTTTACATTTCCCCCAAGCGCCTGTCTCTTCTTCATCAACCTCTATTTTCACGAGTACTTTAGACTGGATTTTCAAACTCTTGAGCACATAAAAAAGGAGTCAATGTCTCAAGAGTGGTCAGCCCCACTTCACTTGTGGGTCACTTTTTCAAACCTCAGTATTCTGTCTTGGGGGTTCCATGGGGTTGAAACAGCCCCAGTGACATGTATTTCTTGCATTCTAAATTCTCCTTCAGTCATCAGTTCCTGTGAAACAGACTTTGAGAGGTCATGATTATGAGGGGCAGGTAGTCCAGCACATTGCCTGGCTCAGTGCTTTGAATCTATATTCCTTGAATTGGGTTGAACCCAATCAAAGGGGAGTGAGTGCACAAGCAGAGCTTTAGCACTGCATTTAAGGCGGTCAGTGTTACTAAGCAGGCAGCCTGTAACACTTCTAGCAAAAGCATCATCTCACTCCTAGCAAAACTGGGCGGAGGAGAGAAAAGATCTGTCTAAATGAGTCCAATACTGATTATTTAAGTCCTAAGAGGCGATCTAATTTAGCTATATAAAATCATGAAAGGGGAAGAATTAATTGATACTAATGAGTTATATGAGATATCATCATAATTAATTCCTAAATAACAAGAGGACATGGGCTGAAGTGAGAGAGAAAAAAAAAAGACTGGCCTATATATCATAATAGATTACAAAGAGTATTTGAAATATGAAACAAACTGCCAAAGTCAGAAATGGAAGGAAGTTCAGAAACCATTTCAAAAGTGAACTGAGCATGTTTCTTTTCATGAGGACAAAAATACAGCCACTTGTTGATTGGAGGGGAGCGGGGGTGGGCAGGGGTGGGGAGAGGAGAGAGGGGCGTTAATCAGGAAAGCCTAAATTGGCCCCTATTTTCCAGGCTTACCAGGGCAGGTCTTGCTGGACCATCTGGTCTTTTGGAGAAGTGCATGCATTCCCAGTTGTATTTATTTGAAAACATGTAAAGATGTGAAAGTTCATTTAACACTTTGCTGCGTGAGCTTTTTAGAAAAGATTTAGGACCAAATTCATCCCTGGTGAAGTCAATGGATTTACACCAGGAATGAACTTGGTCCAATCTGTCTATCAGGGAGCACAAATACAACATACTTTGGCAGTTGCTAGGGTAACTGCACAGATTTTATTTTATTTTTTTTTCTAAATAGCAGAGCCGAGTAAATCAATGCATAAGCTCCCTGAAACTTCTCAGTGTATTAAGTTACAATTCTTACATTACTGCAGTAACTTAGGCAAAGATTTTTTTTCAAATATTCTCATTTTTTTTGTGTGACACTCAAGACTATAACCCTTTTTCTACTCCATTTTGGAGCTACTTACTCCTTTGGTGTATAAATCACAGGTGACCAGTTATATGCTGGAGGACAAAAAGCTTTGATGAATCACAGAAACAATAAATTATATAGGAAAAGGGCATTCTTTTTTTGGAATTCCTATAAAATTATCATCACATGTTGATCCCATTTTACTGAATATGAA
>NW_005842170.1:107882-142882 GCF_000455745.1 Alligator sinensis | reverse complement strand
AATATAATAATTTTCTATAATGTATTTAAATATTAGAGCAATTGTAATTTTCAGTACATTCAGAGGGTTTTAAATATATATTGAGATATCAAGCTTTATACATCTGCTGATTTGACCACACACATTTAATAGTTACAACACACTGAAATTAAAACAGAATTATTGCCTGTTAATACTATCAGACACACACTGCTTGCACACAAAAGTAGTATAATGTTATAACAATAAACTACCACAGCTTGCATCACATGTAATCCTTTTTTCCTTAATGTAAAAACACAGCACATAAATAAATAATATGTTGGAGAAATAAAATTGAAATATGGACCAAGTAACATAACAATATTGTTGCTTTTAATTGTTATTATTCATTAGAGATGATCAAACAATTTTGCAACAAAGAGTCAACCACACAAAGAGTTACACTTATAACTTTTCATACAATTACCATCAATTAATTCAGGGGGAATACTTAGGTGTGCATAGCATGTACGCCAGTAACTGCCTACAGGGTCATCCTTTATGTCCTTATTGGTTTACAAAAAGCCTGTAAGCAATTTGTGAGCTTCATGAATGTATTTGTTATTCAATTTTAGTCAACATATTCTCTCCCTGTGTTTTTATTCCCTACAATTGATTGATAGCCTGAATTTCACCATCAAATATTATCAATGGTGATCAGTTTTGATTTATCAGAGGGGCCATCTTCGCATGCAGTTGAGCAGCATTTGCAAAAAGTAAAAGAGATTTGGTGGATTTAAGTATTACACCACCTTTCCACACACAGCGATGGTTGTACAACTTAGAGCAACTACAAAGCTAATGTAAATTATGGCAACCTACAGAAGATATCTAGCACATTTCAGCCATTCACTCTATGTTGGGGTGACCTCCTTAAAGAAACTATTTCGCTACTTTGTGCTGATAGTATGGTAAGCTACCTGTGTCCTAAATGAAAGTAATTCTAGAGGGGGACTTTAAGATATCTCCAAGCCTTTGAAGCATTGGGTGAGGGAGATGTGGTAGATAAGCAATACCTGGAAATTTTAGGAAATGTTAAATCTTTTTCCTTTTTGGCTCACCCAGGTTCTTTTAAAGCATTATTCCTAGAAATGCTCAACTGCTACAGTTTAAATTTCATTTTCCCTTATCATAGCATCACAGTTTGTATATATACCAACCTACCATTTAAGGGGAAGTCAGATTTTCTTGTCTAGCTGGTCTGACTGCCTTCATTCCACAGCTCTCGTAAGGGGTATTAGATATCTTATTTCCATGCTGTGGAAAGCATTGTCTTCCATATGCAACTTAATAATGACAAGTTATACAAACTGCATTTAAAATGTTTAAATGTAACACCTCAGTGTGTTATATGCACTATTTAAATATTCAGTGTGCAAGTGTAATATGCACTATTTTAAAATACTCAAGTATGAAGACTAATTTGCTTTTTCATGTTCATTAAAAAAAAACAACAACTTTGCCACCTGAACTTTTGTAGAAAGCAAACTCAAACTGGGGACAAACATGGCTGAAGCTAATTGTTTCTGAATTTTGAGTCAATATATGGGGGACAAGTTTTGCAATTAACACCAAGATCTAATAAATGAGGTCAACTAACCAACTTTTTACAAGGTACAAATACACAATGTGTCATTTATCTAGTCAAATGCTGAGTCCCATTTTGAGAATAAATTATGAACTCAACCTTCCTGTTATTAGCATTTCCAGACTTCCGATTTAATAAACATGTAATTTATTTCAAACATAAATCCATGCAACTATCATTTATTTTAACAGGATTTTTACCAATTTATGCAAGATTTGCGCCAAAATGCCAAAAACGTGCATGTATTTTAATAACAAAGGCAACAGGCAATCAAATTTATACAATAATAAAGACTAAGTTGCAGCCAACCTAATAAAACCTTGTCTTAAGTGAATATTAAGACTGTGACCCATGATAGCACTTGAACACAAGCATGACTTAAATTGTTCCATAAACTTCCTACGACATCCCCATGTGTACATAGACAATGTAGTTTTGTTGGATCAGGGTCTAACACAGAAGCATTTCCCCCTTATTAGCCAAGATTAGAAGCGATTATAAACTATAAATACACTATAGGTTATGGTTCTGTTATTGATCAAACATCTTCATGCTCTTGGGTTTTTTTTCTTATTTCTACATTTATACAGCCAGAGATTAGACAGAGATTTTGTACAGACAGAGAGAAAACACATGCTATTTTAGAAACAATTTGTGTAGCACAGACCCAGAACATTTAAATGTTATTTTTAAGGCAAACATGATAGAACAACTAATATTTTCTCTCTGTGTCATATATAGAAGATACAATCCTATAGGAAACATTGAATATTTATTTCTATAGCTATCATTCAAAACTGGAGCATAATTACCTAAATGTTTATTTCCATCAACGACCCTATTAATTCCCTCACTACTGGACAGACTTGTATTACAGCAGTAGTTTTAATTGAACATTTATTAAAATAAATGCTATGTCAGGAGATACCACTCCATCTGGCTACACTGGACAGGCATTATTTCCTGAATGCATCTGCTTTATACAACATCCCATACACATCTTACAGGCTAAAAGGGATCATGATTATATTGTTGGAAATGTAGTGCAACAGCATATTCTACAACAGGCTTTTTGTCTCATTGATATTAGCTTATATGCACATTCTGCATAATTTTTTTCCATCTATTATACAGTATACATTTTATTCTAGCCCACAAATCTGACAGAAAGGAGAGAATTTGTATAAATAACAGCTGTTGGAAGGCTGGACAGGCTGTATCTTTTTGTGTGCTCACAATAACAGAAATCAGAATCTTGATAAGAAATAAAAATTGGATCAGGTACCTGGTGTTAAGTTTTAGTTCTTGAAAATAAAATAAGAAAAATCTACTTACTCCACAATCTAAAATAGTCACCAGCTAACAACCAACTTCTAAGTATTTGAAAGACCTTTTCTGCTTGCTTACTTAGCAGCCAATCATCATTTTTATTGCTGGCATCATGAACAAACACAAACCAGAGGAGACGCTCAGGCTAAGTACAGACAGTCAAAAAGCTGAGGAGGAATCGATCCAATCTACGCAGGTTTCTCACTGTTAGTGAATGAAACTCATGTTTGCTCTTCAACTGGGGAAGGCAGGCAGATGCCGACACTGTCCAAAGCCAAAAGGTGGGGGGTGCTTTTGCACACCTCCCAGCCTGCCAAAAATTGCTGAGCACAGCTGATTGCAGCTGAGTAGGGACCATTCCTGATTGATGTCAGGCACACCCCGCCACCCCCTACTGTTACCATGGACCTTCCTCCACGCCCAGCCCTGGCTCTTGGCCAGCAAGCAACTAGCTCAGGGGGTCAGGGACCAGGACGAGACCAGGGTGTGGGGGCTCCATTCCCCTGCCTCCCACCCACTGCCATGCCAGGATGACAGGTGCAGGCAGGACGCAGGCTGGGGAGCAGAGGCTTTGCTGCCTCAGCTCTATGACAACCCATAGGCAGGGCTGATCCAGCTCTGCTGGAGCGGGGGAGTATTAGTGGAGGCTAGCCTGCCCATCCTGTGTGTGTGTGGGGGGGTGGCGTTAGTGGGAGGCTACAAAGTATCCTAGGATGCTGGGGAACTGAGACATAACTCGAGTTGGGAGGGGATCTAGAACAGAAGGTCAATAGACCGGTCTAACCTAAACTGATGAAATCTGATACTACATCCATCCAGGTCTATCTTAAATTGGGTTCTGCCATTTTGAAACTGGTCTATGTGCACTGAACTTCTGTTCTGTTACAGGTTTAGACACATCGCTTATACCAGTATATGTGTAATTTCTGTCCCTACTCTCAGGAAATAATGGCATGGAACAGTTAACCCTCATTTCAGTCATATCAAAATCCTTTTTCTCTTTTCTGAGATTTATCGTAATGGAAGCCACTCTTTTACACCAAAACTTTTTCAAAACAAATATTGCAAAACTTGTATTTTTCTTCTGGCCAGACTTTAACAAATTCAAAGCATCTACAATCCCAGAAAAGTATGTCCTGGCTTGAGGGAAATTGAGAAAAACTGTTATGTTTACTATTAATGTATTCTCCCAGAACTCCCTGCCTATACCACTGAATTCAGCTAAGGCTGCATTCTATCAGACTTTTAAAGTTTCAGCTGAACCTAAATTAGTCAGTTCCTGTTATTCACTGGATAGCTTTAAAAATGTCCTTCACTGGTGGAGAGGGGGGAACTGGGGGAAAGAATTTAGATTTTTGGAATTTTAATAGATTACTTTCTTTAAAATTGGTTTGGGACAACATGCCTGCTTGTGGTGTTGCTATGCAGGCTCCACAGACTCTGTTTTAAGTTAGAAATTCATCCAAATATTTTGCATTCTTCAATAACAAAGAAAGGCTATTATATTCTTTCCCCACAAAAAAGCACCCTGTTTAGCAGATAGCAGAGAAATGGACTATAAAACATGGCAGTTCTTTTTAGGAGAAAAGTAAAGTAGCTTTCTAAGCCTTTCTTCCACCCCCACATACACACAGTATCCTGCCAGCATTGCTCCCAGTGTCCAAATCCCTGAAGTGCTGTTCTTGGCTGCTTCCTTTGATGGTTAGGCCTGGAAGAATGTAAGCGTCTCCAGCTGGTGCTCTTTGCCAGTAGTGGGGTCCTGACAATTCTCAGCATTGAAACCCACCAGGATGTGAAGGCACCAACATATGAGAAGTAGCCAAAACAAAGTGTTTATGATTTTGCTTCTTGTACCATGAACAGTGGATAATTTGGTAAGCCATAAAATCTTCTTTAAAGACTGTTTTCCCCATTGTGAACCAGTTTTGCAATGTGTAAGAGAAAGGGAAAAAGTATGCACAGGGGGATGACATCATACCTCAGGACTTTAAGAGGCTGGCAGAAATTTTGGGGGCAGCTTCCCTTTAACAGCATCCTGCGGGCAAGGAATTCTGCAAGAGACAGAGACTTTCTTTTCTGACTTTCTAAAACTTTATTAAAATATTTAAAAAAGTGAAAGTGCAAAGGTATGTAGCCCTCTCAGGGGCTGAGCACAAAACATTTGTCAATAATGAAAATACTCATATCATCAGAGACTGAATTCTTCTCCCTCCAGTGACATTCATGGGCTTACACATTTAGGACTAGCTGTTCATCTTCTACCTTACAGAATACTCCCTCAATAGCATAGTGCAACACACAATGGTCCACATTTTGTTTAAAGGTGAAGCTCCCAAACTCAAATGTGACATGTGCCCGGACCAAGAACCAGAAGAGTTTGAGGGTGTCATTGGACCTGGCCCCTGCAAGCCATTTTCTGCAGCTTTTCAGTTCCCATTTTGGCCTGGCCCAGCAGGAAACCAGCCGGGCAGAACAAGCTCCTCCAGACCTCTAGGCATAGGATAGAGAAGCTGTATGGAGTCTTGGAGAAGTTCATGTCTAATGCACCAGAGGGTGCTGAGGGCAGCAAAGAGCAGTCATGGCCAAGGACAGCCCAAAAAGGCATGGAAGAGAGTAAGTTACTATACCGCCTCACAAAAAACACAGGTTTCCACTGCTGCTGGGTCTAGATGGTGGACAAAGGTGCTCAAGGCCAGGGCCCTATGAAGTAGCTGGCACGGGAGGTTGCCAGTTGTCTTGGCAGTGGGCGGCTTGTACAGACTGGGTTTACTCTGGTGTTGCTGCCATTAGGTGCCATCTCCAGGTTGTGTCAGGGCAGGCAGTGAGGACATGGGGAGGATATATTTTGACTATCTAGGTGTATAGTGCCTTCCCAGACAGGATCTCATAGCAGATACCACCACTTTTCTCACTGAGCATGGAGGGAGGGGAAGGGGCAGCAGGGTACTGGGCACACCTCTTACCATTGTCTATAGCTAGAGAAATAGACACTGCCTAGTGATGGGGAGGATGGTCTGCCATGAGGGAGGGATCATTGTGTGTGGAAGTAGTTCTTAAGGGCAGCAAGCACATCCTCAGGCAGGACAGATTTCTCTTCAGCCAAGACAGAGTGCAGGCCTAGCTGGTTGGCCTGGGATTTTTCTGAGTGTTGGGTGGACTGGGCTGAATTGAGGAGGTGAATCAGCTTGGTGTGTGACCAGACCAAGGAAAGGAGGTGGCTTCTGAAGGCAAGGCTTGGTGCCCCTTGCTGCAAGTCCAGGTTATGAACCAGGAACTCCTGCAGTAGCTCTGAAAATTGCTGGTGCAATTCCATCAGAAGGAGGCCCACCAGGACCAGGTGAGGTTATGGTGGAAGAGCGGGAGGACATCCCAATCAAGGCAATTGGGATTCAAGAGGAAAAGTTCCCAATCAAGGTTGAGTTTCCCCACCTGATGTAGTAAGACAAAGGCCAGCCATCACTGGGGGAGGGGTTCACCAGTAAAAAACAAGTGCTGTAAGTCCTGCAGGTGGAAGGCAGCTACCTTTCTCACCAACTACCCAACTCACCAGGCCTTGATGCACTCCATCATTGGTGGGCAGGTAGAGAACAGCCTGCTTGAGTCAGTAATGCTCATTCCAGAAGATGTGTATGAGAAGGCTCTGGAGTCTTTCAAGCTGGTAGGTCCCGGATGGCACATTTATACCACAGCATAGCAGCTACCAAGTTGGTGATGATCAGGACTTGACCATAGTAGGGGAGGCTGGGCAGGTGCCAGTGCCACCACAGTAGTCATGCCTCAGCTTCTTTGCAAAGGCCTTCCCAGTTCTTGGCTAGATAGGCTGGTGGGTCTAGGAAAATGCCAAAGGCTTTGAAACCATTGTGGCAGCAGAACAGGCCTGCAGATCTGTGGTCTGAGCATCTGCTCAGGTGCCCAAGACAAATATATTGCTTTTGGCTCAATTGATCTAGACCAAGGAGGCATGCTCATAGGCCCACTGACAGTCAATCAGGGACTGGATGTAATTCTCAAGTCAAGTCAAATCCATCCTGAGGCTGCTGCAACTGTTGAGGCACCTTAGATGCTGTAATAACCCTCTTACAAGCCTCAGGAGGTTAGTTGAGTTGCTTTGCATCACTGGTGATTCTTCAAGCAGAGTAACCTGGTGGCACCCATCTCCTCTCGAGGTATGGATGGCTGTTGGCTTACTGGGAGCTCATCCACCCCTTGGCAGGTCTTGTTTTTAGTTCTGTTGGGTGTGCACTTACCCTCCTCACCCAGGCTATTCCAGCTGGGGGCACTGGATTTAGTCGCCAACAACCCAACCATGGAACAGGCTGTACTTGTTTACATGGTACGAGATAGCAGATCAAGAGAAACCTTTCCTGACTGGCAGATGCCATTCTCACTGCTCCCCAAAACAGTCACATTATCAGCATATGCTCAGGGGCAGGGCAGGGCCAAGGGCTGAGCTGAGGTTGACAGGATAACCAGGCCCGTCAAGTGCTGTCACATCACATACAGCAGGGGCTCAATGGTTAGGACACAGAGCATTCTAGAGAGGGACAACCCTACTGGAAGTCCCCTATATGCTGGGAATGGTGTACATAACTTTCTGCTCACCTTAAGAAGGCTAGAGATATGTCTCAATACAGGATGGTTGAGATGAAGAGAGGCCCAAAGACTTCCAGAATCTGGAATAACAAGTCGTGGTTGACCCAATCAAAGGCTGTAGGGATCTAGGGGGACAAGGCTGATGTTTAGGCTGAAGCGTTCCATAGTTGCCAGGAGGTCACATAACAGAAACAAGTTTTCCTGGATGGTTCTCCCAGGTATGCAGTATCTGTTTGGGACTACAACCAAGGCCAAGACCATTTTGAGCCAGTTGGCCAGGATTTTGTAACTTGGTACACAGCAGTGTTACTGGTTGCCACTTCTTAATGTAACTGAGATCTCCCTTCTTCGGAGGCAGTGTGTAGATTGCTCACCAGCAGCTGAGTGGTAGGATCACATCTTTAAGGCTCTTTTGGAAAATGCATGGGGGGTCCAGGCCAAGGAGGGTCTTGTAGAATTTGATGAGTAATCCATCCAGGTCTGGCACCTTCTCCATGATGAGGCCTTAGCAGCAGCAATCAGGTTTGCCAATGATAGCTTGTGTTCAAACTCGTCAGCCCTATCAGATGTGGTAAGCTTGGAGAGGCTGTAATGCAGGTGCTGAATGGCCTCTGGATAAGCAGCCACAGCTGCAAACAGCTCTGTTTAGAAGCTAATGGCACTTGGTCCAATGGAGTTTTTAGGGGGGCAATGATCTTTTGTTCTGCATGCCTTTTCTCTGGTTGCAAAGGCATTGGGTCAGGGTGTCAGCTCTTGGAAGCAGGCTTGAGTTCCTATGCCCTAGGCCATACCCTCTACCAGTTCTGTCAAGTGCTTTTTTTGAGGCTTGAACCTCTCATACAGCCCTTGGTCATTACTGGCATCCCTCAGGGCAGCCTCAAGCTCCATGTCTTTCTCAAGCTCTTGCATGCTGTGGGAGTTGGCTTAGGTCACTTGCTATGTATCCTGTTGGCAGAAAATCCTGATTTGTGCTTTTCCCATTTCCCACCACTGCCTCCAGGAGAGTATATCACTTCTTGAGGCTGCCAAGATCTACCAGAGATACGTGAAGCAACCCTGAAAGGTCCTCCTGTAAGAAGCATCAGTACAGTGCTTGGCAGCAAGCCAAGTCATGAAAGCCGATTTCATATCAGACCAGGCTGTAGTCTGAGTCTTGATGGAGTAATATGGCTGCAGTGAAGCAAAGGCTGGTGGTGTTTGGTGATAGAGCTGATGAGAGAGAGAGAGAGAGAAAAGGGAGAGATTTCTACCTAGGTTAGCCCAAATTCACATAATGTAGGCCCCAGGCCTATTACAATAAACCGACTATTCCTATTTGCCTGTCACTCTGGCCCCAAAGATCACACCTGCTCCATCTTCACTAGTAGCTCTTAGTCCCCTGCTTATTCTTTCTCACTCTTCAAGGAATAGAAGTCAGTAGAGGAAGGAGCTTGTTGAGGAAGGAGTACTGTTGATAGGACTTGACTAGAAAGAGCAAACTGGACTGATCATTTAAAAAAGGGAAACAGAAACAGCAGAAAGGGCTCAGAAACTCAGAGCTTCCCTGAAAATGGCCCCAACTTGATAGTTCCTTGGTCATTATTAGCTTCTTTCATTGCAGGCTTCTCTGTTCTTTGGAGAGAAGTAACCAAGAGGCAGGGACTCCAGACCTCCCCAAGGGAATTGTCCTCCTTTCTATCACCCCTTATTCTACATTTTTCTCTGTCCTATTTCACAACATATTTCTCCAATATGGTACATACCAAAAGCTACAGGACAACTGACAGCTTTCTGAATGTGGGGGTCAGCCCAGAGCCCTACTTCGACTTACCCATCCTGTAGAAAGCAGGACAGGGTGTTACCCTAGATATTAATTCATAGTCTCTAAGGTGGCACCCTGCCCTGCCTTCTGCCTGACTTCAGACTAATGTGATCAGCTACCTTTTTCAGCCATCCTGTGTGAACAGGGGTTAAATAATTATTGATAATGGCAGGGTGGACTATGCTTCACCTCATCAACCACTCTTTGGGGAAAAACAGCCAGGATTAAGCTATTAGTATCTGTCTTGCATTATCTGAATATTAATGTTTGCCATTAAGATTGTTGTGGGAGCAGATACTTAGCACAGGTGTTCAACCCTGCTTTTAGGGAGATCTATTTGGTATGCTGTAGCTAGAGGTAGGAGGTTTGGTGAGCCATCACTGCTTGAGGCGATTTGGTAATTGATAGTCACTCACTGGCCTCAGCAAGAAATGGTTGGCTCTTGGGATTTAGAGGAAGCACTAGGCAGGATTCTAGAGCCAACATGTAAGCGAGCCTCTGTCAGAGTTTTCTGGCAGTGCAGTCACTGCTGGAGGAGCAGACTGCCAGATATGTGCTTTATCTAGCAGCTGTGAGACTGATGGGAAGACAGAAGAAATTGTCTTCTCCCAATTCCATCCCCTAGGACAACACATCTACTCTCACAGGTTCAACAACTTCTACTGACCTAGCTCCATCAGGAAATGCAAGTGATTGTGGTCTTCAATACAACACTTAAAGTAGAACCATCCTAGGGAGCTAAGCAAGTAAAATCTTTACTCACAGTCTGTCATCTTTTGTTTTTAGGGTTACCATTACTGATTTTTAGGTGAATGAAGATAGCTTTGGGCTCAGAATAATAAACTGAATCATCCCAATAGCTCTCAACTGGATATTGAGGCATCTGAAGCATGTCAGCTACAGCTAGTATAACATCATGTGAAATGTTTTCAACCAGCTTATACCAATGGAACATTAGCTAGGATGTGAATATATCCCAATTACTCATTTAGGACTAATGTCTTCATAATCACATTATGCTTAAATTTGTGGTCAAGATTGAACAGGATTCTACTTTCCTCCCCCTGAAGTACACTGGTTTAGTAAGAAATCTTGGGTTACAGGTTGTGGAGAGGTCAGGCTTTAGTCCCTTTTCTGAAATGACCAGAAACTCATGAAAGCGCATCCATACAGGAATTCTACTTAAATCAAAATGTTAGGTTATTTTTTGCCAGAGCAGAATATGGAAATAATAAGTAAAATCAAATTGGTAATTTTTTTTACCTCTCTTCATGAAACTACCATCTATTTTCTTAGCATCCAAATCTTACTTTGTTTCCAAATGCCTGAATGAAATTCCCAGAATGCTCAGTTAGCTTTTTGGCAGGCAGTTTTACATAGCAGGCAATGCTACCTGTTCAAACTTGTTCCCTGTGATCTTCCTTAGGAAATCACTTACTGCAACAGTGACCCGGTCCTGTCACAGTTTAGCTCATTGAAACGCATCATCTCTGGGAAAGAAGTTATAGTGACTTCTGCAAAAAGTTTGTCTTGACCATGCCATAAATAACAAATATTTTCCTCATTGACATCCATGCTAATAGTGTTGGTTGTTCATAAGAGCTTTGCTAACTCTATATTATTGGAACATACTCCTGTGTTTTTCCTCTTGTGTAAGGTATAGCTTCCTGGTGAGTTCCTTAGATAATCATCATTTTTGTCTTAATTATAAAACTTTGCTTACAAATATAATCATTTCTTGACAAGTGAATACATCTTCATGAAACAACACAAATACAATGGCAGTCTCTATGTGAATTGTTTTCCATGGATGTAAATCAGAAGCAAAGGATTTTTTTTTCCAAAGGCTGAAACCATCATCTTTTAATATCATAACATGCTTCCATGATGAAATCTTCTTTGGTTTTAAATGGTAAACAATTTATTGGCTTTTATTTCACATAATGTTCCTCAAAACTACATATCTGTTTTAGGTTCCAATCATTTCATGCCCACTGAGCTTTATTTTGAACCCATAGGGCACAGATGAATGTGAAAGCAGAAGTGGTGAATTCTTTTTTTTCAAACCTTTTGCATTAATCATAAGCTCATAAGATTTTGGGTTTGAGAAATACACAATGAAAAAAAGAAGCTACAGCATGAAACTCCATTGAAAAATTTGGTTGCATCCAAATAATTCAGAAAGTCTTAGCTGTGGAAAACAAGGAAAGTTTCACAGAATCTCAAACTTATTCAAAATGAGCTTGTTAGCTGAGGTTCAAATGAAGAAAAACTAGCTGAATTACCATTCAGCCCCCAAATGAAAATGCTGCAGAGCAGGGACCAGCAGCCTCTTCAAGCCGGAGGTCAGAATTTCATTCCAGTCAGGTGTGCAGTTTCAGCCATGTGCCAGCAATGAGGGGCATTTGCCTGTGCCACGGCCAGGCAGATGGGCTGTGCTGGTTCCACTGTTGCTTTTACCAGGACCCCCCTCAACCCCAGCTCGAGTGCAAGCATAAACTTCAGCCAGAGGGGAGCTGTACTGGGGCCGGGAAGCTGGGAACTATGTTGAAGCTTCGGTAGCCGAATCTATTCTGAGGCGATTCAGTCCAATTCGGCGTCGAATCTCTGACTCCGAATAGAATCAGGAGACCAATCAAAAGGTCCAAATCGAATTGGAAGCCCCCGAATCGATTCAGAAAAGATTAGGCACTGCTTCAGAGATTTGATCATAGATTAAACAGGCAGCAGTCCTCACCATGCTGAACACAGCTGCCTCCAGCTGATAAGTCTGTTGTGGTGGGTGGAGGGGGGAAGGAAGGGGCATGGGGGGAGGGGGCAGATCAACACCCCCACAGCAGAGACTCCTCCAGCTGCCCAGCTGCAGTACAGCTCCTCAATCCCCAGCCCCAACATGGGTGTGGGCAGAGCCTTCCAGCTCCATGGGCGAGATCCAGTCACACTATTAGCCAGATCTGGCCTGCAGACCATATGTTGCCAACCCCTATTGTAAAGCACTGTATTTGGGTCTTAAAGGAGCTGGGAAAGCTGTGGACAGCAGGCTGAAATCCTGATGGACATCTCACATTGCTGTTAAACCATATTTTTCAATTTCTCACTTGGAGTGGTCAAAGAAATCATATCCATTTGTCCTTAGCTAGAGAAAAGGTCACACTGATGCTCATAAAGTTTCCTATGGGTGATGAGAAGGAAAATGGGAAAATAGCTATAGACAAAATGGTCATGGTGAGTACCTCACGAAGACATACATTGAATCGATGAGGAGCAGCTGCCATATATTTAGTAAAGAAATCAGTAAGAACACACATACCTTCCCTGATTTTCCAGGCTGTCATATGTCCTTCAATTTGACCTCTTTGCATGTTGTTTATGCTTATTTTTTCAGGAGTGAAGATGAGTAAAGCTCCAATCATTTCCTTTTAGAACAATCCTCCTGTTTTAGAGCAATTCTTGCTCTTACTGGAATTCTGTTGTTTATAGTTTTTTTTTTCATTCATTACAGTGGAGGCTGCATGATGTCAGACTCATCAGTCAATAGATTTTATTTTATTGGCCACTGTGTCCAGGCAATGAAGATCACTACAGACATTTAGCAAGAATATTTTTCTCCTTATGAAAGCTTTTCTGCAAAACATGATTACAACCACTGTCCAAGGAGGTAATAAATTTGCTTGAGGTTAATTATTCTTTTGACTGTGATAGAATACCTTGGCCTAGTTTTTCTTGAAGAAATGTAGATAAACATGACTTAATTATTAAGTTTTCCTTAATAATTGAGTGATTTATTTTTTGGTTATCTTGTTAAAAAAGAGTTATGAAGGGAGACAGATCTAAGCTTCAATATTTGGATCCAGACTGAAAATTCTTTGAAGCTCAAGGAAGTTCAGACCCAATTTTGTGCTCAATTCTATATCCTTTTGAATGGAAATCTAAAGACTGAGAGACTTCCTTTCTTATCATCGACTCTTTACAGCATGGAGAAGATAACAGCAACAGAATAAAAAAGCCCTACTAAACACCTTGACTGTGGCATAGGAAGAATCCCCTGGCACAGGCATGGTAATCATTAGCTATAAGGCCAACTCCCCAGCATCCTCCCTGCCCATATGCAAATCATGATACATGGGTGGGTTGGGTACAGGGATAAAATATGCAGCCCTGAAGTGATTCTGGACAACATTGCAGCCCACCAGGCTAGGTAAGGCTGCTATAGCTTAGATTGGCTCCTAGGGATGGCTAATGCTATGTCTGGAGGAGTGACTCTGGTGCAAGTAGCCATACCTGGCCAAGCTTAACTTCATTAGGTACAGTACCCATAGCAGTGAATCTGTATAACTTAGCTCAGGTCCCCTAGTGCTTACTCTGGTGGCTAATGTGCTATGAAGCTTGTGCTACTGCAGCTTCAGTATCACTGCTGCCTACACTAACTGGATTAAAGCTAGCTTGGGTACATTACACTTGCTATACTCACATTTTTTACTGTGGTGGAGATACAGCCTAAGTTATGCTAGACGCCCTTCAGCTCCTGACAGCCCAAGACTGGAAAGATGAAACAATGGTTGAAGCATAGAATCTCACCTAAAATACTGAACAATGAAATTCAGAAGCCAGAGCAGGATGAAAATTACATACAGCTCGAAAAGTTTTGGACCATGAAGCTCATTAGCTTCCTTATACATTTCTATATGAAAATACTCTTTCAAAAAACATACAAAGGAGTCTATTTCTGGAAGAGGTGCACACACAGGGCATCCCAGGGTGTAGAATTATGTACTTAAAGTAAGAAAAATGTTAGTCACTCAGCTCTCCAATGCTTGGAATAGAATAGTTAAGATGAGAAGGAAAATCAGTGGCTTTGCAACTAAAGAAGCCAAGAACACTTTGGTGTAAGAATATTTTCTTATTCAAATAACACAAAAGCAGCAGCAGCAGCAGGATAGGTGGAACGGGATTCATAATAGCCACACAGTAATACTGAGCTGACAAAACATACCAGGCTTGGGGAGACGGACCTTAACTTTGACTAATCATGCACATACACAAAGCACACATTGCAACCAACAGTCATTCTCCTGCTATACCTAACACATGTCACAAACTTTCATAATTCCAGTTGGAATAAGACAACAGCAAGTTAGATTCTGGATCACTGTCACTGTGTCACTTACATAAGAAGTTGCACAAGAGAACAGTTGGCTATTTGAGTAATTTGAATGGATATGTCAGTTTTCACAACCTATGATTTGAGGTAAGTGCCCTGCTATTATACAGTAGTTCTGTCAAGTAGACTGGGCTGAGAGCATATCACGACCTCTTTTCAGAAAATGCTTCCTTTCTCCCTGTTCACTGAGAGGCTCTCCGCCCCCACGTCTGCTCCTGCAACCCAACAATGAAGAAAATTAACATTTATATCTATGTAACCTGCTTTACAATCCAAATATAAAGAGCAGCGACTCACAGAAGCAGAAATATTATAATTCTTTACACAACACGTATTTGATCTGATTTTAATGTATAAAATATATACCCTATTATTAAACATGGTATAAAACAGCAAGGTAAACCCCAAATGCCTTAATCAGTTAAAATCTCACCTACAATCAGGCTCTGAATACAGATTTCAGGATACAGACAGTATGACTTACCTCTTAATGCCACTGGAGAGTAGGTGGGGAAAGGAGGGCAGGTATAGCAGGATGCAGAAGGCAGAGCTTTAAATGTTTTTTCTACATACCTTCAGGTACCAGGTGGCTCGTGAATGCTGTGATGGTGGGGCGGAAGGAGTGTCTCACAGGAGTGCGGGGGGGTGGCCCCAGTGTGCTCGGCAGCAGACCTGGAAGTGGACCAAAAGCACTTCCGGCCTCCATGGCTTGGAAACGGGTGCCTCCTGGGTCTGGGGGGCACCCAGGATCCCCCCACGGCCAATCGCTAAGCCAGGGGGTTGTGGAGGGGGCATCAGCACACTCCCTGGCAGACCCAGAAGTGGACCAGAAGTATTTCTGGTCCACTTCCGGGTTCGCCAGTGAGCACACGGCGGGGGGGGTGGCCCTTGCCCCCACTGCTGTTGGATGCTCCATTCACCCCAGCATCGCAGCGTTCATAAGCCACGCCTGGTACCTTGAGGTATGTAGAAAAAAACACTTAAAGGTGTGTCTATGGCCAAATCGTTCATTCTCTGAATCAGATTTGGATTCAGCTAAATCGAATCAGGGACAGCAATCAGAATCAATGAACTGAATCACTGTCCCTGATTCGGGCCAAATCCAAATCAAATATGGCCCGTTTCGCACACCCCTACTATCTTGTGTATGAGGCCATTTACAATCTACCCCAATATTTTTCTTTCTATAACAGTTTCAGTGAACTGATTTAAATACACTGGTTTAGATTTAAATTGCATCAGTTTAAGCTCCTAGAATGGGTACCTAAACTAGTTTAGCTTAAACAAGTTTTAAAACAAACTGGTCCACACAAAATGATTTAATTAAAGCTGTGGACAAAAAATGATATGCTATATTCAAAGAGGTGGTGGGGATTTGTCACTTAAGAACTTGTCTGAGCTAAACAGAAGGAAGTGCTTCTTCTGTACATTTCAGTATAAGTGGAACCAAACTGGTGAATGAAATTAATTTAAAGTTTAAGAAGTCTATCCCCACTTACACTGGCATAGGAGTGCACAGATGAAACAGTTATATCTGTTCAATATAAGCTGTAGTAAGATAGTATAATTTGAAATCAGCTTAATTGTTTCATAATTGGTTAATGTAAATTGGAAAGGAGGAACCACTGGCCTGGAAGATCCTTTTTTTTTGCTACTGGATAGTTCTGTTGAACTGCTGAAGCTGTGCTTAGCACAGCTTTTGAGTTTGGGGGGGAGGGAGGGAAATGATCCACTTCTATGGCTTTCTGGCATGAGCAGGTTGTCCTTATTCTGACTTTCTATGTTGTTCAGCTGGGTGGCTGAGCTCCTTTACTAGTGTCGTCCACCTCATTGGGAATGATATAAGAACTCTTACATCTGGGCACCAATCTTGGTTTTGCTGAGCCTGGGTGATCTTTCAGGTAATCAGTGAAGCAGAGCTATGTATTTTGTGGCTAAGCCCAATTTACTGAGCTGGTCAATCTGGACCTTGTCCTTTATGCCAAACAGAAATAAAGTTGAACAGAATCATACATAATGAAAACATTAGGAGGCAAATTTAGATTTACCCTGATAGATAACTGACACGAAGAAATTCATCCCTTCTGCAACTAGTAGATCATAGGTGGTTGTATCCCAAAGGGATAAAAGGCAAAGCTATCTCTTTTTACTGCTTCCTTTTCCAGGAATCTTCTTCTGTCACAACCAGTAGGCTTTTATAGGTGCCCAGGCAAAAGAGGATGGATTTTGTTGTAACACTCTATTGGACTATAAACCAATGATATTTGTTTTACCTGTGCACTATCTTGGATGAACAAAACAACATTTACATCTGGGATCAATTTGCTTGAAATTAAAGTGCAGCTGCTATATCTTTTCTGCATCAAAAGTATAGTGCTAAGGCTATAACATACAGACAGTTACACATTACTCTGCATTGTAATATTTAGATTTGTGTCATTTTCTATCTGAAGTAAAAAGCATCCTTAAATAAATGAGTGATCTTATACTACATATTTTATGGGCTGTGTGTTCAGCAAGATATATTTATATTTGCATGTGTATATACTTGTGTATCTTCAATTTCAAATTGTATATTTAAAAATGCTTAAACAAAAATACAGCATATGAATAATTTGGGTTACATGCATAAAAATGCAATTTTACAGTTTATGGTAGGGTTAGATAAGTTCTTCATTATTCTCAAGGAAAGCATAAGCTCTTCAAATTAGTTACTGAAGAGCTTTCTTTTCCACTGTACAGAAAGGCACTCTTTTGATAACATACTCTCTCAAGCATTGCTATACAACCTTTTTGACACTGAGGATCACACTAGCAACTTACCAGGAGCCACAGGGCAGCATCTAATTAACACATATTTACATTAGCATATATAGGATTCCTAAGAAAAGATAGATGCACAGGTTTTTTAATTTACATGTCGGGCCCTGCAAATCTACCCAGTAGTTTTCAAAATACACATAAAAACAGTCTTTGAAGGCTAAAGTTTAAAAGGCATCATCACCAAAACCAATATAATGATGGGGATTTATTATAGACTACCAAGTCAGGAAGAGGAACTCTTCAAGGTGTCCAAAAGTTATGAGATGGTACTGATGGAAGACTTCAGTTTTCCGGACACCTGCTGGAAGAATAATACAGCCAAACAGAGTCAAGCAAGCTCCTAACTTATGTGGAGGACAACTTTCTGTTCCAGATAGTTTAGAATACAACTATGGGAACACCTGCTGGATCTTATTCGAACCAATAGGGAAGAATTGGCAGAGGATGCCAGGTGACAAGAAACTTTGGTGGAACAATCATGATGTGAGAGAATTCATGATCCTGAGATGGGGAAAGCATGAGGTCAGCAGAGCAAAGTCAGCTAGATTTCAAGAAGGTGGATTTCAACTGATTTAAGGAGTTAATAGGCATAACACCATGAGAAAGACAAACTGAAGGATAAAGGTGTCCTATGGGGGCTGACAAAGTTTTTTGGGTAAATCTAATATTTTTTTATTAGACCAACTCATATAGTTGGATAAAAATCTTCTTTGCAAGCTTTTAGGCACAAACACCCTTCATCAGGCTGAGGAAACGTCTGCAGTTGGTGTGTGCTCTTCCTAGGTGGAATAAATTAGTAAAGAAGCCAGGTGCTGGTATGCATGCAAGAAAGCCAGTCAGTAACAATGTAAATTCAGGAGTCAATGGGTGAGAGCTCAGTTGGGGAGCTGGGGGGGGAGGGAAGGCAGGATGGGGAAAATGAATCTAGCTGGTAAATAGTGGAGAGGTACCTGAGGAGTCAGATGCTAGGCAGGTTATGCATCATAAATCCAATGCCTATATTTAGTCCATGATTTTTTGTATCCAATAGGTTGATGAAGTGAAGTTCGTGGGCTTGTCTGTTAAAAGTGTTTTATAAATTCTATTTGAGTATTAGAACTGAGAGATCAGAGAAAGAGTGGTTGTCTTGTGAGAAATGTCCCCTCCACAGGTAATTGGGTATTTTTGTCTTTGATAGATTTCCAGTGTGCATTCATTCTGGTGCGCAGTTGTTGTTTGGTCTCTCTCATATTTTCTATCAGGGAATTTGGTGCACTGGATGAGATATATGACATTTCTGGAGGTGCAGCTGTAAGACCCAGGAATTCTGATAGTTCTATTGTGGGGTGTAGTAATTGTGGCAGTGGTGGAGATACTTTGGCAGCTTTTACATTTCTTGTCATAGCATGGTCTTGATCCATTTGGTATGCTTTGGGCTGTAGGAAGTTTGCTTCTGGTGATGAGGTTGGCAAGGTTCGGTGCTTGTTTAAAGGCTAGGATGGGTGGTTCTGGGAAGATCTCTTTAGGAATTGGGTCTTCTTCTAGTATGGGTTGCAATTGTTTGGGGCTTTTCTGTATATGTTCCAGGGAGGGTTGATAGGTCATAACCAGTGGTGTGTGATTCATGGGGGTTTTTCTTCTATACTGCAGCTATTCTTCACGTGGTATCTGGGTGGCTCTTTCAAGAGTGCAATCTATCTCTCTGGAGGAGTGGCCTTGTTGAGTGAAAGCCTTTTTGAGATTTGTGAGGTGACGATCTTGGGTATTCTCCTCAGTGCAAATTTGATGGTATTGGAGGGCTTGGCTGTATATTACAGCTTGATTGGCGTATTTAGGATGATGGCTGGTTCTGTGCGGATATGTATGTTGGTCCATGGGTATCTTGCATATCGTGGTCTGTATTTTACTATTCTGGATAGTGATCATCGTGTCTGAAAAGGATATGTTGGTGCTGGAGTATTCAAGGGAGAGTCTGATGGAGGGGTGATGAATTAATATCCACAAGTACAGGGTAATCATAAATGGATCCATTTCAGAATGGCAGGAGGTTTCAAGTAGAGCCCCACAGGGTCTATCCTGGGCCCAGTGCTGTTCAACATGTTTATTAATGATTTGGATGCTGGAAGAGAAAACTCTTTGAGCAAGTTTGCAGAATATATAAAACTGGGAAGGACTGCAAACACTGGAGGACAGCAGTGCTGTTCAGAAGGATCCTGACATTGGAAAGCTCAGCTGGAGCTAACAGGATGAAGTTCAATGCTGAGAAATGCAAGGTGTTATATTTTGGAAAGAATAAAAGCACAAATACAAATGGCATCTGTCTGGATGGCAGCACTATGGAAAGGGATCTAGGAATCTTGGTACATCATAGATTCAACCTAAGTCTCTAGTTTGATACAGCTACACAAAAGTTGAATGAGACTTTGGGCTGCATTAGTAGGAACATGAGGTACAAAACACAGGAGCACAGGTTAGGCCTCATCTAAAGTACTGTGTGGAGTTCTGGCCTCCACATTTTGAAAAGGACATGGAGAAGTTAGAGACAGTCCACAGCTGAACAACCAAAATTATAAAGGACTTTGAAGGCAAGCCACACAAGAGGCTGAAGGATATAGACTTGTTCAGCTTGGGGAAAAGACATGCTATACAGTATATGATAGCAGTGCTCAAATATATGAAGGGCTACCATAAAGAAGAGGGAAAACACTTTTTCTCTTGTTCCAGAGAGCAGGATATGGACCAATGTCTTGAAGTTGCATCAAAGCCTAGTTTGCTTGGTTATCAGCAAAAACTTCTTCACTGTTAGAAGAGTGAGGCAATGGAGAAGATTGCCTAGGGAAGTTGTGTTATCTCCATCACTGGAGGGGTTAAAGAAGAAGTTGGACAAGCATTGGTCAGGGATGATCTGGGAGTAGCAATGCCTATGCCAGGGGCGGGCAATTATTTTAGGCAGAGGGCCACTTACTGAGTTTTGGCAAGCCATCAAGGGCCACATGACAGGCAGCCAGGGGCAGATATATATTAATTTTCTAAATATTTTTAGGGGAACCGTGGGCCAGATAGAATGGCCTGGCAGGCTGCATCTGGCCCACGAGCCGCATTTTGCCCACCCCTGGCCTATGCTCTACTATGCTTTCTCCTGCTTCTGAGTTTGGCTGGTTACCATGAAGGAAACTTATTTCCTGACCCATCTTAAAACATGATTATGGGGAATTGGATGGCTTAGTAGATTGGTAAAGGATATAGAGCCCTTTAACTATAAGTCACTGATTCCAATTTGGTCTTAGTTGTCAGTGGCAGAAAATCAGTACTACTTGAGGGTCCCAATGGTATTTTGGGGCATTTTGGTCAAATATATATATATATTACAATGCAAAATAGAGCGACAGGTAGTATCTTGTTTTGCCATCAGCTATTTCCATGAGGTTAACAAGGATCAGACTCCATGGCTGGATTACTCCACATCCTGGAAGACATCTATTGGCAGATGCACAGAATACTATATTGTTAGACAGATTTATTTACAAGTAAGCTTTTGGAGGGATGGCACTTGGCAAAAGCAAGTTTACCACTGTCAAAACTCTAGGAACTATTCTGGTTTCAAGCTTCCTAGCCAGCATGTGTCTGTCTCTTGCTGCTTCCAAAATATTGCTTTATACTGCTCTGTATGATAATCCCTCTCCCAACATATCAAATTCAAATTGGATGCCCAAAATTAAGTGAGTTTCCATCCCTATGTATAGATATAGCGGGTTGCTCAGCCCATTAAACTCTCTTTAATTAAGCTGCCTAAACATATTTAGATTTAACTGAATGTTAAGGCACCAAACTTTAGAAATTTATCCCAAGTCTGAGAAAGCTCCCCTTCAAAAGTCCCTTCTCTATTTCTGGTTGTACCCTCCCAACTGTAGATAAATACTATAAGTAATTCATAGGCATCCTCAGGTTGGAATCATATATCCACCTGTGCTTTAAACAAAAAATACCACCACCTTTTTCTTTTTGAAAGGAAATTATATATGCTACCTAATACAGTAACTAGAGATAAACCAAAAGTTTGTATCCAGATTGAAATCTTTCCTAAATTTTCTCAGAGGAAATTATTGTCTCTAAGGTTTAAATGGTGATCTCCACTTCCATGGCCCTTATTCTACGTTAAATAGAAAAGGGGGACAAAATGTTCACTGTAGAAATTGTGGTGCATAGGGCAGGAGTTTAGTTATAATTAAGATTAAAAGATGCTTAAGGGGTACATCTACACGTGTGCTTTATTGCGGAGTAGACTTAGCTGCACAGTAGAGCATCACTGTCTCCATGTGTGCCAGTACTAAGGCACAGTAAACTAATTAACTTTGCCACAAGATACAGCAGAATAATTAACTGCAATCAAACGCACGTGTGGAAAGTGACCATGGTCATACATTGTGCCCAGTCAGGTAGGGGGCAGAACCCTGTCAACCCCTCCACCACCCAACACTGCCACCTAGAGCCCAAGGCTGACCCACTGTGTCCCCTGCCAGCCCAGGCCTGGCCCACCCTGGCTCAAATTGCTGCTGTCCCATGTGCACATGTAGATTCTTGCCTGGGAGAAATTTACTCCAGCTCAAAGTGTTCCAGAGTGTATTGTCTTGCCTTACTTGCATGTGTAGATGTACCCATAGGGGATCAGTAGCTAGATAATCACAAATATATATTTACAAAGAGAGGAGATGCATAAAACTTTTTTTAAAGTAATGTTTCTTTGAGCAATGTGACATTTTTTGCTTTCTTGAAGAAGATGCACAGAGTTGCCCTGGAGCTAAGATGTGCCATAATCTTCACCATATACCTTGAAGATGAAGTTGAAAAAATGCAGCACCTCAACAAGATAAATCTCTTTAGTGTCCCACTACCCTCTGATCTATCCCGAGAATAGATCAGGCTGAGAAGAAAGGAACCATTCAAGGTAATCCTGCAATATCTGAAGTAGGATCCAATGACCACGGTCTAATAAAATTCCATGATCGCAGTATCAAAGAAAGGTTGTTGAGAGATCTTAAAGAGTCAGATTAGATGTCTGACCTTTGCCTACTGGTTGGAGGAGATAGTCAACCAATTAGACTAATATAGTTTCTTTGCTGTACCCAGGCCAAAAAACAGATTGAAAGGGTCAAGGAAGTCAAAAGACTCTACATGATACTTGAATTACCATGTCACAATTTTCTCAATAACTGAAAGGTTAGAGAAAACGTAACAGTTGCTAAGAACATAAACATTATGAGACAGATTATCAATCAGGGGACAAGCTTTTTCAAAAAACAGGTTTTTCAACAATCATTTGTGTCCTTTTTAAAGGACAAAAATCCTTAAGTATAATGAAACAGTCTGTGGCCTGTGGGCTCTAAAAAGTAATTTCTAGTTCAAGTAATAACACTCAAAATATCACTCCACTGTCCCTGTTTCTTCCAAGAGGTCAATAATTTCAACTAAAAGCATCAACTTCATTCAATGTATGTATTTTAATACCTAATATCTTAATTCCATTTTAATTTTAATGTTTTTACTCTCCTTAGGAGTTATTGCTTAAGGTCACTGTCAACTAGACTGACTGTAATTACTTGTAAATTACATTGGCACAGTTCATTCTATTAGGGTAGGCCATAATTATCGTAAACATTATATGAATCTATAGTTGCTACTACTTGTGTCCTTAAACCCTGATTGAAGCCCATAAACATTTCTGAATTTCAAATATTTCTGTCAGTAATTTTACAACATGTAAATTTTTGGAGGTCCAAGTGTATTTGCAAAGGCCAATCACTCTCATGTCTGAAAGCTCATTTGTGGACAACAGCAGAATTTAAATATATACCATATTTGAAACTATTTGTTATATCTATATATGTGTTTGGAAGTTTGCCATTAACTTCAATAGAGCCAGGGCTTCATCTCAGTTTATAAAAGCCTTACCTCTCTGGCCTGCCTTACCAACAACTGGAAAAAGAACAAAATGAGAAGAAAAGATAAATGGATGCACAGAGAACAGGCTGTAGGGGCTCCACACAAAACTACCTGTCATCTTACTCTCCCCACAAAAATATTGTGGAAACATACAAAAATCAGCTTACAGCCAATATTAAATCAAAGTTGTAGCTTATGCTCAACTGAAGAATGTAATGATAGAAGGTCTATAAACAACTAAACAATTCATTTGGCACTTCATTTGGATAGAAAGGCCTTCCCAGCTATCTGGGCAGATACTATCTGGAGAGCAGCCTCAGGCACATTGATTCTATTCCAGTCTTCCTACAACTACACTATCTGTTTAGACACTGGATCATTTCAGAGAGTGGCAGGCAATGTTATAGGCATCAGTCAAGTGACCATAAAAGAATGTCTCAGACAGTTTCGGAATCCCACGATGCTTCACATTGATAGAAATATTCATTTTCAGCTTGCTTCATAACAAGAGAAAGTGAAAAATCCTTTTCTCTTACAAAAATACCCACGATGCTAGGAACACTGACAAACATTTCCAATGGGGGCAAAAACTGAACTTCACCTATTATTCTTGTGTTTAAACACCCAAATATAACTGGCTTTTTTTTCCTGAGAAGTGCTGAGTAACCCTGAGCCTAATGGTGTTTCAGAGGCTCAGTATATTTGAAAAAAATCAAAGCAAAGAATTTCATGTAGAAGCCTACATGGAAGGTTTAACATGAAGCATTACAATTTTGGCCATTCTTCATATCTATTTATCCATTGGAATCTTGTCATCAAATGAGAAGACATAACTATAGATAATTAAGAAATGTAACCATAGTGGAGATGAACTGTGTGATTTTACACATTAACTACATTAAAATCAAACGCACAGTATGTTTGGTTTTATATTTCAGGGAAAAAAATCCTCAACTTCTGTTCTCAGCCAAATGCTGTTGGTGAAGGGTGGAATGATGAGTAAACAGACTGTACTGAAGCATACAAAAGATGTGCAAGATATGGGGTTGGGCTGGTTTTGGGCTGGTACAGACTGGAGAGATGTCTATATATACTGCTTAGAAGGCACCGAGAACCTTAGGCCCTCCTCCCTACGCACATCCCATGCTCCAGGTAAGGAGAAATGGAGTCAGATAGGAAAAACTCTCAGCTCTCTGCCTCTTTCTCAGAAACAATTAGCACTGAATATATAGGGTGAAGCTTTGAACTTTCCCTATCCATATGGGAAGAAAATACAGGCCTAATTTTGAGGTGAGCTGTCTACCTTTTTGCCCTGTTTGCCCACCATGAGCTTTAGAAAGTGGTAGTTAATTTGGGGTAATCCTGGAGTGCCTCATGCTTATTTTGATTACTATTAGTTGATTGCTGATTCAGGAAGGAATCTCACTGCACTGAAGAATTGGCTACCTGTTTTGGGGGTTTTGACCTCCCATATCAGCAGTCAGGAAGTTTGCTTGACTTGAAGGATGTTTTGTTTATTATGCATGTATATCCAGAGAAGACCATCCTCTGAGAGAGACTGGGTTTAGGCCTTCTAAGGCCCCTGGTATATTACACAGATTGATGGTCCCCAACATAATTGCAGGAAAAAGAAACATTTGGATAAATGTTAGACACACATACATAGTTCAATTTTTAAAATTTTGAGTTTTGACTTAGATGGGGCCGCTGTTTAGCATTCATCTCCTTTTCACTTTCAGAAAGCAAGCAACAAACAAAGGGTCCCCAAATATGTGACTTTATCAAAACCAATGGTAGAATTTTATAACGTTTTTTATTTTAAAAAAGGCTATTAAGGGCCATAATCTACTCATTCTCTTGTCCTGAATGACTGCATTTATATGGGATTTTCTGCAGGTTCAGGGTGAATTGAGAGGGATTTTCTTTCTTTCACAAGTTATATGCAACAGTCAGTAATAAGTGGCAAGATTCTGATCTCAGTTAACCCACTGTAAATCCAGCAGCTCAACTAGCAAGTTCAACAGTTCTCCAGATTCTGGCTGGGACAAATGAGATCAGAATTTGGAACATGATCTCTGGTGTTTTCCTGTGAATTAATATCGTGGCCTGCCAGATCACCTCTTCTCTACTTTACTGGCTCAAATTTTCTAGCTTGTGCCCTCTTCATGCAAACTAGTCCCTTATGTTCCTGGCCTGAACAACAAGCTCATGACTTTTGTCCTGATCCTCTAATTCTGGTAGAAGCACTGGGTTCCTGGCCTGAATTAGGAAACTGTTATGGAATATACCAAGCCACAAGCATGACAGCATGGTGAGTAAATTCACAAGACTTTCTGGGGGCCTGTGTTCACGTGCTGTCTGATCAGAGTCTGTATTAAAAAAGGTTGAGTCTTCACCTAATTGTTAGAATAAAAAAGAAATATTTGCATACATTTCTAACACCAAATATTAAAGTTAATACAGCAGATTACAGTGCAAGCTGCTCTCTGTTCCAGCTACTTTACAGCTATACCTAGAGCACCCCTAAAGTGCAGAAATATCATGGGTGAAGCATTATTTGATCACATGAAATAGTGTTTGAGATATTTAGACAATGACCCCATGATCAAACTTGTTTACAATTACTTCATTCAGAAAGAATAATGGTATTAGTCCTCGTTGAATATAGAGGGTTTTTTTTTTTATAGTTTAACAATATTTATGTAAAGAAACAGTTTTTGTAGTTATTTTGTGAGACTATTACTTGACTACTGTCCTCCAAATATATAAACCAACAATGAAAAAGTTCAACTTACTTTTGCATAAATACTTCTGAAAAATCTGCCAAGTTACCTAAATATGGATTTAGAAGCCTAGGTTTAGATTCCCATTTTTTAATATCCTGACCATAATCTGTGCATCAAGCTATCTATCAGCTCAGTGGCCACAACAAAGCCACACGTATAAAAGCAAAGCTATTTTAAAATATCACATTTTCCTACTATAAGCTTAATGGCACTTTCTCCAACCCACTAGATTTATTAAAAACTTGAATCAAATTGTGGATGAGTAGCATTAAAAAAATTGCTGCCACATTCTTCTCCCTCATCCTCCCCTTCTATCTCACTTTTTAAAAAAAGGAGTTCACTCTTAAGAGTAATTTGAGAGCTGCACTGAGGGCACTCTTCACTGAGGATAAGCACAAACTGAAATTAAAGAAAAAAGCTAAAAAAATATTAGAATGGCCTATTCTCAATGTAGATGTAAAATTTTATATTTTGGATCAAGTAGTTCTGGCAATCACCTGAAAGATGGAAAGTATTATTATTGTAAAGTTAATGGATTGCTTCCTGCTTTTCAGTGACTACCAAGACTTCTCATTTTTGGGATTAAGTTTATAGTTATTTTAATTAAATATTGGCCATTTTAATGATTCTTTAAATTACAGACCCAAACTGAAGTAATTTTGTAGTGGTTTGCCTACTCCCGTAACCTGAATAACCGTGTAGCCAGGAGCTGATCTAGGAGTAGGGGAAGAAAGCTCAGTTACCTCCCCTTCCCCAACCCACTGGTATAGGCAGACCATGCTGCAGGAGCCTTTGGGCTCAGAGTGCTCAGAATTGTTTCACCTCCCCTTTCACCCACCCTGCTAACACTGCTGCTTTTCCTGCTCTCCCTAGAGTGGGGGAAGCTTTAGAGCAGCTTCTGCCTCTTCCAGTTGGGCTGCATGGGGACTGGGCTCAACTGGGACAGTGGTGATGGGCAGGGGGTTCCCACACCCTGTCTGGTCCCTCTGGAAAGCTGCCCATTTCTGCCCACTGCCCATTTCTGCTGCTGCTGTCTCAGCTGAACCTAGCTCCTGAGCAGTTCTGCTGGAGTAGCCAGGAGTGGTAGGTTTCCCTGACCAGGGACAGCAGGTGAAGCAGCAGTGCTAGGTGGGGAAGACAGGAAGGGGAGAGGCTGTGACTTGGAGCACGAGGGGAAGGGGGAGATTCTCACCTGTTTTGGGGACTTTTTAAAGTCCACATAGGTTCCCAAGATGTGGTCCAGCCTGAAAGGGAGGTGCAACCGCACCACCATGGTTGCAACCCCCTTTCAGACTTGGACACACCGCGGGAACATCTGGGTTCTGCCCCTCTGGATCTGCTCCTGCCTGTAGCCTGTCACAAAGTACTGTGCTGGGATCAGGTCAAGACTTGTGCAGAGATCAAATATTCCCATGGATCCCATCAACTTGGCAGACTACTGTCCATTTAGTGACTCAGGAATGTATAACTCATAACTACCTCATTATTTCAGTGTACTTACAGTAATCAAAGTGATAACTTCATAGAAAGAAGAATGGTGTGTCTTAATTCAACCAACATACTTTGCATATTACAGACACAGGACCATACAAAATAGTACACAATGACTCCTATGTGCTCTTCCTGTGACTCAAATCATCCAAGAATACCAGTGAATTTGGCCTACTGGTGTCTGGTTTCCTATAACTTAAATGCAAATCTACTTGATCACAGTATTTTAAAAAAATAGCTACATGAAATTCTGTATTTTGCACCTTTCTCAACCCAATTTTATAGCTTTTTCAAGACTACTCACTGCAACAAATAAAAAGCACTGTTTAAAATAACTAAATAAGGTACTTAAAGAGGTTTTAAAAATTGATAACTAAACATACTGTATGGGATCGATCTTAATTACTGTCCATGTGGAATTTTTTTCTTGTGGCTTTTTTCAATGAAAAAAACATTAATGAGAAACTTTAAAGGCTTGTTAACAATATCCTTTCATCAATCAAAGGCACTGCCAGTACACTGTGCTCATGTCAATTTTCACCTTACCACACAGCTACCATTTCTTACTTTCTTATCCACTCTCCCACCCTAATATATAGATCCTTGTCTGAGCAGACTTGAGGGTGATGGAGCCCAGACATTCTCCATCTGTCTGCAGCTGGTGCCACTTGGTCCAGAAGACTTTGGACTACTGCCCTTAGTCACTTAAAGACACATCAGTACCTGCAGTTTCTCCAGTCTCTGGCCCCTGCTTTTAACTGCCACCTACACATTACTTCACACAGACCAGAGGCTGTTCTGGATCAGCATTCTGTACAGAGCTCATTTCAAACCTTTGTGTCTCCAAAACTGATAAAGAATAAAATTGATGTTAACTTCAGCTTTTTAAACACCAACTTTTTAATCAAAAGCCACTGAACAGGAGGGAGGAAAAAACACACATGCACAAACAGGCAACTTACTTTAGCAAGAAAAAATCTATTTAAATCCTAAAACAACTTGATGTAATAAAATGTTCTCCCTGGCTAAAGAATAGCACACAATAAAAAGAAAAAATATCATCAAAATACATTAGCCTAGAGGACCCCAAACATTAAGACTATTAAGAACATAGAAGAGGGGAAGTTTTATTGTGGTAGGGTTTCTGGAAAAAAAAAATCTGTGGGAGAGAACTGGAGAAAAACCCATCCTACTTTTTCCATGTCCTGTATTAAGCATATTTATTTATTACTCATACACTATGTATGTTATTTGAAACAAAAATAGCACAGAGTCCTTTGACAAGCTATAAAGCTTGTATGACCGATTTGCACATCAGTGTAACTGAAATATCCTGCCCACTTCAATGGCAACTGAGTGTACTGTCAGTAATATTTTCCATTGTTTTTAAAGCCAGCCACAGTAAAACATAAGGAAGGTATACAGTGACTAAACAAGGGGAGAAGAGTATTAAAGAGAAGCCTTTTAAATACAATTATATTTGATTTCTTTAAGAATATAAGGAATTACAATTAAATCTGTAAATGCAATTCTTCAAGGATTTTTACATTCCTATAAGATTCTTACTGAGCAATTACTCTTGAAATAGTACATAAATCTTACAGGACTCCCATTGGATTACAGTGCTTTAAGTTTTTAAGCAATTTCTTTTTATGGGTTTTATTCTTTTATTGCATTTTTTAAAAAGCAAGTAAGTTCTGGAATACCTCCTTTCACAACAAGTACTTTCAGAAATAAATACAGACCAACAATACAGAATGCAAAATGGACCTATATTGTATGTTATAGCTAGCTCTATCAATATTTCACATTCAAATTTTGCTAAGACATTGTGAAAAATGATAAAAGGTATCTGTGATATTTACAAAAAACAATAGTATGAAGTTACTGTTTAGTTTTTAGTATGTCTGTAACTTAATATTATGTGGATCATATTGACAGTAACAATATTGCTCATACGAATTGCACCACTTTTTTAATTAAAGTATATAATATAAAGTTACCATCAAGTACCAAATTAAAGAACCTAGAGGTGAACACAGCATGATCTGGCACATAATTATTTACAAAGAATGAAATGGAAACTTTATGGGTTAAAACCTTCTTGCCTTGATAAGAAGAGCAGTCCCACTAATTCCAATGGGACTGCTTGCGTGAATAGGGTGAATAGAATTTGGGCACATATCTAAAAATGCCCTTATAACTATAATGAATCAGTTTTCTGTTTAAGATGCTTACTGTATGAGCTCATTACTTGACAAACTGTGCTTGCATGAAAGTGATCTGTAACAATCCTTTAGCCTAAGGCCCTTTACTATTTGGTATTGATACATAGGATGCAATCTACATTTTTCATTTGGGCATAAAACAGCACAACTAGTGTAGCTGCATTTTTATTGTAAATCTGAAACAGGAAGTACAGACATTTCTTCCAAAACGTTTCTACTGGATTTTGGCTTGCAGGAGAGTAGTCTTTGTATGGAGGGGAAAAATAGAGGAGGAAAGGAATGACCCATTGCAAAATTCAGTTTCTTCCATGGTCAAGGGCATCTATTTCATTATAAATGTAGTTCCGCCAAAACAAATATTATTTTTGAATCTTTCATTATCTTAGTCTCTGGAAATGGGCTAAAACAGCATGTGTTGGTATTAGATGCTGCAGAGCCAGCTGTCGTGCCTGGCTGCACAGTGTCTCAATGTCAGCAGTTCAAAGCACTGCAAGGCTGAATGGGAGGAAACTTGATAGGTCAGTGGAACCCAATTCCAAGTAAAAAAGAACATAGCTTTCTTGTTTCTAGGGTTTTAAATGTTTTTATTTTTTATTTTAATACTTTTTCTTTAGCTATATTTTGATAAACTATGCTATAACCTCTAGCCAGAATGAGCTGTAGGCTACTCCAGTGACTGCTTTTCATGTTCATTTCTACTGGCTTCTCATAGTTGTATTTAGGGCTGTACAAAACAATGCCAGTTTGAACCATGCTGCTGCCTTCTTCAGTGGAAACCTCAGGGCATATATCAAGACTGTTATGACAGGGCAGAGAAAACCCTCAGAGACAGAAAACAGAAAACTGGTTTTGTACTGCTATGACACAACAAGGGCAGGCCAAAAACAAACCCCAGCCTTTCTCGGTTTTGTTTTTTCTGCTAAATTATTTTTAAGTTGCTTCTGATAAATCAGAAACACTGGTATGCAACATGACATACCTTTTGTTCCTCGCATGGCAAAGTGCTCATGTAAGCGAATGATGTGTACACATTCTTGATAGCTCAGTTATGTTGTTCTAAGCATTTCATCATTGATGCTCCTCTTGCCAAAAGAGAGAACTCCACAGAATCAAGATTTGATTAATGGAAATCAGCATTATTAATGCAAAAAAGAAGAATGTTAACAGTACACCTAAGCAGCACTATAGAATCTACTTCTTGAAACTGAACCCCTAGAGGTTCTAGTGCCATAGCACCCTTCATTAGTCGGTCACACGAGTATGCAGTTTGGGCATCATTAGCAATCTCTGAAATCACTGGTAAAGAAAAGCCATTCTTCATCTTACTATCTAACTATAGCACCTTTCACAATACATACGTGGAATGCAGAATGCAGGCCTGTAATACTACTAGACAGCTAATTCCTGAGGCAGACTGTCTGAAGCACTGCAAATAAGGCAGCTCAGAGATTTCAACTCTGCTGTTCATTTTCAAATTCATTCTTAAACAGTAGAAAAAAAGTGGTGAATGAGGGTCTCCTAAACACATTGTAAAACACATGCATCTAATTCTTCTAAGCTATAGTGCCCTCTGTTGGAAAACACATGGACAAAGAATATGCTGCTTGGCCTACAACACAAAAATAAACATCAGTATGCAAGCTCATAAATGTATTCTGTTCAGATAACAAAACTCTTGGCTTATAAGTAAATTTCTATTATCATTCTACAGCTCCTTCCTGTATAGCCAAAACTAATGCTATCCTAGTATATCCCTGCAGTATTTTTCCACTCAGCTTTCACTATCTTCTAGACAAGTAAAATCATTTTCCCAACGCTACTTTTTCAATAGAGGGAAAAATCAGAATAAAATTATCAGGGTCAAAACCATTTATTTTATAATTATATTTTTACTCATATAGACAAACTATGTGTAAATCTTTTTTTATAGCCTTATATTTTACAGTACAAGCAGACAAATCTTAATAACTGATACCTCAGACAGTGTTCAAATTAACACTTTACTGGCCCCTAGTTCTATCAGCACAAAGAGCAGTAGGCTGAGCTGGTGGTGCTTAGATATCCAAGTGCCAACGTACAACCTGATGCTTATATACCTAAATGACATCAAATGCACCTGCAAAAGATTGTAGACACAAAAAATGTACCTGCAAATATTTGAGAGTGAAAGCTGCAAGCAAAGAACCGGAGGCTGAATGAAATTTTGCAAAAAAGTTGATTTTCCAGATTTTAAATATTTTATCATTACTGAACTTACAGACACTAGCCACATTTACTACTTCAATGGAAGAATAAGAAATGATACACTGTAGAAGAACACATGCAAATAACTATAAAGAAGCAGCTAGTGATGTAATATTTAAAAAAGGTTCAAGTTTACATTAGGCATCATGTTCTTTTGTTGGTATTATAAAAAATAAAATACACCCAAACTGTACATATTATAAGGGTATATTTTTTATCTCACGGTTCTAGTGACATGTACAAACCACTTGAGCTTTGCTTTCGTGGTTTATATTGCCACCAGAAACCCTTGATAAAAATACAGCCTTATATTGTACAGTTGGGTATAGTTTATTTTCTCCATATATCACGCACTGTGTATTATTTACACACATACAGCCTGACACGTGGATATGCAAAACAATTTTAATTAAGTAATTCTACAATATTGATACTACCATATTTGCTAAGTTACATATTGCAATATAAAATTCCTTTGTTAGCAATAAGCTTTCTAAAAAAGAGACACCTATAACAATATGATAAAGCATTAAAAAAAAAAATCGGTATTTTTGTGTAACAATTTACAACTCTTTTACAAGAATCTTTTTTTTTTTAAATAATCAGAAATTTTAGCTTCAATAGCCTTTGACTATCTGTATATTCCATGGATAACCTTCACAAAATAAAGCTTTGTCCCTTACAAAGGAGATTACTGAATAACATGTGATTATGAAAAGTGAAATAAAACAAAATGTTACGTAAAATTAGAGAATTACTGATTAGAAAGATAACTGAAATGAATTACACTTCCAATTTTTTCAGCACGCTACTGCAACTTAACAATTGCTTAGTTTGAAAGAAACATTTATTTTAGCATAAAGTACTTTATCAGCATCTATTTTTCTACCTACGATCTGCAATGTTAATAAAGACAAAATAATTTTTATTCATATCTTTTAAGCATCTTTAACAATTTGAAAAGAAAAGCTGTGAATAGGCAATTCAATAGCCATTTCCTTTTGAATGATTCTCAATGTGTTTCATTAACAACTGTTTACGTAAAACATCATTTCAACAGTTCAAACATCAAAGAAAACAGGAGAATCTTGGGCACCAATCCTGGCAGAGGTACAAGCTTTTCAATCTGGACAAATACAAAGCTGGGCAGGAATAGGGAGGTGTGTGCTGTAGCTTTTGCATTTCATTTTGCTCTCAGAAACACGCAAAGGCTTTAGACTGCCGGCTGTCCCCTCTGTGAGCCAGATGCTTCCTTAGAGGGGCAGTTGCACCTAACATTTGCCATGCCCCTCCCACTCCCTTATCCTTGCTTTAATGGACATTAAAAATAGAACAAAACAGGACTGGAGATGGGAACAAAATACATGCACAACAGGCACAGTCCGCTGTACTCATTCTGCTGTAAAATGTAAAAACAAGAAAGGGCATACAAGCTGCGTCCCCTAGGACACATCCAGCTTTTTTAATATAGTAGTGCCACCACACATTTCACTTCGGATGTTGTATTATATTTATATGTCACTCAAATATTTACCATTTTCCTGAATTCTACTGTGTGTTCTGAAAGCTTGTTATAAGCCAAGTATCTTTGGTTATGTGTTTTGGCTGTATAACAGCTGTGGCTGAACTGCATCAATATGCTAACTTTTCTTTCTGAAGCTTCTCATGTGACAAAAGCCACTCTTTCAAATGATTTCCTCCTGTATAGTTGCCAGTCTGTCCACTGCTGCAAATCACTCGGTGGCATGGTATTATAATAGGGAGCTGAAAAAAATAAAATAAAAATAAGGTTTGTGAAATATTTGTCTGCCTTTTCTTGAGTTTATTATGAATTGTGCTACTTGTGGTCAACTCTTGCATCTACTTATAGATCTAAATTTCCCGCCCCCCAGCAGGCCCTGCTTGGGGGTCAGTAAGGCTAGGGCACCCTGCAGAAGCAACTGCTACAGTACAGACGGGCTCCACAGGCTATTCCTTCCTATGATTTGTTTATGGTGAATACTATGTACTCCCCTACCCCCTAGCTCTCACTGCAACTAACTGTGGAAGCAGTGCATACCTAGGTCCAAAGAACAGCAATCAGTTATGAGCAGACAGAGAACCCAGGGAAGGTGGTTAAAGAGTGTGCAAGGACAGCAGGGAACAAAAGGGGCTGGAGAAGCAGGGTGCGAGAAATGATATGTCCCTGCCTCTGCTGAGAGATTGTATTAACTTAAGGGCTAATCAAGTGGTCATTTACAGCACGGGAGTGTTAGGTGCAATGTAAAGGGCTGATATGGGGCACCTGAGAAGTCTATGGAAAAGAGTATACTTGTACCATGCGGGGAGTGGAGAAATATTTCTCACTGATACTTCTGGCTGTTTAAGAACTGCAACTGATAGGAGTAGGAAAGAAACCCTAAATTCAGTTCTGCAGGGGGAAATAAGCATCAGGTTTTGGGCATAGGAGGTAAGGGATTAAAATTGGGAAAGAGAAGAGATCAGCAACATTCCTAAAAAGGAGTCTCTCTCCTCTCCAGGAGCAAGTGAAGTCCACATACAAAATACTAAACATTCTATCTGAGAAAAATGCCATTGCTCTGCCTTCCCCACACTTCAACAACAGACTCAGAACACACAATCGGACAGCTCGGTGATTGATAATGGGTTATGAAGTCTCATTCACAGACCAGTGGCCAAAATAAAGCTTAGATTGTTAGTGGCCAAAAGTCCATCCGATCAGATAGCAGTTCGGTGGTCTACATGAAATGAGTTGGTGGTTTCAGGCCAGTTCCCAGTGAAGCAGGTCACAAAAGCTGCTGTCACAAATGTCACTCTTGGCAGTGTCAGCAGACAGGAAAAGGAATGACTGAGCCATAGAGACTGAACTACTATCTCTTTCAAGATGGTCCTCCTTTGTTTAGGGTGAAACATATGAGGAAGACAAAAGACTTCCCTTTCCCAAGGACCAAAATTTCTCCTATAATACAAAAAGAAAAAAAATTCTAACAACTGTAATCAAAGGAATAAAAGTCTT
>NW_005842170.1:106455-107872 GCF_000455745.1 Alligator sinensis | reverse complement strand
TGAAATAACTGAAGTATATAACATTAAAAGATAAAATGGTTTAATGTCACATTGCTGAGATTTTCACACACCCTGCTAGTCACAATTTACTTTTTGTTGCTAGTAGTTTTTGCCAAGTCCATTGATAAATACACGTGTACTTCATGTACAAAATCCTGACTCCTGATAGTAGAGGGTGTTCTTTATCTCAGTCGGTATAAAAAACAATCTAGTTCTCCTGGTGACTACTCTTCAAATTAAATGGAGTAAATGGGCTACAAACTCAAATGGGCTACAAACTTATTAGTAGATATGTTGATGACTCTCTTTGGACAGTCCTAAATTATATAACCTCCTATTGCCAATATCTGCATTTTGGAGAACGCTAGGGCAGACTTTTCATTTCTTTACATTGAATATCCCTTGATTTCAACAGTGAAGAGAAAATAATATATAGATGGAGACAGAATGTCTATTTTCAAAACAAGCATTATTTTGCACTTTTCTTAAGGAAGGGGTACATAAATCTGCATGAAAATATATGTATTCTAAGAGTTTTTGAAGTGGTTTATGAGTTAAGAGAGGAAGAAGAGAAAGTGCAAATAGGGCAGATTTAGGCTTGACTTATGATCTAAGCAATCGTATTAATTTCTACATAGTTGTGGATCGTGAAGTCCATTATTACTTATCCACCCCATAATAACTGGGTTAGGGCTATCCTGGTTGTGTATCTCTACACTAACTGTGGTCCCAACTTTGACTGCAGTTAATATACCTTGAGTCAGGTAAGCTGGTGCAGGAGTGGACAAAATGTGACAAAGCTTTAATGATGTAGTTTTTTATCAAGTTTTTATTTATGCTCATTTGCAATGTCCTGAGATACAAAACTCACTTACAATATTACCATTTCCAACTGTGAATAAGGCAGCTATCACAAGAAAAACTTTTTAGCACTATGCACCATTATGTATCCTATTTTTTATAATTTCGCTGTACAATGGCTATTTTGTTTTTTTTAAATGTCAGTTACCCTAACTCTTTTCCATCAGCATCTCTTCTCAGCTCCTGCTGTTTTTGCTTGATCCTACAAAGCGCTGAATGCCGACAACACTTAAGACTAAATGCCAGGAAAAAGGACCCAAGTGCCTAAGGAAGTAAAGTAATGCAATGCTTAACTTTTAAACATGTATATACTGGCGCAGAATCTAGAGCTCCATGTTGGAACCCTCCTTTGAAGGCAGTTATCTACAGGTTTTCTTATGTGCAAACCCATCAAAGAAGATGGCCAGAGGAGGAACTAGTGATGATGTTTCCCAGTATATACCACATTGACCTGAATCCAAGATGACCCAGAATTTAAGACCCCCCAATAATTAAATTCTATATATGGAAAATTTATAAATTTGTTATAAATTTTCCATATATTGAATCTCATGAT
>NW_005842170.1:87014-106445 GCF_000455745.1 Alligator sinensis | reverse complement strand
AGGGGCAGGAAAAGGAGATGGAGGTCAGGTAGTGGGAAAAGCAGTACGGGGCAGGCAGTAGGGCAGGTGACAGTGGGAGCATTGGGGACAGGTGGTAGGGAGGTGGTGGGGGAAGGCAGACTGCTTGCCCCCCACAGCCCTGGACCCCTGCCCCCCTTGCCTTATCTCTTGCCATTCTGCAGCCTCTTTCTTCCCTCACCTCCACTCTTACCCTTGCTCTGGCACCAGCAGTCTCCATCTCTGCTTCAGTCTGGGGCACAGAGCATGGCTTCAGCCTGGGCCAGCAGCAGTGGCTTGGAGTCTGTTGACAGGGGAGATGCCACTGGAGGTCACAGTGAGAGCCCGCGTGAGTGTGAGAGAGCACTTGCACCCATTCCCCTTTTTAGAAACAGAAAATCGTAAAGCAGAATATAAAAAAATTGAAATTTGAGGTATGTAATAACTTGCATCTATTGACAGGGATCAAAACTTACAGTAGCCAGCATCTTGAAGCACTTAACCATGCTTCATTCCTTTCACAACTATATAACTACATTTGAAGTTACTCTGCAGTTACCAAAACAAACATGGTGTGATTAAGTTTGATCTACTGCATTTCTTCTGATGAATATATATCGGGGACAACACATCATCACCCACGATAACATGGGTGCACAAAAACTTTGTGCATTTATGTATTCCTCTAAATTAGTTTTATTTCATTTTTTACTTCCAAAAATCCTTGACAACTGACAAAAAGCACAGGTATAAAACGATCTCCTATTGTTTAAGGTGCAAAACTAATTTCAGATTGAATTGCTATGAAATAATTATATGACTTTGCTAATCACTTTGCACTAATTCTCAATGAAAAAAACAAAGGGAAAACACTTCCAGATGGGAACACTGATGCTTGAACAGGGGCGTGGCTTGCCTGAGGTTCCTTGGTCCAACAGTAGCAGAACTTGGGTTTTTTATGTTCCTGCCTCATGGTCTAATCTATATATACTGTACTGCAAAGGTAGGCAACCTTGTCTGGCTGTGAGCTGAAACGATCCACCCTGGGTCAGAGGCAGGCATTTGTCTCTGTGGTAAAATGGGCAGAGTGCCTGTAACTGGCACCTCCACTGCTGAAATTCCACATCCAAAGGATGGATCCAAAGGTTCATAGAGCAGACTGTACGCTGCTTAAATTTTCCTCTAGCTGGTGCAGGTCATTCCACAGAGCCAAGATTTTATCTGGCTCCTTAAGAACTCTTCCTAAGAACAAGTAGCTCAGGTTACTTCTTGCCCTAACCCAGATACTTTGTATATCAGAGCAAAATTGGGAATATTCAGTGTCTAGGTAGGTTCTGCTTTGTTTCTATCCCTGAAAGGGGGTAAGATATTAGGTTTTGGTACCAGTACCAGACAAAATAAAGCACAAAACTGTTGAGGTCCTCTCACCTCACTTTTTTCTGGGGTGGAAAGCTGAAGTGTAAGGTAAGGGTGAAAAGTGTTTTAATATCAGATTATTTTTATTTTAAAAAGTTAAAGCTGTGGCTATGGCTGAGATTAATAGGTAAAGCACAACCAATGAAATGAAAGATGCAAAATAAGCAGTGTTGCCCAAGCCTGCCAAAATAAGGGAAATCATGTAATGCTTTTCAAAACACATACAAAATCACACATATGCAAATCATATACTATTTGTCTATGCATCATATATATCATATGATTATTTATTGAATGTTTATGCATTATTCTTCCCAGTGCTAGAAATAATTAAAGAAAATACATTATAAAGACTAACTCATTTTTGTAATTTCAAAATATTGACTATCACTTCAGTTTGGTTTAATTGTGGTGACAACTTTCAGAGTACTAAAATAATTAAACCCGCTAAAATTTATTAGGGCCCTAAGGACGTTTTGGAAGGAATACTATCCTAGTTTTCAGCTTTAAAGCCTTAGCTACATTTAATGTAATTTTTATCAATAACCAAGCAGCTCATAATATTACAGCTCCATTGAAATCTTCATGCTGTGAAATCTAATTCATCCAATACATGAATCCATCACTTACACGGACCCTATCTCAAATGCTATAAAACTTCCAAACCCATAGATTTGTCTCCAACAAAAATAACATGAAGGGGCCTTTCAATCAATAATGGAATCCCTCTGATTCTGGTACCAGCTGAATATTTTCTCCAACTTTGCTTTTGTTCTTCTGGGTAGAGGCCCACAAGGGAAAGAGCTTGTTTTCACTCGCAGCCTCATCAATACCTAAATCCTGGTGAACAAGTGACACTGAGAAGCTGTAATCAATAGCTCCCTGTGCGTTTTTTCTTCTGGTCAAATGGTTCAGCACTACTGACAGGCCTGACACTTAGAACATGATGCTAAATCTTTATCAACAGCCATCTAGGTGACTGGCAGAACAAGACTCGGGTGGTCATTAACGCTCATGGCAATCTGTGAATAAACTAACTCCTCAATAATGCGTTTGTTTAGAAAAAGGTGGGGAAAAAAACTCTCTGCACAATGTATTGATTGCCTTTGAACTGCATTTAGCAAATTCTGTCTGAGGATGAAACAGAATGGTGTTCAACTGTGGTGCTCTGCTTGTTAAGAGTTTTCAATTTGATGCAATAGAAAACTGACCATCCTATTATACTAGTTGATGGACTGAATACTTACAGAAAGCTGCCAAACTGTCAAAAATAGATCAGTGAGGCCATAATGGAAACAGCTGAAATATCAAGTTATAACATACAACAAAAATCACACTTAGCAAAAAATAATCTTTCAGTTTGCTCATGTCCTATTGCTTTTCCACCCCCTATTCCCTGATAGAAACAAATACTGTAATATGAACCAGCATGTGTTCAAGTTTATTGCTAGCCACCTAAGGAATTAATGCACAAGTAGTTTTATGTGTTTGCAACATTTCAAATCCATACTTCACAATCTTCTCTTAAATGCACAATTACTCTATTCAATCTTGAATGTTTAAAACATTTTGGCTGAATAATGCCCTTTACTTATGTTAGATAGATTTTAGTGTCAAGTTATACAGTTAGTTAGGTTTTAGCCTACACAATAGCATAAGCAGATAGAATATAAAAGACCGTATACAGTTATTATTGCTGTTAACACACCACTGAAGACATCTTATTTAAGTCATAGAATAGTCATTTATGATGGCCTTGGACTAATCAGCCCAACATTCCCCATCTCCCAAGAGTCTCTGTGCTTTCTTTTTGATCCTCCTATACTATTCTAATGAGATTTTTAATTGAACTTTATGGGTTCCCTTTGAGGACCACAGACCTCACAATCAATCTAAACTGCAGTAAACTATTTGAAGTTTTTCTTGCAAAAGGTGAGCCATCCCTACCATGTCCTTGGCATAATTTGAAGCAAAGACGTTGCATCTCTCACAGCTGCTGCCGGCACCTTTTCCACCTTCTCATAAAGTTGAAGGTCATTGTATGAATTATGTGAAGTAACCTAACTACAAAGGGAAACTTGTAGAATGTATACTACAGAAATTAAGTATCAACCCAACATGATTTGTAGAGGAGAGAGGTATTTTCCACGAAATAACAAAATACAAGGGAAATGTTTTTTATTACTATATGTATTTTGGGTAATATTATTCATTTGAATTTTACAGTTGTTTATAAACACTTATTTTTAGTGATAATACTACCCTCAGTAATTTAAAAAAAATTTTTTTAGCGACTTAGGTCACATTTGGACCAAAATTTGTGGAAATTAATACTATTAAATTGATTCAGACTGGTTATGGACTAATAAATGTTTCTGAATACTGTTGTAAGTACCAATCACTGTCAACAACCAGATAATACATATTTCAAAGTGCAAACAATTGCTGATTTCAATTTTGTAGTAACTAATCTTGCATAGTTTTTACAGTAAGGACTCTGAGGTGTATTTACTGAACTTTAAACTATTGTGTTGAGGGAAAAAATGACAACCTGGCAACTAACAAAAGCAAAAAATTTAAAAGCACACACTTTGTATTTCATGTGCAGCAAATCTCTTATCATCAATGCACTCCATAACCAAAAATTACAGCTAATAATGTTTCAATGTACTGTAACCCCCTCACCCCCGTAGATTTATGCAATTTTTGACCCATCCAGAAGAGCAACACTACTCAAGAAAGGCTTTAATAAAGACCTAATGTAGCAGCTGCAGTACTCTAATAACTGTTTACCCATAACTTTTCCAGTAACATGTTAAACTGAATGCATATTTAGTCAGATTTTTAAACATCAATATCTTTGTTGAAAATGGAGCCTGAAAGTGCGCTTAGAAATAGACAAGGTTCAGTAGGAAACCCACTAAGAGGAGTGGTGCGCAGTCAAACAACCTAATGAATATCTAGTATTTGTGAGGTTTGAAAGCACAATATAAAAAGTATATTATAAGTTTCTGGGTGCATGTGAGACTTTTACCTATGAAGCAAAATATAGAAACACAATATGATATTATGTTTTGTCAATACGTTGTATCGTACCTGACAATACAAGATATTTTAATAGGGGAGAATGCTTTCCAATACAATATGGTATATATTAAGATAAGGGAATACAATGCAAACCTACAGGAAACAGTTCTCAAAGAATAACAATGTAGTTTTGTGCAAAAGGATATGTAATTGCTATCGCCTAGAAATGTATCCAGCTTTGCCCTCAGGCTGCAGTGGAGCAGCAGCATCCAAAGTAGCGGTAACAGCAGGTTGTGGTGTGAAAATTCCTGCTTTTTCCCTTGTGAGCAAGGATGAAAATAGTTCTGAAAATATACAGCAAAGCTATGGCAATTTTTTAAAGTGGGGTCCTATCTTATTTTAGTTATTTCCCATCCCATGGTATAGTGGTTTCTGTCCCTGATGACATACCAAATTTTTAGCATAGGAGAGACCACTGTATAGCTATAGAGAAAGACATATTGATAAAATACCATACCAACATTTCACAATGGAAAGCTGCTAATAAAAAAAATTGAATATTTCATTGTAGTTTAATGAAGCCCCTGCCTGTTCCATCACACACTGTCATTACAGCACATCTGTAATTAGATTCTAAATACATTCCATACAAGGACACGTGCACAGTCATTTTGTACTCCAGAAGGGCCATGTCTTCCCCATGTGGCATTTTCCACTTAAATTCATACCTACCAGTCCCCATATATGGGTCACTTGTGTGCTGGATTTTCTTTACAAATCAGGAGAAATGTGTGTAGGGTATGTGGCACTGTGAAAAGCAAAACTTTATCATTTGTGTATGTAGAGCCGCTTTCTCTTGTGTATACAGATTTTTGTATTCACTTTGCAACCACATGTTGTAGGCTTATATGTACCTTATTAAAGTAAATCCTGGGCAAACTGAATGTAAAAACAACATGGAAGGTCAAAGATTACAATTGATATGATGCTAGAGTAATAAATAGATGTAGTAAGGCATGGAAAGACACACATAGCTGAGGGCATGTGGTAATGAGGAAAAATATGTTCAAGAATGGCTGAAAAGGCCACAGTATTATTAATAGAAATGAAACTATACTTCTCTTTTTAAACAAGTATTCCTTGTTTAGGCATGTTAAAGGATGAAGAAACAGTAGCATCATTTGGACCATCTATATTAATGGCTTCTGTGTAACTTGTTTAACAATGAAAACTGATGAATGTTAACATCACTCCTATTAGCCAAATACAGCCTGCATCCTGGCTTCTGCTACTTCACCAAAGTAATGCTAATGTCATAGAGACACACATTCAAAACCCAATGACCTATATGGTAATCTTAGGGAAGGGGCATATACTCCAAGATCTAAACACAGTGGAGTTACAAAACCAAAGTCCCACTTCCTACCTTCTCTTCCATTCATGTTGATTTCTTATGGCCTAATCCCCAATGCCATGACCTAAGTAGCCTCAAATTTAGTACACAGTTCATAGCAATGGACCACAAACCATCTTATCATGCTGAATGTATTTGAGACCCAAACCCTCAAAGGGTATTTAGATGCCAGCCTAATATTCCAGGTTCCAGCACCCACTAGTTTTATTTCCTTCATTAAGGATTGGTGCCTGAGGCAACTGTAAGGGAGGCTTACTATCTCCTGTTTTTTACCAAATGCCATAAGAATTCAAAGGCCAGGCCATTACATAATATACATTTATATAATTTAATTACTATTTTCACAAGTTGAGGTTCTGGTCCAGGTGGAAGTAGGAGAGGAACCTGGCCAACCTAGGTAACTCAGATCCTGAGCTAACAAGGAACTGAGTCTTCACTACTTGCATATCATATGCAAACTCACACTGTCCAAATTGTGGAACTACTTCATAACTCAGTCAAAAGCATCCACATCCTGTCAGAAGGTGTCACTGTTGAGTGACAAAAGGTTCCCCTTACTTTAGAGTATGTCAAGAAAGAAAAAAAAGAAAAGAAAACAAAAAGTTTGCAAATAACCAAATTTGGATAGCTTGATGAATTAAATTAAAATAAATGCAATACGTCTTTCTCAAGTTTCCAAGCCCAGTAGCACTATGAATGGTGAGAAATAAATCATATTAAACTAGTTTGTGCATTAACGCTGATTAAAAACACTAACTGACCTTATTACTCATGGTAGAGTAGTTTTCATAGCAGATAAATTTGATCTAATGACATTTAGCCCACAAAGCTTTCTGTCTAAACCCACCATCTTCCATCAACTTTATTTCAAAGTTGACATGAACTTACAGGATTGCTTCTCATTGCTCCTCCCACTGCTCTTGCTGCTTTGCTGTTGCCTGCCAGGTCTGCTAATTGCTTGTAAGAAACTGTCTCTCCGAATTTCACATCTCTCAACAGGGTCCACAACACTTGCCTGGTGAATGAAGCTGCAAAAAAGCAGTCACACACTATTCATAAGCATGTCTCAAAGAACTAACAATAAAGATAGTCAAAACCTATGACAATTAAACCACAGTATGAATAGCAACTTTTCTATTTTATATTAAAAGTGCTCAGATTCTCAGTCCTATTATTGTGTCCTATATTACTATATTTAAATACATGATTATTAGAGAGAGTGCTTCAAGTAATTGATCACTATAAAAAGGGGGATTTAAGGCTTTGATTTTCCTATATTTTTAATTTGCTTCAAGTACAATTATCCTGTTAACTCACACAATGTGGTTTTCCATTAAATTGGCAGAGTATAAATTAGCATAGAGTCAAATTAAGGAGGGAAGAAATAACTGGCTCTACCTATTTTATAAAGCTCTTGCATCTCTTGTTAATTTCAAACTTCAGCTGGGACACACTGGAAAAGAAGCCCTAGAGCCAGTGGACCTGGTATTATCCTGGCTGACTGCATTTTATAGTAGAGACCCCCAAGCTACTATTCAGAATTCTAGACATTATAGAATGTAAGGACTGGCTGTGACCTTGAATGTACAGTACATTCTTAATGATAAGGGCTTGTGGAAATAAAATAACTTCCATTATTTTAGTTTTAATTCACTATCAAATTGCTTTTAGTGTTCATAGAGTTGAAATAATGCATAAATGAATACATTAGAACAATTTCCCCTCTGCGTTGAAGAGTTTTAGATTTCCAGACCAGGATTATTTTACAGAAGGAAAACCAATAGCTAGTTTAGGATTTTAGTTTGGTTTAACACCTATTGTTCTTTCAAGGTACTTGTAGAAGCTTTGAAGATAACTACAAAACACTTCTACTGTATTGAGAGGAACAAATAGGGGGAAAAAACAGCACACATGATGAAAACACCAGTCTCCTCCTTTGGCAAATAAAACATACATTGATTAAAACCATTCCCTTATTTTGGAACTGTGTGTCAAAAAATACCATTGATTGTTATGTACAAACCCAACAAAATGTGATTTTGTTCTTAAAGGAAAGCCATACACCATTATGTGTGTGTTAAATAATAAAAATCACTTCTTAACTGAAGGGAATGATAATCACTTCATTGAAAAAATCTGTTTAGCCTTTATTATAACATTAAGCAAATTAAACATCAGCATAATCCAGGTGATACTAGAAAAGGGTCATCAAAGAAATTAACTTTGTTGTTCATTAATTTACATGGATTAGTAGAGGGCAAAGAGATAGCAAATCTGCTCTAGTTTTTTATGATATAATTTCAAACTGTACACCATTTGTGGCAGTAGGGTGACTTTGGGGTTAATCAGACTGATTTGTCCTTTTAATTGCTTTCTATTCAAAGAAAATTCATTAGATAATGTTCTCTTCAAAATTCATGAATCAATTTAACTGAAGAAACCACATTAACAGCTTTGGGTTCATTAGCACAAGCAGTTGTGTTACTAGCTGATTGCTAGGAGGGTTTCCTTAGGCAAACAGATTTTGTTTACTGTGATTTCTTTAGAAAGGTTTATTTCAAATCAAATTGTTACTTATTATTTTTTTAACCTCTTTTTAAGCCAGCAAGATTAGTGTTAACCTTAAGCACTCAGGGGTTTCAGGGAATTATTGCCTGATGTCATTTTTTAAAACCAATGAAACAAAGTAAATCCACATTGCCAGGGCCTGACTCCAAATCCCCCATTGCACCCCCCTGCCCTCCTTTTTGGCAGAGGAATAAGAGGCGCACTAGGCCCAGCAGGGTAGGTGGACCTGGAACTTTACAAAACCTGTAGGAATAAAATGAGAAGTCTGTGCAAACTTAACTGGAGCATGGAACAGTTACAAGAAACAATGGAATGGTTCCAAAGTCATCATTGGAGAGCAAAGCAATAACGTTACTGTGTAAATTGATGGCCAAATTATTGAGTACCTTTTAACATTCTAAAATACCACATAATAAAATAATGATGTATTAGAATATAAGGATGGAGTTTATCATGTATTTTGATACCTAGTGTGCATTTTTTCAGATAACATATAATAGTGTTTTATGATAACAAAAAAACCCTGACAAAACAAAACAAAACCCCCCAAGAAGTTATAGTTCAAAATAATGAAATATTTAGCAATCATGCACATCATTTTATAAATGTATCTGAAAACTCAATTTCACCCTGTAGGGAGCAAATGCATTAATTAGTTTAAGCAGCTCTAAGAGACAGTGCCAAATACTGTTATTAAACTGTCTGCAAGTGTTAGTGCCTATAAGCATAACCTGCTCAAAATTAGATGGTTGAACCTTCACCAATTTTCAGTACGGGTGCCAACATTTTATGCTGTTAAATATCATTATAAAGTGTAGTAAAATCTGCACATAAAAATTAACACACATTCTCTCTCTATATGAAAACACTTTATATTTTCATGAGTTTAGGATGACCGCATAATTCTTGAGTGGCAGATCGAAGCAAAACCATGACTAAATTATACTACATCATCCAAACTTAATGGATTGTCAGAAGTACCATCTCTTCTCCATTCCCTTACCCAGTACTCAACACTGTATATACTACTTAAGAAAAATATTCTATCAGTTTAATATGCTCTCTGCTGCCCTCCTTCCAGAGAATGGTTGCTTCTCACAACAATAGAACAACCAATGTTATTTAAAAACAATAAATTCTGATTTAATTGCTCAACAGCTTGTCAAATTTTCCCTCTAAATGGACTAAGTTGCAGAGGCCATCTTAAACCACTGTACCTCCAGCAGAGCTATGAAATCCCTCTAAATGGACATTCATCAAATGTGGATTTTGAAAGGGGGATGTCTCATGAGTGCACAGAACTATAGGTCCCAGGGACACTGATTTAACTTATTTATTTGCAAGAACTTTCTTATCCAAAATGAACCTGATAAACACTTCAGAAGAATATGGTTTTCCAATGGTAGCATTAGTCAAATATCAGGACTGGCAGTAAGAATCAAAATGTTAAAAAAAAATTGTAAATAAAAATTCATTCTCCCATTGACATGGGAAAGTACAATAGCAGGCACTTACATATATCTCCAACTGTTTCTTCCTTGGTTTATTTTTAAGACAATAATGGAATGAAAATCCAGGCTGCAGGCCTACAGGCATTTCAGTGAAAGCTGCAGTGTAACACTTCATGTAGGACAAGGAGTTTAAAGTAATCTAGTTATGGATATGGGCAACGCTACTTTCCACTGATACCTCTGAAGCAGGTCAAAAAGGTAACTTACTTATTACTGGAGCAATATAAGGAAAGGCAGTGCATGGGCAAGTGGGTAGCCAGAAGAAAAGACCCTGTATCATGGTAAGGAGAAAGAGAAACCGGGATGCCTTATAGTAAACTAGGAGGCTTTGGATGTGAAAAACCTAAGAAATTAATGTCTGAGAGCAGAAATGGCTTCCCAGTGAGGGGGAAGAAAGGCGGTGATATTAACAAGGGAAATGGAATTTGAAGACAAGGATTAAACTAAGAAAAAATACACCTCAACAGCATACCTCTCGGTAGTCCAAGAGGTAAACTGCTGAGAAGGTGAGACCCAGGAAGAGAGAGGAGTTAGGAAATTATGTCATAAAGGAATGCTTATGGCGTGGTTTGGGGATTTCATAGCTCTGCAGGAGGCACAGTTGTTTATGATGGCCTCTGCGGCTTAGTCCTGAATATTCAGTGACCATTAGGATGGGTTTAACTACAGACACAAATGGTTGCTTGCACCTGGGGCCCTTCATCGTTGTGGTGCTAGATGAGGAAGGAATAAAAACAGACCACAAAAGTATGCACTGGGCACAGATATAGGCTGGAAGGTTTGACTTCAGTTATAGTACATATGGTAGGTCTTGGGAACATATTTTGTTGGCAAACAACAATCCAGATCTTAGGTGAGACCTGGAAAAACATAAAATATATAAATTAACTTTTCTAGCCTCAATGAACAGCTTCCATTCCCTTCTCTACTAAAGGAGTTGCCATTCCTACTAATCATTTCCCAGATTTTATTAGAAATCTAAGTTATAACTAAAATTGCACTCTCATAACTTTTTATCAACCAATTTTGTTGAAAAATGTCCACATAATATTCTCCTGGGCTGAGAACGCATGTATTCCAACATTTTTTCTTGAATTGAATTTTTATAGGCCAGTTATAAGCCCCTGAAAATAGAGACTTATAATAAGCTTACCGTTAATGCCTTACTGGTTCAGGTGTGATACTATTCTGGTAGTCAGACAATGCTTGTGAGAACACACTGCCTCATACAATGAAGTTATCTTAATGTAGGAGAGAGGCAAACCAAAAATATTGTTTAAGGTGGGTGTCATGAGAATTTAAATGAAAAGGATGGAAATTTTATAAAATCAAACAAATTACCCTCTAAAACAGGGTCTGTGGTATAGGTATCATAAATGGCATGGGCAACCTTTTTGTGGGGGGTGGTGGACAGGCAGCACAGCGGTAGATAGGGCAGGAAGCAGAATGGAAAGCAGTAAATCAGGCAGGAAGCACAGGGAGGGAAGCAGAAAGCAGAGCAACAACTTGGGCAGGGGAAGGGGATTGGAGCAGGATTGGTCCTACACTTTTGAGGGTGTGGGGACAATTTGTGGTATATCTGCCAAAAAGGCTGACTTCCACTGCTTTAAACAATACATTTCTGAAGTATCTATCACTGCTCTTCTAGGCATTGTAACTATAACAGACATGGTAGATGCTCTGTGAGATAGACAACCTGAGAATGGAAGAGTAGGAAAAATGGTGGACACCAGGTTAACGATGTCAATAATTTCCTCTCTCCTACTACATGCCTCCTAAGAATTCTTAGAGGAAGACAGATTGAAAAGGTAGATAGGTCCAATTTATCTCCTCATCCTCCAACAGCTGAAGCCTGACAGGAAAGGAATACAGATTATTCATCCTCCTTTCCCAAAAGTTAATTGCTTAGAACTTGATGAATATATTAAAGTCTAAATTTGTCTCACACACACGCACCATCCATCAAACAGTTAAACTGTATGTGTTAGGATGTATTAGCCAGTAGATAGACAAAGTTTTCTGATATTTGTTTTAATGACTAGTGATGAAACAGATCAAGCCTGACTTTTTGAGGATGGAGGCTTTCAATTTATCCACAAAACAATTGTCACTATAGTAGTGTAACTTTTTTTCTAATTTAAAAAATCTTATCTAGATATCTTCCATGTATCTAGATATGTAGTTATGTAAATGTCTGTGCTTGAAAGAGCAGGTTAGTCTCCTGTTCAATCCTAAACATGTCTGGTAAACTTCAGAGTAAACTAAGCAAACCAAACTCAGCCCCCTGGCAGAGGTTCAATTGAAGGTACCATGGGATCTGCTTTGCAATCCCAACAATAGGGCTTCCTGCCATATTACACCTGTGTGACAACTGTAGGACCAGATTCCCAGTGCACCATATTCTCTGCATTGGCAAGTAGGAAGGAAGCCAGTGAGATGCCAAGGGTTCTGATATGCCCCTGAGGCTTGACTGCTGCTACCAGTCCCAGGAGTGCACCTGAGTCCTTGAAGCTGATGTACCCTGGAGGGTAGGAGCCCAGTCACTTGCCACTCCCACTTCTGGGGCACAGAGAACTTAAAGGAGGTTCCACTGCATCCTGGAGGCTGAAAGCACAGATCAGCTAATTGCTGCCCCTAGCCACAGGGCACATCAGAGCCAAGGGCTTTAATGTACCCCTGGAGTGGGAGCCCTGATCAGCTGCCACTCCCAGCCATGGGGGTGCATCAGAATCAAGGGTCTTGTGATAAAGGAATTTTAATAAATAAAGTTAGCATTATTTACTGTGTATTGAAAGAGCACAAGAAATTTAGGTATAACTAGATAATATGAAAATGCATGTCATAGGATCATAGGCAAGTAGGGCTGGAAGGGACCTCATAAAATCATCTAGTCCAACCCCCTGCTCAAGGGAGGATCATCCTCGACTAAATTATCCCAGTCATGTGTCCATCTAGCCTGCTTTTTAAAGTTTCCAAGGATAGAGATAGACAACTTCTCTAGGTAGCCTATTCCAACACCTGACCACCCTCATAGGCAGGAAGTTCCTCCTAATCTCCAGCCCGAATTTCCCCTGGTGCAGCCTGAGTCCATTACTCTTAGTCCTATCCCCTACAGTCACAGAGAAAAACCCATTTGCATTCTCTCTATAATCACCCTTCAGGTATTTGAAGACTTAACAAATGCCACCTCAGCCTTCTCTTCTCCAGGCTAAATAACCCTAGTTATTTCAGCCTTTCCTCACAAGTCATCTCCTAGACCCCTGATCATTTTGATCATATCCTGTAAAGACAATAATATAATTAACAGGCTTAACCCCTTTATGCTGCAAATAACCCCCACAACTATGTCTGCATGCATTATATCATGCATGTGTGTGTGTGTGTGTGTGTGTGTGTGTGTGTGTGTGTGTGTATATATATATATATATATATATAAATAACAGTAGATACAGAAAGGGGAATGACATTGCCTAACTGAAAATATAAGATTAATTTATTTATTTACAAATCAGCCACAACCTTCATGAACCTATAAGCAGAGGAACTAAAGCACAAGCTAAGATGGTTCATAATAGTCAAGCATAAAGTATAAAAATAAAATTCATCATTTTCATTTAGGGTAAGTCCCTTTCAATTTGTACAATCCACAATTAACGTTGGAGTCAAATATGTATCTTTTGACATTTTTTAAGAAGAGAAAAGTGACTCACCAGAGCAGGGTTCCATTTTAATAATCCCTCAATTATTTACCTATTAAAAGTTCCTCATTTGACAAGTATTAGTTTTTTTTCCTGCTGCCAACTGAAACATGGACCTATAAGAGGGGTGTTGCTTTTTTGTCCTTTTCTGACTTTTTCAGCCCGAACTGAGTTTCAATCAGAAACATAAATTATGTTTATGAAGCTTGCTTACTCTCTTCTGCCCCTCAAGAGATAATGAGTAATAATACATTAATTATATAAGTAAACCTACAGGATTTAAAATGCACATAGGAATCATGCCTTTCAAGTATAAAATATAAACAGTCACATTTTTTTTTTTTTTTATCATTACCAGCACTATGTATTAGCTAAACTGCAAAACATTTTTGGATCAAATGAATGGTTTAGTTGATACAAAAATAGATATCCACCCATTTGATTTTAAATTATGAGGGGCATACTTTTATTTTCATCCATATTTTAATATTTCAAATGAGAGAATACATGGCCAAATACATGGCGACGAATGAGAAGTGAGAAAGCCTGGTTTCTGGTCTTGGCCCTTTCCTCATCTACGGGTATTTCATTTCAGCTGTGTCTCAGTTTCTCCGTTAAAAAGGAAAGATTACTTGCAATTTATTTACTTATTTATATCCCCCCAATCAACAAAAATCTGAATATCCATATGATGCACGCAACACTTATTGTATATGTTCCATTGAGAAAGAATGATTAATTAGTTGCATTAATGTTTGCATAACATATATTCAGGTATGTAAATACAATCAAATATTGAAACAGAACTCACATTCATTACATTAAAATTTAACAATTTTTATGACCTGGGTAATATATGTGTCTCTTGTAAGTACTTATCCTTTCTGTGTACAAATGTTCTGATACAAGCAAATTATTATTTGTTGCTTTACATTTTCATAGATATCTTTGCCTTGACATCTTCAGAGTAACAGTGAAATATTAACCTGTAGAACTTATCTAGGTCTTTTTTAAATAGAACTAATATCTAAAAAAAGCTAAGAAGTGTGATATGCACACAGTGGGTAGACGCAGAGCTCCACTGACTCAAGGGAAGCAAAGGAGCTATTACATAAGAGAGGAGAAAAGTCCCTATGAAACCGCTTGGCATCCAGGAGACGTAACTGGTTTGTGATTAGCTCTATAAATAGGTATGGCCAGGAGACAGTGGCAGCATTGTTATGTTTACCTTACAGCCCCATTCAAGATAACTGATTGCTACGGGTTAAGAGGTTTGTTCACCACATTGCTATTATGGTTGGGTCTTCTGTCAAACATCCAAATTCTCTCCACAGAGTGCAAGTTATTTTTGTTCAATTCTACGCATGCAGAACTTTACTTTCTAATATTCTAAAAAGACTCTGTTGGCAATCAACACAAACCAACACTGAAACTGGTATTATATGGAATCCATAAAGATGGTCTCAGAAGTGCCACAGATCAAGTGTGCATGAAGACTGGAACCATCTCATTCAGAAGTGGACCCTCCAGTTCATGGTTGAGGTCCACTGACTATGTGAGGATACTTTCTACTTCCTTCCTTATCAGTGCTAAAGTAAATCTGTTGAAAGGCATTACAATTGCAAGGCTAGACCACACCATCTAGTATCTTTTATGAGGACTAACTTCATATGATAGTATTAAAAGATTAAATAATTCTGGAGGTGTAAACAGTATGTATATTTGGCAGCAGTGACACAATATTGTTATTTTCACTAGCATGTCCTTTTGCAGCGGGACCACAAAAATTACTTGAGGCTGCATCTTTTATGCATATTTCAATGACCCTGCATTTGTGCAATTCGGAGTTAAGGTGGAGCCTCAAAATAGTAGGGAATTAACATAGCACCTGCACTGACTCAGACTAGGTACAGATATTCAAAAAGCCTGAGGTGGAATCAATCGAAGTTACATGATTTTCTGTAAGTGGCATAGTTTAGATTGGTAGTGAACAGAACACACATTTCCCTGGGGGCGGGAGTGGTGGTGGTGGTGGGGGGTGGGTGGAACACAAATCTTAGTCTGGGTTTTACCATTCTTAAACCAGTCTATGTATTCTGAACTTCATTCTCTCTCAATGGAGCATAGATGGGTTTTGTGTGCGTCAAACTTCTGTTCTGTTATGGGTATAGACCAGTTTCTGATCACTTACACTGGTAAAAGCGTAATGTCTATGCCTGCCTCACAGAGTGTTTTACTCCCCCACTGAGAAATGTGTGCTGTAATTGCAGGTCAAGCGGTAAATATTTAATCTGAAATTCCAAACAGCAACAATATAAACATTTAGTAGGCCTTATCTGAAAATTGGTGCTCAAACATGTAACCCTTGGTTCCATCCTAGGATGGAAAAATCTTTCTTTTCTCTGGGGGCATGAAAGCAACAGATAGATGTATATTATATATACACAAGAAAAGTATGCATATCTGTATAATGTATGCCAGTGACTATACTGGTAAGCAATATAAACAATTTTGCTACACTATTTTGAAATTACAAGAATATTTTGACTCTGAGGAGGGAGTCTGTGGGCATGTCTACATGTGCCTCTATGGTGCTGTTGTTACTGTGCCATCATTTAGTCCTTCCAAAAGGACGCAATAATGATGGCACAGTAATAGCCCATACTGCACCATGCTGCTGATGCACAGCTATTTTTAGCCCCTATGTCACTGTAGCAACACACTATACCGAGGGAGTGCATTGCTACGGCGATGTAGCATCATGAGTAGACGTGCCAAAAATGTGTGTAAGTGTATGTCTAAGGCTGGAGGGCCTGGAAGGCCACTAGTCCAAGGACACAGTGTGAGTGACAATCCCATGGGAGTGTGAGTGAGAGGTTGGGAGGCCAAACTCTTCTCCATGTGCTTGAGGTTGTGTATGTAGGGTTAGGGTCTGGGGGACTGGTATCCCTGTGGTGTTGTGGTGGCTGGAGGAGCAGCCAGGGTTGAGTGGATTTGTGTGTGAATGGTGCTGCTGGCTGCAGATGAAAAGCTGCTTATGCTCTCTAGTGCCCTCTCATTGTTTATATTGAATTGCCCTTGTTGTTTATATTGGATTGTTATTGTTGTCCATATTGTTGTGGTTGTCGAATATAGTTGTTGTTATTTGTGTTTAGTTTATTGCTAATTAATTATATTTAGCTAATTAGAGCCAGGCTGCAGGCTTATAGGTAGTCAGAGGTGAGGTTCCTCCCCCTTCACAGCAGGGTCCTTGCAAGTGTTAGCGATCTGATTTGCTTAATTAAGGACTTTGCCATTCAACAGATAAGAGTTATAGAACCAAATTCTGCCCTTAAAAGTAAACAACTCTCTGTGGGCCTAATCCAGCAGTTTTTCTTCAAGTTAAATTCCCTGGAATCAGTGGGCATTTTGCTTGAGTAATGACTGTTTTCTTATCTATTCTTAAATGCCAAATTTAGCGGCAGTTGCACGTGAATATATAAAGATGGAACAGAAAGGACTAACAAAAATGAGTAAAAAAATCTGATATAGTATTCTATGTTTTTGCATTTCAACTCTATGAAATGCAAAATTATTATTCTTCTTTTAACAAAACCTGCGTCCTACTTTTGACATTTAAATACAAGTAAGAATATGTGCAAAATAGAGATTTTCAATGACATAAATAACAACATCTAAGCTTTAATTTAGAACTTAAGCATGCTGAGATTGGTCTTTTGACTAGAAGCATAACTAACAGGGTTTGTGTGCTGCGGCGAGGGCCAGGTGTGGAGGAGAGATGTTGTTGAGGGCTGTAGGGGAGGGGAGTGTGTGGGAAATCTTACCTGCTCTGGGGAATTCCCAGCCATGGTGTGATCTGGCAGGGGGCAGCAGCAGCACAGACACTCCAGGGAGCCACCAATTTGGAGTCCCATTCCCCCCCTCAACTAAGTTAGTACTCCACTGCCCCCCTCCCTGTTATACTACAACTTTTGACATCATCAGGAATTACAAAGCTATCTACATTCCTTCTCTGGGGGAGATATAGCCAGATCCCCCCCCACAGTATTCCCTGCCAGGTGATTTGTATAGCTCTTCATAGAAGCAGAAGAGTTAAATGAAGAAGCCACCTGCTTATCCTCTGATCTTTAAGTAAAATGTAATTGCTACAAGAGAGGAGAATAAATGCTTAGGATGAGGACACAGAGAAAATCTTAATCTCCTTCTAGCTTACAAACTATATCAGTGAGTTTTTACACTGGAGAATGGATGGAAATAAACAGAAGCAATTCTTTTTCTGGGATTCCTAATTCAGGTTTGGTTTCTTAGAGTCTTTCTTTTCTCTACTGTGAGATTTTCGTACCATACTGGCCTTGTACAGACATTCAATTTCTTATGGGAGAATCACTGCTCTCCCAGAAGAAACCATGAGTATACAGATGTTCAGGCTTATTGTCCTACAGTAAAAAATGGTTACTCCAGGAGGAAAATGACCTGGGAACCACCAGGGTTAAATCACAGTACATTTAGTTTGATTAGTCTGATTGCTCAAATTCAATCTCACTCCCTCTCTTTGTATTTCTAGATCAAAATATTATCTCTATAAAAATAAGTTTCCTTTTTACTGATAAACACACATAAGCAGAACACCCTAACATAAAAAAGAAAAATCATCTTGTTGTCCTAGCTGGTAGGCATGCTTCACTGTATGTATATATAAGAAAGTAATGATGTCCCAGATTCTGCTTGCTTTGCTTGATATATTTCTTGAAACAAACAAGAACTATATAAACTTCCCACTATTGTTAGAGTTTCTGATTAGACCCTGTACTAGTTATCTCTACTGCTGTAGTAATAATGCTGATGGATATGGTTTATTGGCTAATAAGAAGTCTCAAATTTCAGTTTTCTGAGCTTCAGTTATTAAGAAACTGTAGTGAGCAAGTATTGCAAAGAGTTAATGTAGTATCTTTTCATTTAAAGAATCTAGAAGCCGAGTCAGGGTAAGCATTATTTCACTCTCATGAATATAAATGCTCTGACAATCTCAGTCTAGTTCTCAGTGCACTGGAACACAATCTCATACCTCATATTGCTAGGATGTATTGTAGTATTAGCCCTTAGAAATGAATACTTTGTCTCACTGAGGTGAGGAGGAATGATGAACTCACCAGGTAAGGTTCAGCTACACAGAGCAGGAGGAATAAATGACCCTCACCAGTTCAATTTATATTTTACGTTTTGACTTTTTACGTTTACGTCAATTATTTTAGCATCACATTTAGCCAAAAAAATCAACTAAAACCTTTAAAAATTTAAATGTTTAAATGACTATGAAAAATTATTTACATTGACTGTATATGGAAATGCATGAAAACACCTGTATTCAAAATGCATTAACTTCAGCTCAAGTAACTGTTACTCAGCTTAAAGTAAAATAAATGAAAAGATCTTTTTGGTTTTTAATAGATTGATGAACTCTGTTAAACACTTAAAAAAAAAGATGATACAATATTGTGGAAATGAATTACAAAGGGGGAGAGACAATTCTGCTTTTTGGTATTCTCCTCTCCCTATATTTTCAGCTGTAAACAAACAAAAACACACACATTATTGTTTGCTTTGTAAATGTCTCTTCCTTTTCCAAGAAATACTCTGAACTTTAATAGAAATGTGTTAATAATATTCCTGAAATAGCCTACTCAACAGGAAGAATTGAACAAACTTGTTTCACACATTTGCAGACTCACAGGAGCATGTGTCTCCTCCAGGGCATAACCTTGTTATCAAAACAATAAAAAGGTAGAAAATCTGATTTAAA
>NW_005842170.1:39514-84514 GCF_000455745.1 Alligator sinensis | reverse complement strand
TTATAAAGGTTTTTTTGGAGAGATGTTTTCAGTAGTTAACCTCTTATACACTGTTACGGCCAAGTAACAAAAGCCTGACAAATGGAAATGTCATTTGCTTTGAAATGACATGATGCTAGTTTAGCAGCGGTAGTATACAGTAATTGTTCCACTGGACAAGAATAGTAAAATTGAAAGCAAATGTTTGAGGTTCATTCCACAAGCTCAAGTGACTCAGCATTCTTTTCCATTGAAGTTGAACTAAAATTTCCCATTCTAGTCAATTCAGTCCTCTTTCCTATGAGGCACAAGGGGAACACAAAAGGTAGAAAGAGGTAGAGAAGTCTTGAAAATATTTATATAATTTCATGTAGGTTTGGTTGCATATACTGAATGCTTGTGCACATCTAAGATGGGAGCATGGATTTATGTCATACAAATACAGACTTAGATGAACATTTGTCTGTACAAATAACACTTCTATACAAGAGCAGAAGGGTGTAGCCAGTGTGATATGTCTCTTCCCATAGTGGGTATTTACAGAAAGAATATAGAGCAAACCCAGCACAGTTGGGGTTATAATATCTCTGAGGAGTGAAAGATTACTGTAAGAGGAAATATGGGGAAGAGTTGCTCTATGCACCTTCACCCTCAGAATCCAGCAGAGCTGGGAAAGTCAATGTGGATGACAGGAAGGGGAACTCGGCAGACACAGGAGTTGCTAGTAATCTGTATCCATCATGAATCCTCAGCTGTTCATGGTAACAGTTAAGAGGAGGGCCTTCAATAGCTGGGGCTTTCTTTCCTTGAGAGAGGTAGAACCCTTGTACCAACCCATTTCTTCTAAAGCAGTTTTTTCTTTGGACCTCCACTTCTCTCCTACTTGTACAGTTAAGGAAGTTTTTTTATGAGTATCTGGTCTCACAAAGCCATACAGCAGGGCTTTCCAGCTTCAGAGTGGTCAGGAGCTACATACCACATGGGCTGCACGCTGCGGGTACCATGTGCATCCTTCCTTGCTGCATATGCAGCCCTCCCATTACTGTGGGAGCAGCAAAAGCCTACCTCATCCTGTGCTACCACCATAGGAAGACCCACCACAGCTTCTGTGTGGATGAGCTCCTTCCCTCTTCCTCACGGGGTGCTGCTGCACAAGTAGCAAGAACTCTCCGCTAGCTATGCTTACCCTAGCTTACCAAGCCCCCTCCTGCCATACTGCCCTGCCCCAGAGACTCTGCTACCACCAGAGGAGCAGGAGCAAGGCAGAGGGGCAGTGGTGGAAAGTGAGGGCCAACTGGGAGCCTGCAGGCTGTAACTTCACTCCTCATGGCTGGATACAGCCTGCAGGCTGCTAATTGAACAGTGCTGCCCTATAGGAAACTCCATCAACACGAGTTTGTACAGTGTCTGGAGGCTTGACCACCACCCCTTTTCTATGTTTTATAATACAGGGTTGTTTTGTTGTTTTTTTTAAATTATGATACAATGAAAGTCTTTTAAATGTAAAAACACAGAAAAGGTACATTCTAACATTTGTTATATTGCTTTAGGATGGATACAGGTGTCATAGTGCACAGAAAATTCATAGCTATTTACATTATTATCAGGTCAATACATGTAAAGAATAAATGGTGCATTTAAATTTAATCTCTGGGTACATCTTACTTATTTTTTAATAAACTATTCATTCAACAGGTATTTCACTGTGGTACAAAACAGATTACTTATTTTAATGCAAAAAACTGAGCATTTGTTAAAACAGCTTCAGAATTATGCTCTTACTAATGAACCTAATACATAAAAAGCAATATTCTACATCATCTTTAAAGGTTTCTCTCCCTCTTCCTACTCCCCCCTCCCTCCTTACCAGACTCTTGTCTTCACTGTACATAGTTTTGATCCTTCACATGAGAACTAAATCCTCAGTCTGCATGGGCACTGTAACTGTTCTAGAAGTGGCAATAGCTTTATTAACAAGCTGTAAGAGGATAATTCCTGACAGATTTCAAAAGGTACAGACAAGATATTAAGACTTTTCATGGACACATTATACATCTTGCTTAAAAAACTCTAAAATAAACACACAGTTAAAGGTTTCAATTTGGAAGGTTTAAATCAGAACTTTCAATTTTTGTATAATATTGTGTGTTTGGACAAAATAACCTGACTTTGTTTTATGGCTGTTGGATGAGAGTAAGTTAGGATCTTATATAACTTTTAGAATACAATCATTTGTAGTGCTAACAGTACCAACAAGAACCTGTCAGCATTTCTAATCAGCCCCATATCTAAGGGTTTAACACTCAGGTACAGAAATATGCTCCAGGCCTATGTTTGCCATTCAAAATGTCACTCAAAGAACAAATATTTTAACTCCTTTGTAAGGAGTTAATTTTAGGCCACTTTCAAACATACCATCATCAATACTAGGAAGCAGCAACTATGAACAATATACCCCCCAAACGGTCCTTTTTTGGTAAAGGTTTTAGTGAAATTACAAATTACTAAAAGAGATTTATCTGAAACGCCAAAAATGGCTCCTGCAAACAGAGAAAATCAAGTCTACTGAGAATCTGATTTTCACACATAACAAGCTCCAATGCATTAACTGAAGTCAAAAGTAACTGCAGTTTTAGTGTATCTAAAAATTAAGGATGTCTTTGAATACTGTATCTATACATAATGGAGGGAGTTTTTCATTAAATAACTTTATCATTTAATATAAATAAACGCCCATTTTAAAGTTCCAAAATGAGGCATCCTTTCTTGTCCAAGAGGTCTCACAAAAGTATTTCCAGAGCCTATTTCAGTCACAAAGAGAGCTGGTCAGAAAATTCAGACAAATTTGAAATTACAATCCAATATTGGAAATAATTTGGTTTCTTTTAATTTATATTTCTATCCCAGCCACAGTGCTCATTGCAGAATACGAGGCACGGACCCAAGAACCTGAGTAATATACGTCAAGAGCATTCCTTACTAGCCTGGAATTGTTAGATTCCAGGCTCACATAGGAATGAAAACATTAATGAGAACCTGGCCCATAATCTTCTAACTCAATTAACTATAGCATGCATTGTAGCTTTTACTATAGCATATACTACCAAATTCCATTTTAACCCTTCTTTTTCTGTTGATTACAGTTTTCATATACAAATTTCTATATATTAAAATTTTCATGATTGAACCAGATGAAAGTTCCTTTTGTTGTTCCTTAACAAAAAAAGGTGGAGCAAATTCAATTCAACTGTATTTGCATTATGAGGACACTGAAAAAAAAAAAAACACACACACCTTCATGTGTTACCATAACAAGTTTACAGGACCTACCTCCTCTTTTGACCCCTCTGTTAACAGGGCTTATAAAGCTGTCTGAAGTTGCTAAGTAAGTTTTGCCAATAAGCTGTGGCAGGTGCAGCTTGTTAAACCCACCAGGCTCTAAGAATGGTGAGTATGACCATCTGGTTATAGTACACCATGGGCAGACAGGGAGGTCCTGCTTGGTTTGTGGAGAAAGTTGTGTTAAAGCATTCCATTATTATTACATACAACAATGAAGTCCAGGTTGAGGAAGGGGGTTTCATTTAATGTCACAGAGGGAAGACAGAGGGAATACAGACTGTGTGCAATATGGTTTCCTGTTCACAGTTCTAATGAAGCATTATATCATTTCCAATCTTAAATTGCTGTTGTTAGACTTCAGGCTTAGTTACTTGGTCAGACTCATAGGAGATTTATGGTTCAAGACATGTTTGAAAAAAATTAGTTCCATAGTTTTAAAACTGTGAGCCTTTCAATTTGGGAATATGGAACATGCTCTCACGCATTAAGTCCTAAATCGTCTTTTTATCACAATTGGCCCATTCATGCTCTATCAGTATCAATGGGAGTATGCCCATCAGTTTTGACATCAGCTGGAGCACAGTTTGACTAACCCCCTCACTATGTTAAATGATATTTTACAAACTGTTTTTACGTGAATGGGTGTATGATCCACATTGTCCTGTTGTACTGTACAATTGTATACTGTTCTTCCAAGCTGCTAATTTGAAGTCTACTATCCTCTTCTTTATGAACCTGAAGTATCCGAGGAAATTTACTTAAAGAACAACTAATACTCTCCATGAAAAAGGATAACAGTGAGGTCATGAAACATTAGAAAAATTATCCATATGTATTTTAAAAAAGGGTTGTATAACAATAAAATGTACTATGACTGTTAATAATCTGATTATGTCAGAAAGGATGTGTAATTTCTAGTTCTTTCTTTAGGTTTCTCAGACTGCTTGCAAAGGACCTTTGTGCAAAATGAGGAGATAGGATGAGATGTGAGACCATTTCTCTTGTAGTTCTCATCGCTCCAAGCATAATTGCTTTTTTTCATATAATTCCACTTAGAATTACACTGATGAGGTGTTTTTATAGTTTCGTTTTTCAATATGGTCCCAAATATCCACTCCCAAATGGCTCTGGATCAAGGAATTTGCACCCTCTGTTGCTTTGTGAAGACTCTGTTGCCAAAGATAACTGCCCTAGAAAATTAAGATTTTAATTTTGAAATATAATGCATGTTTTGTGTATGAATACAGCAGAATAAAAATCCCTCACTAGTTTATTAAAAAAAAAGGAGCAGTAACTTTATTTAAAAGATTATATTTTTGTTATTAATTTAACAAAAATAATATTCTGTGAAAAATTTAACTGGCACAGCACAGTTACTTTAAAGTAAGTTTTCATTAAATTAACTATTATTATGCTTGTATCAATTCATTATTGTATTGAATTATTATCTCGCAAATATATAAAATCAAGCCTCTGGTAGTCTGCATTTTCTTATAGAGAATTAATAACTGCAGGTATTGAATATAATATATCTTCTAGACATATAAAAGGAACTAGAATTAAGGCGCAGCAATTTACTTTTGGAATTTCCTGAGTTCAACCACAAAATTTACATTAACAATAGAGGGATTTTTATACTTCACAGGAATATATATTTAATCAATGAGCTGTATAATACATACACACCATTTTATAAAGTTATTTAGCCACCAGACCGACAGTGATAGTATTACACGGGCATTTGTATGACTACTGTACTACTGTAATTTCAACTCTTGAGGATTGAAGTAGTCAAACAAAGATGGACCTTGCCAATAAGCATGCAGGTAACTTTACTAACGTGAATAGTCACATCATGGCCCTCCAGGCCAGTTTTTCACAGACTGGGATTTGAAATTAAGTAAGTAGCTCTTAAGTAGCCATCCAGGTTGGACATAGGTCCTATAACACAGTGTTGTGCCAGGAAAAAGAAAATTGAGAAGGATGAGAAGAAATACAGGTGTCCAAAGGGGTACGGATGAAGAAGAGGAAAATAGAAAAGGAACACGTATGCAAACTCCCCCAAATAACCCATTTCACTAATCTCTTTATGAAAGAACCATTCTAGTTTTTCAAGTATTATAGGACTTTCAGTAGGTTGCCTAAATACATATGTAACACCCCCCCACACACTGGGTTGTGGGGGGTGTGTGTGTGTGTGTGTGTGTTTTATGTGAGCAAGTTGGCCCTTGTTGTTGTGGGCATGCACTCAGCATATGGCAAGATGAGACCTGTATCTGGGCAAAATATGTAAAACCCTTTGGCCTCAGTGGCCAGAGGAAGCAGATCCTCCAGGCAAATTGGTTAAGAGAGAGGCACTCCCTAATTGGACAAGGCTTGGGTTATGTCACACCAGGTATATAAGAACAACTCAACTAAGGTTTCTAGCTTTTTCTCCTGGGGCTATTGAGAGCTGCACAATTGAAACGGGAGCCAGAAAACTAGCTCCCTCAGTGGGGTGGGGAGTGGGCTCCCCACCCGCTTCACTGGAGAGGCAAGCAAAAGCTGTGACAGGAAAGCCTAAGGTACAAGAAGAGAAAATCTATCCCGGAGTTCAAGACTCCTATTTCCTCCCTCTTTCCCCTCTTTTTTTTTCTTAAGTGGGTTAATGCCATGGGGATATTAATCCCTGGAGCAAACTGCCCAGGAATGGGTCCTGGCAGTTACTGGCCCCCGTGTCTCAGCCCAGTGCTATAGCTGAGACTGGATGTCCAAGCTGCAGGACCCTTTTGGTTGTTTCACAGCTATTGCATTTCAGCCTAGCTATGCGGCTGAATCTCAGCCATATGTTTGGCTGGCAGATTTGAGCCAGGGTGAGACCTAGCACTACTTGCTGTTTATACAGACCTCAGTGTAGTATAGGCCTGGCTGGCTTTTTGCTGTCCAGTTCAGGCCCAGCAAGATAGGCCTGGGCCTCCTTTTGTCCTTTTTGTAGTTTGTCCCAACCAAGCGGTCTGGTTGGGTGCTAGATGTAGTTCAGGCCTGGGCGAAGATAGGCCTGACCTTTCCTCCAAGCTCTTTTGCAGCTTTCTGTCCAGCAGAGCCAGGATTGGGATTAGGAATTTTGGAGTGCAGTATGTTGACAAAAACTGCAGTTAACTCCTCAAACCCACCATATGGAAGTTGAGGTCGGTGCTCCACTACTTCTCCAGGAGCAATGGAGTTCCTTGCAATGCAGGAGAACCCATGCTCTCAAGCAGCTCCCCACGGCGCTAAACGCAAGCAGCAGCTCATAGCATTCTCTGGTGTGGGCTCCTTTCCCCAGCCCATTGCTGAAGGGCACGTATAGAGGTGCAGGCCCCCAGAACTCCCCATTGGGGAGCCCTAAGTCCCAGACTGCCTGGATATGGGTGAAGCCTCCCTAAGAGGGTGCTACCTATAGACTTTGCTCTGTAGTTAGTAGTGTTTTAAATTGCATTTGATGTTTTTCTCTGTTTTTTGTAATGTATCTGTGTTTGTGTTTACACTGTTTGTGAGGAGGAGGTTTTGTTTATGCAGGACACCCTAGTAATTCGTTTAGCGTTTCCTGGCGTGGGGACTCAAGCCCAGGTAAAATATATTTAGTACCACAAAACTGAACCTGGCCATTGTTGCTGCTGACTGGCACCTGGCAGAAGGGTTACACATATTTACTTGATAGAAAACGCCAATTTCTTTACAGAATTCCATACTATCTGGTAATAATACACATTATATATGTGACATAAAATACTTTCCTTCTCATTTGAGGCCCTCTCGACAAACCCCATGAAATTAACACATACAGAAAAATGTGTTTAGACAACATTAAGGGCATGCTTTAAATTGACAACAGCCAGAAAATTCAAAATAAAGGCTGACACAAAGGGAAAATGCATATTCTTATATCTGAAAACAAGGAGCTATGTTCTTATATCTTACACTTTAGGATGATAAACTGTTCTGAATTCTTAATAAAAACTACTACTCCAACTTCTTAATACTTTCCCCTTAACGAATGGTCAGTTAAGGTCAGACTACCAACCTTAACCCACCTCTTCTTCAGATAAAAAAAGTAAGACCTTTATCTGCATTTATATGGGGTTTTTTGCATTAAATATCAATAATGTTTACTGGAGCATTTGGCATATTAACTGTATGGAAATGAGTTTTTATTTTCTTGTTTGACCAAAAAAGAGTTGTAGTTTTAGTTTCATTCATTGTTCACCCATGTAAAGACAATCATGAGCTTCAAGCAAAGTGCTAAAATATAAAAGCCCACATTCATTCATGTACTGGTCCAGGCTGCAGCACTATAAAGTACATCAAAAGGTGTTAATGGTTTCAATATTTATCTGCTGCAGGGAAGCACTCTAAAAAGAAGACAGAAAAAAAAATTCTGCTAATGGCTGTGTCTCGCCATTAAAATGAAAAGCTTAATGCATCTTATAATCAGAGGACAATTTGCAAATCATTAAGAGAAATGTAAAATTCCATTAAAATACAAATCAAGAGTCCCTCACTGGACTAATAATCTTTTTGATATTATTTTGCATTTCACTATTTCTGTTCCCAATATCCAGGCACCACAAATGATCAGTTCTTGAACATGCTATTTACTACAGCCTACTTCTTTAACGAGAGACTGAGAGAAGTATAATCTGCTATTCAGAGCAGGTACTAATGAAGAATTCCATATATTCTGAAATTTAATTAAAACCCCAAAGATTTCAAATTAGATGCAATTTGAAATGCCTGGGGCAGAAATACATGCACTTGCGTGGCAAGGGTATCACGCTGAAAGTTGATACCGTAATTGGTCTTGATGTATTTTTGTGTTGCCAGGCTGAAGCACAGAACTCATAACCATATAAAAATTCTCTGTAGATTACCTGCTCATTGAAAATGCCATCACTCAGGTAGTTCTCTACTAAATTACCATGCTACTAAAATGCACAAAGTGATTCGAAGAGAAGAGTGGCACAGCTGGTCGACGCTGCCAATGAGTTATGCATGCGTCGACGCTGCCTTTTTTCTTAGTAAAATATGCTCAGTTGAATATTAAAATATAATTGGCATTCAACCTAAGTAGCTTAAACCATTTTGTTATCTTCTTTTAAACCGATTTGGCTCCTCCACAGTTATTTTCAAGGATGCGATTCACAGACTAATGACACCATAATATTCAGCTAGATTTGTACTGTTTTACATTTGTCATAAATAAGAACAATTTCTACAGCCTTCTAGGGATGTCCTTTAATACTGGCTCCTCTTGAACATCAAAAGCCCAATTCATGAAAAAAAGTGTGCCACTTATGTTGGTTCTTGCATATTTTAGTCTGAAAAGAGTATGGGATGCAAATTTTCAGTGAAAAAATGTATGTTTATGCAGTTCAGTAACTCCTTGTTTTTCTAAAACATTTACACTTATACAATCTGAAAGGAGATATAGCAAAAGGCTTGATTTCAGGTGAGAAAGGGGCATTCTCAGGTCAAGTAGTAAAAGTGTCTGTATTCAAGAATTCATTCCCTTCCAACCTAAATGAATATATATAAAGAGTAGATACATAAACCCTGCTGCAAATCCCACAACAACATTTTCTGATATGTTTTGTGAAAAAATTAACAATGGCATTTAGTAAAGGAAACAAGGTGGTTACCATAGTAACAGTCACACTAAATACATTTATGCGACATCTGAAACAAAACATTTCAAAGCAACATACTTTTCAAGATGTCATCAATATTGATGTATGTTTCCCTCATCAGTCTGAAATAAGTACAATAGCTCAGTTAAAAGTTCATATGTGGGGGTAGGTAGTTTATGAAATGCTTTTTTTGTGCCTCTTCGTTTGCTTATATAATACATCATTTATTAAGTGTGCTACAGGTCTAGAAAAAAGTTTCAGGAAAATTAAACAAACTAAAACAGGCAGTATAGAAAAAGAGAATCTTACTTTCCCACCTACCTATACTGCCACTTGGAGAGAACAACATAAAACTGATAAACTTAAAAATTATTTTTTATAAAAGTAATATGTTTATTCCTCTTAATTTGCACATTGATACTTGGTTTCCCTGCTATTCTATATGATATCCTCACTATTTTTTTCCAGAGATATTTGATGAAAGGTATTATGCTACTTTTAACAAGAAAGAAATATAATTAACTCTGGTCTATCATCCCCATGAACAAACACACACACAAAAATACTTAGTGCACATACTTATAGTTTTATTAAAATTGTAGAAGACAAGTGAAGAAACTGAAGGCTGTGAGAAATGCAAGACTTAGTGCACCCATATGGGAGGTAGGCAAAATTTGAGTTGGGTATTTTCAAGGGGAAGCCATTAGACCTATGGGAAACATATTCTAGCTACCAGAGTGCAGGACCACGTGTATGGAAAGTTGAGGAAAAGTTTATAGATCCAGTAGAAATACTACTGGCAGCCATTAGCAGCATCTCTAGATGTCTTATACCTAGTTCTGAGCCTCAGACACAGTGGGTCTCTACCTAGTCCTACTGAATCACTCCATTCAATTCCTCCCCCTCAACTCTGAATGCCATAGAAATTATACAGCTTAAAAGTGCCGGACACTATAACACATCACAAAGACCATAATTTACATTTGTTCCAACAATGCATTTTTCATAGAAGGCCTAGCATTTTGTGAAGACAGTTTATACACACAGATAATGATGCCAGCATATTTATTCCCACAGTTATCAGTGAGTACAAAGGTAAGAAGTTAGATGTTTGCCTACAAACTAAGACCCAAAACCACTCTGACAAAACTCAATTGGAATCTTTTCATTGACTGCAAAAGAAGTTGCATCATCCCCTTTTTTATTAATGATCATGTCTAGAATTTATTGTAAGTTTGATTACATGTTGACACAAAATAGAGGGGCCAGACTGAAGATGGGCTGAGAAAAAGAGAGTCAGGACATAAAAGTAGGAGGAGTATTTTTTTTCCTTTTCCTTTTTTGAAGGCGGGGTAAGAGCTGATTTCTATTTGAAGAGCATTGTAGGAAGGTATTGGATTGTAAAAATCCATTAAACGTGTAACAAAACAGTGACTTTCTGCTTATCAAAGCTATTCTCACATGAAATGGTAATAAAAGAAGCTGCCAGTCTATGGAATTTGAATTTCCCGTTGGCAGACAGAAATATGAAAACTTGTCATCTCTTTGCACTTGAATCTGCCATGTCCAGCTATGTGAAGTACTAATAATCTACCTGAGAATTTTTTTTATAGTATTATATCATTTCTCTCTTCTGTAAAACACATTTCTATTAAAGTTCCTAGAAAACATTTGCACATCTAATGATATTACAGAAATGACGGTCCATACATTCATATATGGACTATAAATAATACACTAAGGATATATATTAAATACACTCTCTAGTGAGTTGCATATCAGTTATAGCAAAAATTAAGCAAATTTGTGCTCTGGTAAGTTGCAAGAAATGAAATGGACATTTTTTTCTTCCATGCAACTAAACCAATGGTTTCCAAACTTTTTTTGCCGCGACCCAATGCTGGGAGCGGAGTGCGGCAGTGGCGGCAGCCCTGGGGCACTCCCAGCATGTGCCGCGGCTTGTCGTTTGTGTGTGGCACCATCGGCATTGCCCATGCAACCCTCATTTGGGTCACGACCCAAGGTTGGGAACCACTGGACACTGGGCAAAACTTCATATATCTTGAAATATGGTGGTCTTGCTTTAATATGCTGACTTAGAAAAAAAAATGAGTTTTAACAATTTTTATATTTAAAGGGCAAGCAGACAGCATTGTGAGCAGAAGACTTTCAACCTCTGCTCCCCTCGACTATCCCTAGACATTGTGTCTTGCTACTTGCCTTCTTAAGTCCCATGCCTCAGTACCACATTAAAAATTTAAAGGAAATTTCTAATCAAAATCTCAGTCAATCCAGAACAACTCGTAAATGGTCAGGGGAAACAGCTCAAGAATCCATAGTGTATTTCTTAACCTCTCCTCCCCCAACATTAGGATTACACATTAAAAATGAAGAGAAATACATCATTAAGATTATTCACATAACCTTACTTCTTCTCTGTCTTCACAATTCTGTTGAACCAACTGCACCCAGAATCTAAATAGATGCATGATATAAATCAGTCCTACAACACAAGCTTTCCATTAACACTGGAAAACCCCATAGAAATTGAAGATTCCTCAGCATATACCTGAACTGCAGTTATTATAGAAATTAGAAGTTAGTAGATGAATAGATCAAAATACTATAATTGTGTTCTAATAAATAAAAAGCTTTCAGTTCACCTTTAGGATGTATTTTCATTGTTATCGTTATTTTGAATTTAAAACAACTTAAACCATTCACAGCTCAATTTTACTTCCCTATTTCTGTTTGCCCTCTCTCTTTCTCTTTCAAGTGTTTCCTTTTCTCTTCACAATTTCAAATCACCAATATATAAGGTTATATTTTCCACTATATAAAAATGTTCATGCTTGCCATGCAGTGACCTCACTGTATTGATTCAGGACATCTGACAGTTTGCAGTGGTGTCTTTAAATTCATGGGTGTCTTCCATCTATTCCTATTCTTTTGATCAGTCCTTTTTTCTTACCTTTGCCACTTGTAGCTTTGGAAGGCCTTAGACCTAGCTTTCTGCTTCTGATGCCCCTGAAAAAGTAGTTCACCAGCTCAAGTTTTAAAGAATTACATTTTCACCAGCTGTTTCTTTCCCACTTAGTTTGAGTATATAAAGTTGCTACCTTGTTGTAATCAATAAACTGGCATCTGAAGGTTTAAAACCTTCGAGCTTCACTAGGTAATATCTCAGCAAGGTCACCAATTTTTACAAGCTTTAATTTAAAGCAAATGAAAAATTATATGTATTGACCTCAACACTGTAAATGTCTTTCTTATTCTGGTAACCTTTCATTCACGTATGTGCCTTTATACACTGGACAAGTATCTGACAATTTCACTAAAATGCAAGAGATAAAAACATACTTTGGATGTACAGTGGAATGTATACCCATTTTAAGTACAAGTAGTACAGTTTTCAAAAACATTCCTTTTTGAGTATAAAAATTCATGTGATGCTGAATCTGTTGTTTAAAGGAACAAACTGAACTATAGCTCCACTATCTTCAGAAAACGTGTACATTTTATTTAGAGTTGCAACTGCAAAAATACAACTACATAGAGAGAACATTTGACCTCTGGCAATTCAATTTTTGTGGGCAAGTGCTCTTCCAAAACAGTTACAAGAAAAATATACATAGCTGTTTTTTTCCTAGTATTGCCTTGAAGGAGACTGCCCTTTTTATTTTTTTTATTTCTTAAGTTTAGTATCATTTTTTTTCCCCACATGGCAATAAAACAAAGAGTTACTGCTGCATGCTTCTTGAAATGGGGTAGAAAGTGATCAAGAGACTATTAACCCTCTTTCCTGATGGTAAGAGATGGACTTTTAATTTTTGGAGAGTGATTTTATCATGCTGTGCTCCAGTGACAATACTAAGCAATGTTGCTATTCTCCTTTCTAGTGAATGCCTTCCAAGATGCATACTGCTTTTGACTGTAGGCACACATGGCTTTCCATGTTGTAGAAGACACAGAGCGCAATGTGACTACAGCCCAGGACACAGTGGGAAAATTAATTCATTCACAAAGAAAGTGCACATCCCTATAACTCATGTGGCCGGATTTCCATTAGAGATCCTTTTCAAATAAGAGGTTCAACAGATACATAAAGAAGTAGAAGGGATGTATCAATCCCACATCTTGGCAGAAGTCAGACTTCACAGCTATGATTCAATACATATAAAGTGACTCAAAACAACACAGCATTTTTTTTCTCCCAATAATGAACATTTTACAGTGTGAATAACTGTCACTGAGCTGACTGGAACCAGGTTAACTAATGTAACCTCCTCTGATGTAAGTCTTTTTTTTTTGGTTGAGTGTGGGGGTGGGCAGGGGGGAGGAGGGGTGAAGGGGTAAGCACTAAAAAATAATAGCTTCCTGGGCTGGGTATATATTTCTGTCTAAATAGACATAGATAGAGAAAATGAAAATGAAAGTTTGCAGGGGGCATCTTCTTTTACAACCTTCTGCACTTGTTATGCATATGACTAATGTCACTTTTTGCATTAAAAACACCTTTATATAATGGACACTGAATTGACCTAGACTAGAGCAAGCCTATGCAAATTTTTCCCTCTGTTTGCATCCTTTCACTTGAATTGGTTTTGTTCCCTTTTTCTCCCCCTCCTCCCTTTATTCACTGTTTCCTTTTCCTCTGTAGGTAGCAGGACAAACAGGATTGTAGCAGGACACACAGAATTGCACATATGCTGTCAAGCCTTGCAGAAATATGTTGAGTTAATTTAAGTATGTTAGGAGAGAAAAGGGTGGTGGATATTGCAGCTGGGAGGAGATGAAAGGCACAACCAGGAAGTGCTTTCTTGACAATTAGGGTTTATCCCTCTGGCACTGTGACCTGACTCAGTAACTGTGAACTTAGGAATATGAAAACCTAGCTTGCAAAGCCAAAGCATCTCATTCAGAGGTGACTTTTGCATGGCGTTTCTATCCTAGTGAAACAAGCAGAGCTTGAGGACTGCTATTTGTTATAAGGTAAATGGCAACCTTTTTTGGTGTCCAATTTCTTTTGGTTTTGTTTCTTTAATAACCTGTCTGGTTTGCGAAAAATACAACTGTTCTTTACTAAGGTTTTCAACCATACGATGTTTTTCACTGTACTAACCAATAAGATGAAAATATGAAGTGGATAAATAGTAAGCAAACTCATGATTAGCTGACCTTGCCATCAATCTACTAATCAGTAAGCCCTTACAGATTTGGCATAAATTTACAAGACCAACTCACCCTTTCTAATTTACAAGGGAGCTTATAGGAATTCCATAGTTAAGTAATAGTTTCCACTATAAAAGATTTTTGCCACCTACTTTGAGAAGATCTAGCATTATGTGTAGCTGGACCTTGAAATTCAATGGGAGAAAGCCCTGAAACAAGAGAAATTGCTTTTCTTTGCACAATAAAATTCCACTAAACTCTGGCTGAGATACAGACTTTTGAAAGTTGCTATTTCCCTTCTTTTGCCTATGTTGTCAGCAAAATTTTGGCAGCATACATCACATACTGCTTAGGGACCTCAAAGCAAAGTAGGACTTGAGAAAAACTAAGACCAGTTCCACTGATGGTTGTAGTCACTTTTATTATCTCCCTGGGGAAAAGACTTGCAGCCCCCAAGGACAGGAAGGAGGAGAGTCAGGAATTACTGAACTGTCCATTGACTCAGCATATGACCCTGAAGTTGAGCCCTATTTGGAATAGCTTTTTCTTGTTACCATCTAATGTTGTTAGTTCAGTAGCCCAAACGAAGGTTCAAACCCTCCCGCTGACTGTCCATGATGAAGAGCTGTTACATTTTCTTCCATTTTGCTTTTAGACAAGCTTAGATATGGGATTAAAAAAATACATTAAAGGATAGCATTTAGGTTGCCAAGTGTGTTCCTAAAAGTCAGAAAATACCAAATTAAGATGGAACAGGCAATATAAAATTCACCCTCTGGTACATATGCTTTATGATTAATTATATGAGTGGATATTATTTATTTCACACAACCCCCATCTCATTGCAGGAAGGGGCAGTACTTCTAAGGAACCAAATAAGGAATGAGTAGTGAAGAAAGCTGATTGTAGAATCCATGTCTCATTTGCTTTAGAACTTGGAAGGTATATAGAAAAAAAAGGGGAAAAACAGAAATAAGAGGATGCAGTCACTTAATGTAAATGTTGGTAGACTTCTACCACCCAAGCCTGTTGTCTGTTTCTGTGTGACTTGAGACTTCTGGGGCTTGAGTTGCAAGAGCTGAACATTCACATACAAAAGGCGCAGCAGTAGAAACTGAGAATGCTCTATACCTCTGGCATGCAGCCTTCACAGATGTTCTATACCACTGGTCTCCAACCTTTTAAAGTAGGAGATCACCTTCAGCATTTAAAAGCAACCCAAGATCTACTGTGCGCCACCACCACCCTCCCAACCTCCCCTCCAGCAGGTAAATCTGTGGGGAGGGATGGGGGGGCAGACTGAGGCAGAGGGAGAAAGAATTATTTGGGGGTATGCCTCTCCCACAGGTAAGTCCCATCTGGTCGGGGCCCACTCAACTTACCCCAGCAGCACTGTCCCTCACTGCGGGAGCCTCGATCTAGCCCCCGCCCCTTCCCTCCTCCATGGACTGACCTGCTGGGCTGGAGTGCATATGTGCATGCATGCAGGCACTCAGCCCCCCACCCCAGCCTTGGATTGACTCCATGATCTACTGCAAGAGGCTCCGAGATCTACCAGTGGATCGAGATCCACTGGTTGGTGACCACTGCTCTACACCTAAGAGAAACAATTGTAAGATTAGGAATCTTTGGAGCTGCTGTGACCAAGATGACTTTTTTCTTCAGTCTGCGTTCTGTAACAAGAGCATAGCTTTTTCTTTGAGATGTAGACTTTGCTAATGTTAATTCAGCTTTTGTAATTTTGAGATTAGTTTGTTGTAACATGCTGTACACATGGAACTATGTATCGACTCCATCCATAAACTTAAGACAGTGTACAATTTTGTTCAATCACTGAGTGGTGCTTCATGCCAAAAGCACTTTACACTGAATGGTCCAGTTCCAGATGGAGTTCCAAGTGTGATTTTGTCTTTTTTTTTAAATGTATAAAACCGTACATAGCTTGGTTATAATCCAACTGAGAGACTATTCTTTTTCCAGGTCATAACTTGTCAGTTAATATCAACAGAAGTGGTTGACGTCTCAGATCACAGGTTTCGAAGAAAAGGGGTTGAAGGTACAGCATATTCTAAGGAGTGAGGGATGCCCTGGAATCTGGAGCTCAATTCCCTCCTGGACCATTAGAGCCAAAGGTTACTTAGGTATGATGTACCATAAGTCCATTTTTGTAGACAATGTGGAAAAGAAGCTGGGTTGTAGGATGGTTGGTTGAAGAAATCTACTGTATGGCAGATTGATTGGCATAAGGAGGTTGATGTGATGGGGCTAGTTTTTGTAGCTTTGGATTATTATTCCTCTGCTTATGTCTATTTTATATATTTTTAAAGGGCCTAGAGTAATGGGTAAGCACTTTCAAATGTAAATGTGGAGACTATAAACAAATACTTAAATCTTAATTGAGCAATTCTGTAATTCTGGCACAAGGCAGCCTTCACAGGTAATCTGAAACGTACAACATAACCCATTATAGATCCTGTGTGTGACATTTTTTTACCTTGCTTTACATATGAAAAAAACTTTCTAAAAATAATAAGTTTAGGAAATAAAAATACGTATTCAATAAGACACCTTCCAATTCAATCCAGCAATATTTCTGTATTATATGAAATGATTACTGAGGAGAGAAAGTCAGAGAGTATATAAAGGAGGTATCAAGCCAGTTTCATTTGTACCAATTAATTCTGTGTTGGCATTTCCCTTATACACACTTGTTTCTACCATAAAGTGTGTACACCTGGTCTCAGTTCAAGAGCAAATAATTGGACTAAATTAAGAAAACCTGGATCTGCACATGTTAATATGAGGAAACCTTATTGAAGGGCTCCAAAATTGTGAACCTGTGGCACAGAAGGTCACAAAACATTACAATTCAGACGCAGTGGGAGGCCAACCTGATCTGCAGAAAGGTAGACTTGCTGCAAAGCCCTAACCTCCAAAAAGCCACACCTGTTCCATGGATGGGAGCTGAACCACCTGGGAGAGGCAGAACACAATATGAGAACCTTATTCTTACACTACAACACTTAATTCTCAGGGCCTCCAACCTCCTGCCCCAGTCTGCATTTGAAACAAAAATGAATTGAACTCTTGCCTGGATTTACTCTCCCCACTTGTCTGGCACTGTAGAGAGCCAAAATTAAAACCAGTAATCGAGAAGAAGCTTAGGTCGCCCCAAGAAGTCTTTTAAGCCCACTAGCTCTATCTTTGCTCTTCCTGTCTGATTTCTGAGCTCTCCCAGTGTCACAGACATTGATATAATTGCTGTAGAGCAATTAGGCTAACAAGATCAGAGATACCCTTTTTGGGATGAGAGGGATTTCAACATGAGTTCTACTGATCCACTGAACGTTTGTGTCCATCTCTCCTTTATAATCACATAAACAGGTGTTTAAAAACACCTTTAACATATACACTACAAACACCCTATGATGAGATATCAAAGTTGTTACTTTTATATGTGATTAGATCATTGTACAGACTAACCATTTGCCAAATTGTACTTTGAAACCAAAAGTTGTCTTTAGTTACTTAAAAGTATCACAGCAGAAGAAAACTGATAAATATTCAATAAGATTTAGAGGCAGTAATAGTGTTCAGACCTTGTATATGAAACCTGCAAACAGAAGTCCTGCAAAAAATGAACATGCTTTGATTTGTGCATGTAAAATGGAAAGCTACATGCACAATTACCTGTTTTGTGAACAGAAATATGTTTTTGCACAGACATGCATGTTTTGCAGGTACAATACACTTAAGTGCAAATTGTGACCATAAGTACCAAAATTCTAACGAAGGTTCCCAAGCACTCCGGAGGAGTTTCAATGCTCCTAGAATTCTTGGACAGACATCGTGCTTCCTCAGAAATTCACTGCAACATAGCTTAGTACAAAGAAGGGCATGGTATACCTTTCCCAGATTCAAACCCTGTGGGTAATTCACTACTATCGGCAACGGTGGAATTGCTTCTGCTCTCCCTTAGTGCTGGTTATAGCACTGGGACTGCATCATACAGGGAAGCATGAAGTGAATGGGGAAAGAAGAGACAATCAACCTCTCTCAGTTTACGTGCACAAGAGAATCATAATTTGGCTCCAGTTTTCAACTGAGGAATTTTTACAACTGCATTATTGAAGATAACTTTTAAAAAAGTTTATATTGGAACCATCAATGCTCTCTTATAGAGCATAATAGAGACTACTTGTCCACTTCCTAGTAATAAATATTATGGACTCTAATATATTTAAATTCCCTTAAAATGAACATTTTATTCATAGGCAAAGATTACATTCATGGAGAGACATGAAAAGGCCACTGCAGAAAGCAAACTACAGTGATTTTTTTTTACTGGGGACTATTTCACTTCATGTAATTGACTTTTATGTTAAGAGGTCTTGGGGAAAAAAAAGCAATAAATGGAAAATGGTAAGCAGAAATTTCTCTCAAGTCATGTTTTTATTTAAATGTGTGAATATTACTACTACTTGGGTAACAATACTTGCTCTTTACACCCATTTAAAAAAATTAAAACATTATCTGTGATAACTTTGAGAAACCAAATTTAAAACTAATCAAAAAGATACAATATAGCTACTTAATGTAACGTAACTATCACCAACTGTGTTTATAGAACTGGCTAATTGTCCATTTATAAGCCTCATTCCCTGTGTCGCTGGCAAAAAGATAGTTTAGGTTAACAATAAGCTTATTGAAAAATTTACTGCCATTCAGATGTGTTCATATTTAAGCCTTCCAGCCAGCAAATGTCAAGAGTTGAACTGCATCATTTTTATTGCTTTTGCCAAGAATTATGGAAACACATGCCAAAACTAACACAACCATTTGGAGCAGTTAGAGATTACAAACCCTTGTAGCTACAGTATACTTGCAGCTCTATTTAGAGTAATGTAAAAAATGTCCCACACTAGTGTGGTCAAAATGGGAATATGATGCAAGTGATAGTTAATCAAGTCAAAACATCATAAATGAAACACTGCAGTATTACTTGGGTTACAAACCTTGCTCAAAAACTGGATGGTGAAAGGAAGGTATAGGAAGTTTCTCTGTTATCCGGGGCTCACAGAAGTAGGCCGAAAGCCAGGCTGTGCACTGTTTCAGTGGTTCTGTCATTTCCTCTGGGCCTTCACATAGCTCACAAGTAACTGAGGCCTCCTTAGTGCTGCAAAAATGATAACATTAGTTTGATAAACTCAATAGTCAAACTGCTAAATACTGCAGTATGCAAAAAACCAGAAAATACTTATTATAGTAAAAGAAAGAAAAATTAGTATTGCATGGGCTTATTTTTTCCCCATAAACACCAACACAATATACCGCTACAGGAAGTAAAATGAAAATCAAATCAGCAAAAGGAAAAACAGTAAAGTAACACACTGCTGCTGGAACAAAGTGCCTGTTAAAGATTTGTGTATCAGACACTTTTCAATGTAGAGGAATCAAACTGTGTAAAATTCATATGACAGATATATAATTTATTGTTGCACTATAACATGTATATTCATAACCATTAAAGAACTAGAATTAGACACCTTGAAAATACTGTGTATTCAACCATGTTCTCTGTCTCTAGTATTTTTTATTTTTTTTTACAAATCAGTACAACAGTAAATAAAGTAACCTATTTTTAGAAATGCACATAGGTGTCTTTCTTTTAACTTACCATATGGGAGGGGGACATTCCATAAAAAGGTGGGGAACAGCAGCAGAGAGGAAACCAGTTGCAAAAATGCAACTATCCTCAGGACTGTAAATGGCATGCTGTTTACATTGCTTTAGGAGGTGCTAGTGGCTCTCTCTCATACCTTGAAACCCAGCAGAGCCCAAACACTACCCAAGAGTACTGCGAGCACTTTGGGGTGCCTTGAGATCAAGGATGACCCAAGGTGCTACACAATGGTAGTGCTGTTAGCTCTGCAAACAAGATTCACAAGATAAACCAAGAGACTTCCAATAGGAATTCATAACATTAAAACCATTTTGCCTGCTGTGGTCTGAGTTTTTTGCAACAGAAGAATTGCTTTATTATTTTTCTATAGTAAAAAAAAAAGTGAAAACTAAGAACTAGCTTTTTTTTTTTGAGGGGTTACTTCAGTCTTAAGGACCACAGAGCTATTGAAAGCAAAAAACAACATTCCACAGAACCATATTTTCCACTTCTTCCTCTAGCTATTTTTGCAGGGTTCTCTTGCTTTATTGAATTACAGGGAAACAAATGAGAATTAATTGGCTTTTAAAAGGCTGCTTAAATATATATATTTCAAGATGTCTATATATTTCAGGATGTCTTTCTTCCATTCAGGTGTCCTGTTCACGCTCTTAAGAGTGTTACTATAACATGACCATGAGAGTAGATGGCTGGACTGGCTTTCATTATATGCAGCATCCATGCATATTGCACAATACTTGACTTTCTTGATTGCTTGAGTAACAGTAACAAAATAGCAATTCATTTATTTGAAACATCTCAGATGGATCATTTTGGACAGAGCAAAGAGAAGGTTACTAAAAGTGGGGAGTTTTCCTTTGACCCACCACTTTGTTTTCTAATCCATGTGCTTCCAGTCAAGTAAAGCAGTAGTAATTAAGGACTCTGCAGCAGATTTCCTAATGGTGCATATCCAATCTCACAGGACAACTCAAATGTTTGTGGATGTGACTCAGAAAATTCAGGAAAATTTACCTTTTTATGCATCAACAAAACAAAAGTTATCCCATAGGCAATGCACAGAAGAGAAGGGTGACAAGTCTAGTTATCTATGATAAACAGAAGTGACATCACCAATCAGTGACATAATCTAAGTCTCAGGAAACCTTTAGCACTAAGTGTTTATACTACTTTTTTGCTAAGCCACCCTGAGCATTTCTGATCCTTTTAAAATAGATTAGAAGCAGCCTGGTGAGGAAGGCAGGATCTTCTGTAGTGCCAAGAAGGATAACTCAGTTTGGATTGAAGTCCTGGTCTCTTGTTTTTAGCTGGAAATGTTTAGCCACTAGGAAATTAAAAATAAAAGTTCCTCACATGACTCAACACTGAATCCTAAAAACTTAAGGCTAATTCTTTTGAGAGAATAGTACATAGAATCAGATATGAAGTAGGAAAAAGAAGAGATGGTCCTGGCAGCAATCAGGATTCAGAAGAATCCAGATTGGGGGGGGGGGGGGGGGGGGGAGAAGAGAGGAGAAACAGGAGATAAAACTGAGTTCTTCAGTCCATTAGCTACCCAGTCTTGAAGGGGGGGGAAATCACCCTAGACTATTTCCCAGCATGCCCAAGTATCAGATACTTAACAAAATATTGTCTCTTAATAAGAAGCCCAAGCAAATGAAAAACGTGTGATATATCAGTAATGACACAAAAGACTCCAAGTCTGTTTTTGCCACAAGGCACCTTTGCAACAAGACCTAACCACCTCAAATGCTTGATCCACAGATGCATATGAAACTGAAAACAACAGGATATCAATGTAATCAGACACCTACTCTTGTCTCTGCCTCTGGATAGGATAAATGATGTATAGTTAGAAGCTGTTTTAGGGATTACTCTCAGAAGTGAAACCCTTGTCTGTTTGAATGGTACATGATCAAATGGCCCTACAATTCCCCCCAACTCCAATTCATTTTCTAACTAATTGTTAACCACCGAAGGCCACATAATTGCTGATTAGAAAGAAAGTAATATAGCAGAATGGGGACACAAAGGTAGGCAAGTTAAAATGCCAGGGAGAGACAGCAAGCATGCAACAGACCATGAAACAATCTGTTAAAAATGTAATAGTTAAAAAGTTGATTACTTGGAGTATAAGAAACTAAAAAAGAATCAAATCTGCATGTAGTTTTCCAGCAGTCTAGCAATTAATTGCACCCTTACTTCTCTTTCCTTTATTTACCTGGCCATAATTTAATTATTGGCTAGTTTTGGTTTATAGGAGTGATGAACTTCATAGATTTCATAGACATTAGGGCTGGAAGGGACCTCATGAGATCATCAGGTCCAGCCCCTGCCCAAGGGGCTGGAAGTTAGCTGGGGCTAGATGACCCCAGCAAAATAAGCATCCAAATGCAACTTGAATGTGTCCAGAGTAGGTGCCTGCTCCACTTCTGGGGAGAGTCTGTTCCATTTTTGCAAGTTAAAAAAATACCACTTAAAATATCTAATTAACTGAGATCACTCAGGTGCATGAAGCTGTCCACAGACCCATCTGCTAGATTGGGACAACAGTCTGTAAATTCTCTGGGCCAGGGACTACCTTTTGATGACATCTGTATAGCATTCATCCCAAAGGGACCCCATTTCATTGGAGACTGTATGTCATTACAACATAATAAATTATAGCCAGAAAAGGTTTTTTGAAGTCTGCAGCACAATTGATGGACTTCTCTGCTCTGTATCTCAGGAGTGGCATCACATACATTCAGGATGCTCACAAACTCAAATGGTTTCATATCAGTTTATTTAATATTGTGAAGGATAGCTATAACTGTACCATATGCTGCAAAGAAAAGAAGCTTCTGTTATCTCCCTTACAGGTTAATCACTATTACCTTTCTTTGAAGCAAATGGTTGAGGAACAGCCAGCCCCTCGGCTTTGTCTCCTATCATTCCTGCCTTCAGAGCTGAGCTGGTATGGAGGCACTGCAATTTATTCCAGAATGGTAGCAAAATTACCAGCTTTTTCTATGCCTAAGGTTCTCCCCAAACATAAGAAGGGAAACAGGAATGGAACTGACCTCCAGAGGGATCTCTCTGAGAAAGAAGAGCTCCTAGGGATCCTGCTGGGTTGCTGTTGCTTATGCACAACCCCTTGCTCAGGGATTTGCCTAACTGCACAACCCCACTTTCAGACCACTTGTTCTATTTTTAATAGAAAGCAACAATATTAAAAGATCTGTTGAATTATCACTCTCTTTAAACAGATATTTGAACTACAGCCATCTGTTGAATCTGATGTATGAGTTGGTAATGGGGACTGCTACAGCAATCCATAGTATGTAACCACAAGTTAAATAGCATTTACAGCACAACAACTTCACTGCCAATGGAAGTTGTGGAATGTCTTTCATTCGAGGTCAAGAAGAGGCTGGACAGACACTTGTCTGGGCTGGTTTAAGACTAGTGCAGCCTGCGTCTGTGACAAGATTACTCCTAAAGTCCCTTCCAACCCCCTGATTCTGTTTTGAGGGAAAAACAAACCGATAGGCATTACACATAAACCAGTTTAAGTGATCAGAAGCTGGTTTAAACCTGTAGTAGAACAGATGCTCAGTGCACATAAACCAGTTTGAAAATGGCTGAAATCGGTTTGAGATAAACTTGGTTGAATATAGTATCAGACGCATCTGATTTGGGTCAAACTGTTTATGAAACTTCTGAAACATCAACAGATGCATGCACTGCACCCCCTCCCCGCCTTGCCTCAGAGTGCTAGCAGGGATCTGAGGTCTGGCAACACTCCTGCCCCTTGAGCAGTGAGCAGGGAAAAACCTGGGATTGTGAAGGCAAGGTGGGGTTTACACCCCTCCCTAATCAGAGGTCCTGCTGTGGCCTGGCCATGCCCCCCTCAGCTCAGCCCTGTGGAAGGGCTGCTCTAGCGCTCCCTGGCTTCTAGCCTGAGCCACTGCAGGTGTGTGCCTGAATTTCCTCAGTCCAGAGAGGATGTCTGTCCAGTTACAAACTGGTTCAGCCTAGCCAGGTTAGACTAACTTGTAAAGATTGAATTAATTCAGGTTCAGGCTTTTTGAATGTCTGCCCCTAGTCTTTAGGTTTATAGTAGCAGCAACTCTTGAACCTAAAAATGTAGTAGGCTATCTGAGGGTTGTGCATATAGTTTTCAAAAACAGGTTACACAAACTGGTTTGGGATGGTTTGATGGGTATGATTCTGTCCTGAGCAAGAGGTTGGACTGGATGACTTTGAGTTCTAGGATTGAACTTCTACTTTATTAACTTTCTGGGACTTTAAAGCCATACTCTGACCCAATTATACCACGTGCCTCAACTGGATCCCCAAAATGTCCACCAGAAATAAAGAAAAGCAGATAATCTGGTTTATATAACATTTTCCCTGGGTTAAAACTTTCTTATGCACTGGTTAATGTATCTTTTGAAGTTTCTGAATACACTGTATTATTTTCTAAGTCTTCTAGGCTCTATTTTCTATAGTCCACTTTCTCCAGTCCTTGGCTATTAGTTAATTGTAGAGGCCCACCTAACTCTTACATGAAAGGCTTGCATCAAGCCTTCTGCAATGACTAAACAAGAAGATGGGGAAATTCTGTGTTAATATTTTTTCCCTCATTGATCCCAAGGGGAAGGGCCTTAATCCTTGGCTGTACAGCAATCAGTGGCAAAGAGCCAACAACAAACAAAATAACGGCCAAAGTAACCATAAGGTTCTATGCTTTACGTATGGGCTTCTTGAGTCCTGGGCTTACGATTAAAAAAAAAAAAAAAAAGGTGACTTTCATTTTAGCACATGAAAATAAGCATATTCATCTGAGACAGACAAGAAACTAAAGAGCAGTTATTTCAATGAGTTTCACAGCTTTCTCAACAAGCAATAACCTTCAATTTAATTGGAAAGTTCTGTGTGTACGTTTGCTCGACGAAGGCACCACTTAAGCATTCTAGAAGCATTTCAGAACAGTGCTCATGTGTCCAACTGTAACAGATTTGTCCATATTTTTTCACTGAAATATATTTTGTATTTCTGTTAAAAGATTTCATGAACTTCTTTAAAAAAATAAAGAGAAACCCCGCAAACACTATTTGCAACCTTGCTAGAATAATGAAAAGTATACCAAAATATTCCTTTCTCTCTTTCTATAGCCTTCTGCATTTTATTTATGTACTGCATTGTCTTGTATTACTAGTGCTCTCATTGAAGATGTAAAGCCTTATACTTGCTTAGGTTAGTGAATGGAATTAGGTGCTGTCCAGCATCCCTAGAGAATACAGATTCCATTTCTTTCTATATTTCCAGTCTGCCAACTGAATTAAAATGCAACCTATATTTCTTACATTTCCCACTTTAAAAGGATATTTGCAAAAATTTTAGAGTAGTAAAATTTATCTTAAATTGACTTTTTGTGCTTGGGCTAAAGATCTCAACCTCTGATTTACCCTGTACCTTTCTATTCCACATCTCCTTTCAACTCTTTCTCTGCTAGTATTAAATAACTATTCAAGGTTGAAATGCTGTAAATGACTCCAATTTTAATGTAAGGATTTTTGACATGATGTTTAACATAAATGACATGCCCCCACAAAAAACTGATTATTTTAAGCTGTAACAAAAAATGGACATTAAAAAAAAAAGCCATTCTTCTTTTTAAAGTCTTGTATTACTCATCACTCTTCTCTCTCTTATTAACATAACTGTGGTGTGACAGTATCCATAACAGCTGCACCTATGACAGAGGGGCTTCTAAAGACTTTCCTACAGCAGAGTCCAGAAATCCAAATCATTATCCAGCCCAGCAGCACAAGGTTGCTCAAAAATCATCTTTGGATTTTCCCAAGTGGGCAGAGCATCCAAATAATGATTCCTTGCTTGTTATATTGAAATCTAGAAACTTACTGCTCACCTCCCCACTAGTGAGCGCAGTGCTTTTTTAGCCCAATAGCAAAAATCTCCACATGCCAATCATCAGCTCAGCTGCTGAAGCATAATATGCAAAAAGAAACTTTCAGCTGAAACAAGCTTAGCACATTTCTTACCAGCTTTGCCAAGAGGCAGCTCTCTTTTTGTATTGGTGATGATTACTGCTGCCTCTCCCTCAAGTATCTCTGTCAATTCTTGGTTGGGTTAAAGTACAGGATACACATGACAACTTCAGTGACCAGCTGGGGGAAATCCACTACAAGATAAGTGCACTGTAGCATCTTACTATCAGGTCTACCTATACAACTTCTTTACCATACTTTTCTTTATTATGCTCCATGACAGATTCTACTGTCCATGTTTTTGTAAGCAAGACAACAATATAAAGCTATGTAAGCTCCTACCTGGCAGACTAGTGTCTCGTCTCTTATCCAGCTATGGATCGTTTTGTTAGGCTTACTATATTTTACATGGAACAATGAAAAAGAACAGAATGTTTTAATAGAGAAGAAATAGGAAAACCATCTGTTTCAGTTTAATAAGCTTCTTCCAAAACATGTGCAACTATTGGCAAAATTTTGGGATACTTTCAAAACAAACACATAAATAGGAAATTGGCTTCAATACTATTCTAGGGGAAATGTTACGTTTTAGTGGGCACACATGAACATTTTAAAATATTCCTAAATTACTTACCATTATGAGAAGCACAGAAGTTATATTATTGTGTTTAGGGATTCAATGTCACTGTGGTTAACCATACTCCAACTCTGAATGGTTTTGTTTAAAGCTTCCTGAATGCTCTCATTTATATTTTTTTACTCAATGAATCTAAAATAAAATTCAACTGAAATATTCTAAGATGCTGTCATAAGAAATAAAGAGAATGCACCAAAGGACTCTAGTGTTAATTTCCTTAAGACATGGAATCTTATTAAACATAAGTCAACTCATACCAAAAATGTTATACAGGCACCTGCACGTATCAAGTATGGTAGGTCGGTTATACAATGTTAGGGCTGTGTGAAGCTTTGGTCCCTGATTCAATTTGGCGTAGATTCAGCCTCATTTGGTGGCTGAATCTCTGAATCCAAATTGAATCAGAAGACCCTTTAATCTCTCTGAATTGAACTGGAGCCCTCCGAATTGAAATGGAGAGATTCGGAAAGATTCGGACATAGAGACAACTTCTAATGTTTTTTCTATATACCTCTCGGTAGCAGGGCCTTGTGAGTGCTGTGATGCCAGGGCGCATGGAGTGTCCCACAGAAGCGTGGGGGGCTCCCCAGCGCGCTCAGTAGCAGACACAGAAGTGGACCAGAAGCACTTCTGGTGTATGTCCGGGTCCCCCAGGGAGCACACGGGGGGGATTTGGCCGAATTGAATCAGGGACAGTGATCCAAATCAACAAATTGAATCACTGTCCCTGATTTGGGCCAAATCCAAATCCAAATCCGAAATGAATAGAGCGTACTTCGCACACCCCTATTATACATACTATATACGGCTGACTTCAAATGCATGTCATCAGTAATGTGCAACTGTTTATCACTTGACAATTACCACACCTTTTACTGGTTAATCTGAATAAAGGTTATAAACCTTGCTGTGGCTGCTTGGAGCAGAGATCCTCCTTTATTTCAGGTTGTTAAAAGAAAAACCCTACAACCAACAAGAAAAAAACCCCACTGAAAATCCTTCTCTCTATGCCTCCCATGTGAAGCCAGCTAATGACTACATGTACATGTGTTCAGATGCAGATATGCACAGGATAAACTGCATATGAAACAGCAAATCATTCTATTCACATAAAAATATGAAACATGATATAAGAAGTCAGTAAGATAGTTGAAAGTATGTTTTGTTTTTATATTTCTTTCCAACTTCTTATTATAAAGACCTGTTTAAAGCTAATTAATTCTGCACTGGTAGGTCACTTCATCACTAATAAAACCAGTTATATTTTGAGATCATATGCTGTTCTGAGACATCCTAACATTCTCTTGGGGCTCAGAAAATGTAAGGGTCTCCAGACATTAAGTCATGTCATATTTTACATTTGTTACAGTATCTAAACATAATTTCAATGCATGTGCTACCTTAACTCAGCCCATTAACACCACAATATATGAAAAATATTGCTTTGTATTAAATTATGTTGATCTTGATAACCAGGCCACTGGGGCTTCCCATGATCTTAATACTGAGAAAATGGCCTTACACTATCCTCTTGATGCAAACACACGGGACTGAAGAAACCTTTCCCTTCTCAACCCTCAGTGTGATAATTTCTCACTATCCGTGGCTCAGCAAGGGAAATACATTGACTAGTATGCCTGTGGCTCTTGTGCCAATTCAAGGATTTCATTTGGTTTTTTTACTACCACCCACCTCTTCAAGTTGGATTGTACTGAACAAAAGCAAAGCCTTGAGGGCTGGGGAGGCAAAATGTAGTTTCATGGATGCCTCTCCTCCTGCCTAGACCCAAAATAGGAATAAGAAGAAATCCCACACACTAATTGCCTCTGAAGTGGGAAAAGGTGAAGACAGACACCAAGAATGGGAAAGGAGAGGAGAGAAAAAGTCCTCAAAAACAAGCAAGGAGATGAAAGAATGTAACACAGGAAAAAGGGAATGAAAATATTTTCTTATGTTCATGACAAGTCCTGAACTTCCCAATGTAGTTTCCATATCCTCATCTGTGGAGATGTAGAGGTAGATTTTTACTGACGTGCAGCAAAATGTTAGGGCTATCTGCTCTATCCACAGTCCCATGTAAGGGAGCTTTCTGGATACAGAGGGGTTGCCCTGTGAAGGACCACCCTGTAGAATCAAGCCATCAGCTGATCAGTAGCTCCCAAGCACTGTCAGCTCCCATCTATATCTGAGATAATGCCTCACAGTTGCCAAAAACCTCCAAATACTTGCTTTTCCCATGACAATTTAAACAAAAATAATTTCTCACAATTATAACCAAAAAAGGGAAGCAAAGGCATTTGGCAAACAAATATTTCAGGAACTTTAGAAGAAAAACGTTATGGAATTATGCAGGTATGGTTATAGTACAGCACAAGATTTTACTCACAAACTTTGAGGCATGCTAGTACAAAATTAATTGGTCATAAACACCAATCTATTTTGGAATTGGTGGTTTCTTCTCGATATGCATTTTGATTTTGTATCAACCATTTGATTTCATACAACCAAGGACATTCCAAAGCTCACTCATTTTCAAAATTTTCTTTATGAGCAAGAAGGCTTAAAAAAATCTATGGTAGGAATGACTTAACAGGCAACCTAAAATGTAGGCAAGTTTGTTATTGCACAGAGCAACACAAGGTCCCCATTTTCACAGTGACGAATTAATGTACCTTCATTAATGAAGAAAGGCTGCAATTTTGTCTGTGACTGTAAATTGTTAAACAGGATAAAATTCTGTCCGAAACTGAGAATGATAACAGAAACCACTACAAAATATACAAGTACACTAGAGAGATTTTAGACTCTCAGCTCATAAAGAAGTTTGAAATCAGTAGACCAAATCTTAGCTCTTGTCCTAATATGAAATTGAGTCCCAACCTAAACAAGTGTTTTATGAATGTATGTAAAGAACTCCATGTGGCTGTCATGCTAATCTCCTTGTTAAGGGAAAAAGACCAGAGGCCTGTTGCTGTAGCAGACTTATACTATAAAGAATAGCTTTTGACATGACCTTGTAGTTCTGCTAGGCTGCAGGAATGTGTGATGCAATCTGACAGCAATTTAGACATGGCTCTCTTGGAAAACTGCAGAACTTATTTAATGTTGAACAAAAGTGGGTGGACTTTCTAAGGGCTTTACTCTAGATAAAACTTTAAAGGCCTTTTAACAGGAGGCTTATTCAAAAGGACCTTAGTGCAGTTGGCACACAGGGGGTAAGGAAAATATTTCCTGGATAATTGACCAAGATAGAATTCAGTCACCAGGCTAGAAAAAAAGTTTAGGATATGTTGCAACTCCACTTTATCTTTAAATAACCTAGTAGTCAAAACTGTTCTTAGATCTGAGCATCTCTATATGATAAGACCATGGAAACTTAACAGTCCATGAAGAATTTCCTGCCTAGACTCAACATGAAGGTTATCAACAAATACCGTTTCAGTCAGAGGTCCTAATATGCTGTACGGTCTCTTCTGATAGTCTCTCCCTTTGAGACTTCAGTTACCAACAAAGCTCCTACAGGCTGCGAATGTTTCCTGAAATTAAGCTTCAGCATTTCAACAGTGCCTCAGGTACTAACCAATTGAGCTACGTCAGTTAGACCAGACAGGTAGAGAGCTTGACATAGCTGAAAGAGCTACCTTTGAGGAGCTCCTATGCCAAATGTAGTTAGGTAAGAACGGGTGGTTCATGCACAAAAGGCCATCTTCAATCCAAGGCAAGGATGAATGTGAAATGCATTCTGCTGCTCACCCCAAAGACAGCTATGGAGTGTTGAACTTGGGGAGCTCACTGTGCATAAAATATCCTTTATCTTCACTGTGCATAAGAGTACCCTTTATCTAAATCTACCCTTGAGGATTTTATTTCCTCCAGATCTTGACAGCTGGAAACTTTACATTGGCATCTCCTCTCCATCCAAACATACCTGCCTAAGCTAGGGATCTGTTGTTTTTGGTAACACTGTGCAGGAAACTGAATAAAAAATGTTTCTTCAACTCTGCTTACATATTTAGGATTCAGATCAAAACTATACCCAACCAAACCCCTCTCTGAAGATGCTATCTTTTATTTTATACTTCTAGGTGATTTTCATCTTTGCTACAGAACGCTTACTGCTGATTCGCAGCAAAATACATGGGACTGAATAACTTCTTTCACTAATTAAAAATCTGTTGCTTAAAGGTTTATTAATTGTTATTTTTAGGCATTTTGTATTATATTTTGCAAAATATAGAAAATACAACCCCTTATTCACATGAGCAACCCATATTTGCATGGGATCACAAAATAACCTATTGACTTTAGTGGACTGATAAAAGCTAGCTTTTTCTGGAGAGTCAATGAAGGCCATACTGTTCATTAGTTGTATTATTTTAATATTTGTATATACTAAGCATATAATGGAGGCATCAAAATACATCTGTTTATGAATAATATTGTACCCCCCATATTTATGAGTAACAATTAACATATATAATACACATTAAAACAAGATGTCAAAGATTCACTCATCAACTTTACTTTCTTAAAAAACAAAACATTCAAATATATTTTTTATCTTAGATATGAAATATCAACCTACAGTGTGAAAAAAAAAGGATTTTATTAACTCCTAAACATCATTTAAATAGTCTTTCTTTGATAGATTAAGACAAAACCACCCCAAAACTGCAGATGAATTATCTGGTCCCTAATGATTCCAAAACAATTACAGGATGCAGAGCAATCTAGTTAAATTTTATTCAAAAGCTTACTACACTTGTGTTTTCTCTTATTTTTCTATCAATGAAACCCATGAGGTTTAAGCACAATTCATTATGTATGAGACCCAACTTACAGTGCTTGACTGTTGATTAATAGGAAAGTTTGCTGTATGTACATTTGCAACATTAGATGCATACAATATGCTAACTTATTCTTTCACTGAAGCTAATTATTTACAAAAATGACTACTTGAGACTACAATTTATTAAATGCATGCATCCAGTCTCAATTTGGCCCCCAAAGACAGTCTGGAATGAAGATCTTTTACTTGATGTGACAACTTCTAGAAACAGTGTTATTAATATTGTAAACGTGGCAAATAAAGAGTTCAAATAGCCTTATGTCTATGTTGTTTTTGTTTTTTTCGCAACTGAATCAATGAACAAAGCTGCTTTTTTAAGTTTAAAACCCATGTGAGAGGCACATTCTTCTTACCTAGTTTAATTTAGATTCTTATAAATGAGATGCCTGTATATTAGTAATTAAAGATTAAAAAGGAGGACAGCTGAAATGAATAGAACCCCCCCCCCCCCATCTTTAGATTATTGCTGAAGGACTTCCTTTTCACAGTGCCTTTAAAAGACTTACTTAGAATGAGATTTAGACACTTATTGAAGAATATCTATAAAAACTTAACTTTGAGAGTCATGTCATAACACATGGCAAATTTTATTTTTTTTTAATCTACCCTTAAGGATTTTATATCTGTCACAACCCAAAGTTGTGGTTTTTTGTTTTTGTGTGCTTCGGCACCGCTAAATTATGTTCCCTCCAAATTGCAGCTTTTTTGCACGGTAGAGTTTTCTGCTGCAATAGGAGAACCCGCGTGCAAAAGAGTATTTCCCGCCGTTTGTAGCCTTCTTTGCATGGTGCATTTCTTTTGCATCATAGTGATGCACGGTGCAAAGGAGTTCCCGCCATTTGTATTTAGATTCGTGCCACATTATTGGCCGGTTCTAAATGTAGGCATACGTGGCGGCTAGCTATTGGCTTGCTAGCCGTACAAAAGGCTTGGGTAGTTTCTGCCCAAGTCGGAGAGAGAGGAAACCTGGAGAGATACAGAACTCGCCAGGAGGAGGAGACTTCGCGCTGTGTGAAGATCTCCAAGCGATGTGGACCCTTGCGGACCCAATGCACCTTTCTTAAGCAGGCAACAGAGGTCTGTTTAGCTTCTAGCCTCTCCCCATCACTGAGCGCAATCCTGGACGTATCCCTATCCTATATACCCAATTTTCGAACCCACGGAGTCTTAACAGCTCCAAGGGACCTGGGAACCGAACAGAACCCATGGAGATTCAGCCACTCCGTGAGGAAAGAATTGCCGAACCCGCGGAGCCTAAACCACTCCGGGGTCAAAGAACTGAGTTTGTCAGAGTCCTCCAACGAGGATTCAAGCGGAGCTGCACCTGGAAAGCTGTCCAGCCTACACCGCGACCACCTGGGGTGTAAGTAAATAATCTTTTCAATCAACCATTACGCCTCCGTAACTGATTCTAGCTCGTGCGTACCTTACCGCCCCACGGTTTTCTCCGGCCCCGCGTGCCCGGGCTGCTGGCCACAGTCCGTGTGCGCAGAGACGGGCCCAGCTCGCACATGGCGAGGATGGGATCGGGAGCCGGCCCGCACCATATCCTCTGGATCTTGACAATTGGAAACTTACATTGTCATCTCCTCTTCATCCAAACACCCTCAAATAAACAAGAGTGCATCTGCCTACACTAGAAATGTGGGATATTCTGTTTGAAGAGGGATTTCAGGTATGTTGAATGTTTCTCTTTTAAGTTACCTAAGGAAAATATTAGAGTCTTTACACTAACTAGCTTGTTACTCTTTTGCAGTACATGTTCACAAAATTGGGTCTGAAAGCAAGTTGCTTAAGAGGCCAGCTTGTATATATCCTGCCATTGTGATACCTGGAAACTTGTGCCTAGATATCCTATGCTGTTAATGTGTGCCACAACACATACCGTAGAGATAGGAAAAGAGTCAGACACTAGCCTTCACATGCCAAGATAAAGAAAATCAATGCCAATGCCCCAAAGACCTAACTGATAGTGCAGAAGGTCATTAAATTCTACTGACTGCCCTGTGTCATTAGAATTTTGATCAGAATCCTATATAGAGAGACATGGATTTCAAAAAAGATACTACTATGAGATACTGTATTGTCAGACTGTGAAGGAAATAAAACATCAGTGTAAAGGTGTGCTCTGCTTTGAGCACAATAAGTATCTTCAAGAAAAACAACACTGCAGTCTTGCTTTATTTTTCTTGAATGATTATTGCATTGACATAAAGTATGAATATTATTGCTGTAGACAAAGTCTGTAGGTTGCGAAGTCAAACACAAATATAAGGGCTCCTCATCATTTCACCTTCCAATCCCAATCTCAGTTATCTACAAACCCCAAATTCACATCCCAGTTTCCACACCTTGCTAGTCACCAGTTTTTTCCTCCATAGCAAATCATCCAGACTTTCACCATATATCCTCAATTTGCTCCCAGTCCTGTTCTTGCAAGTTGGTCTTTCCTTGGGCAGACTCCACTTCTGTTCTCTGCATCTGAGTTAGCTGTCCTCGCTTCACACTGTACACCTGTTGATATCATCGCTTTTGGCCAAAGGAACTGGCATTGTGCTCTCAATTCTGATGCTCAGCAATGCCTTGGTGACTCCAAAATAGACGGAAGAGCAGCAATTATAGGGAAAATCCTGGTCACACCCAGCATTCGGAGCATGCCAAGTAAAAGGATAGCAAGTTCTGAGAATTTAGTTACTAAACCAACATTTTAGTTTTTTCCAACGACAATTGGACTAAGGGAAGGTGTACCATGTTCCTAACATCAGTGACCCTTCCCCCTGGAAATTTCATGTACCTATTCCAAGGCATGAAGCTTCTCAGAAAAATGTAACAATTTTTAATACGGGCAAAATACATTTTTTTCCTTCTCAAACGGTGTTAGAGTCAGGCAGAAGCACAAATTGGTATAGAAAATTTCAACCCAACTGGACAAAATTGGAAGTGCCATGCCCATCTCAACCAATGTGTTTGGCAGCCTTAACTGCAGGTGGCACCACTAGTTTTGCCTGTAATTATATTAAAGGAAAATCTTAATTTTAGCACTCAAGAGAAGTTGCTCCAAAACAGTTTCTCATTCTGTAAAGAATTCTCCTATAATACTGCCAAAGTCAGTTTTATCATAGGCAATTAGCTGCATAAGTGCCAGATGTAAGGCACCTTTAATATGTGCACCTGACTTCATTTATTTTCTTTGCTTCTCTGTTTTAGACCATCCCCTACAGCAGTATGTTTTCCATCAGCCCTGTACAGCTACCATCTGGCACCACTCCATACAGAGTAATCACCATCTTTCTAAGACTGGGCCTTCTCACAGAACCTGCTGCTACTATAAACTACTACCTACATGAATTCATGGTACCAGGAGTACTGAGTGTAATCTACACCTTCAAAAGACCTTATACTGGCATCCTTCTTATTCCTGTACCCAGATTATATCACATTCAGCTGAAAAGTAATGCTTGACCCACACAAGTATATAAACTGTAAAGCAGTTTAAGGTATCAACTTTCATAGCAATACTTAGAACAGATGGAGAAAACTGTGATAGTGAATTAAGGCCTGAATTATCGAAAGAGACCTCTGATTTTGGATCCCTTCCTTCATATAGGCTAATACAGGGGTGGACAAAATCTGGCCCACCAGCTGATTGTATCCAGCGTTCGGGTGGGTGGGCATTAAGTCCTGGGATCCAGCCCATGGGGTGTTGCCAGATGTCAGCACCAGTAGGCAGGCACGTCTTGGCCCCATCCACAGCTTACGCCAGCTCCTGCACCGAATGTTGGAAGCAGTGCTGGGTAGCCACCAGTATCAGCTATGCACGCAGCTAGCAGGTAGGGCTGCGCAAAGCTTTGAGATTTGGCCCAGTTTGGTGGCCGAATCTCCAAATTTTAATCGAAGCAGGGGAAAAGATTCAGAGAGCTTCAGTGATTTGGACAGTCCCCACCTGCTGCAGCAGGGAGCTGGACTCTGAGCTGGTACACTGGGGGGGGGGCACTGGAGAAGGGGGAAGGGAACCATGGGGGGACTCTCACCAGGCCCCAACCCTTGCCTGATCCCCCAGTCCCCCTGGCCCCTGCCCGCCCCCCTAGCCCCCTATAGCTGCCTCGTCTGCCCCAGCTCCCGGTGCTTTAAAAAAAAGCCCCACTCACCAAGTGCTGCCAGGTGTGGGGGGTGCTCCTCACTGCCCCCCACCATGTGGGGAGCTCTGCCATGAGCCCCCTGAACCCCTCCTCACTCCCCCAGCCCCCTCATGGCTGCCATGCCTGCTCCAGCTGTGGCTCTTTAAGAAAAAAACCCATGAAAAACCCTGGGATTCACCGCTCCTGCAACGGCCTTGGGGCATCAGGGGGCTGCTGCAGAGCCCCCCACATGGCACAGGGGGCAACGGGGATCACTCTCCACTGGGCAGGAACTGGCGAGTGCAGGATTTTTCTTGGGGTTTTTTTTTCTTAAAGGGCTAGAGTTGGGGCGGGTGGGCTGGGACAGCACGGGGAGGGTTGGGGGGCTTGTACAGTGCCTCCCATGCAGCGTGGGGCAGTAGGGGGTAGCAGGGATTACCCCCTGCCCAGCAGCACCCGGTGCTTTTTTTCCCCAAGTGCTAGGAGCTGGGGTGGGTGGGGCAGTCATTGCCAGGCTGGGAGAGTGGGTGGGGGATGGGCCTGGCCTGGCTGAATCTCCAAATCAGATTTGGCTGAATCGATTTGGGACAGTGATTCGAATCACCAAATTGAATCACTGTCCCCTGAATCGGCTGAATCTGAAGTGAATACTAGCCGCTTCGCACAGGCCTACTAGCAGGTTCCTGCTGGGGATTGGGGCATCTGCCTGAGCGCCTCCTCAGGGTAGAAGGGTGGCCCAGAGACGGTGCTGGTGGCAGCGGGGGCTGCAGATGAGCTATCCCTGAAGTTGCCACCTGTGCCCATGCGAGCTCCCTGCCTGCCTGCAGTCTCATCCCACATGGGGAAGTCAGGTGACTTGTTATGCCGGGAAGGTGGGGAAGGGAAGGGAAGTGCTGCTTACCTGGCCTGCAACAGCTCCCCAAAACTCCCTATATGGCCCACAGGCCAAATAATTGCCCACCCCAGGGCTAATGGATGATTTCTAAAAGGTAAAAATGAACACACCTGTAAAATCTGACTAATGTCAATAGGAACTGACCATCTTCAGCTCTCTGAAAACTAGACACAAACAGACTCCACACATTAGAAGCCTTCTTGAGAACTCAATTCTGAGTCTGTTTTCTAATCTAGGTCTCTACAGTCAAACTTCTAAATCCATTCTAGAAGTGGCACTTTTCAGAAGCTTGTGAATACACACAAACCATACAGAAAATGGGGCCAACCAGCATCTTTGAAAATTAGACCACCTCTCTAAGTGACAGAATGCACACTAAGAAGCCCAGATTTCAGTCCCATAGTTTGAAAAATTTGTTCCAAGTAACTTGCTCAGCTATAGTAAAGAAGTCAACTTCAAAAGCAAAGATTAGACGTGTGTGGCTTCTAGTTTCATGTTCTTACTAGAGTTGTCAAATGATTAAAAATTAGTTGTGCGATTAACAAAATTAGTCATAATTAATCACTATTTTAATCACACTGCTAAAACCTCAAAATTATGTGCAGAAAAACAAATTATATACAATTATGCAGGTACTTTGTATGGTTGGGGGTGGGGTGTGTGTAGGAATTTGTGAACGTGTGGGGGGCTGTGCATGTCTGTGGGGTTTTTGTTGGGGGGTTCAGGCAGGGGGGGGGGGGGGGTTCCCGCATGCCCTGGCAGGATGTGGGATACTGCGGGTCAGGAGTGAGGGGCAGCGACATGGCTAGTGGGGCTGTGGATTGGGAGTGAGGGGCAGACACACAGATATGCAGACACACAGGCAGAGACAGAGAGAGACATACAGACACACACAGACACCACCCAACAAGTAAGTCTGTGGAGGGGAAGAGGCATGAGGGAGGGGAGAGGTGGGGGTGCAGAGGACCCCATGCTGAGGGAGAGAGTGGGGTAGGGGCTGAGGTGAATGGGACCCCAGGGCTGGGGTGGGTTGTGGGACAGAGCTGTGGTCCAGGTGTGTGTGAGGGGGTGCGGCTCCCACCGCTGCGTGCACCCCCAAGGGAGGCACAGGGATATGTGCCCCCTGGATTTGTATACAGGGCGGTGGCAGGCTGTGCACTGTGGGCTCAGGGCTCTGTGCCCTACTGCCATTGCCCCAGGAGCTACGCGACGCCATACTATGCCTCCCACCACCAAGTGGGCAGGGGAGACAGGGTGCAGCCAGCATGTGGCTACCAAGGTAACAGCAGCAGGGCAGAGAGCCCCAGCCTGCAGCCCACCTCACCCCCATGTGCATATTTGGGGGGGGGGCATGTGCCCCTCCATCCCACAACCCACTTCAGCCCCAGGGCCCAATTCACCCCAGCCCCTGCCCACTCCCTTGCTCAACATTGGGGCCTCGATCTGTGCCCCCAACCTTCCTTCCCCCATGCCCCTTCTCCCCCACAGACTTACCTGCTAGGCAGTGCTCTTACCTGCTGCATTCCTGGCCATGTGCATGCTGCAGCTGCTTGTGTGTCTGTGTGCACCTTCCCCCTCCCCCCTGCTGCAGCAGCCCGGAGCCTGTGTCTGGGCTACCCTGTGGTTCTCTGTGCTGTCACTGAGGCTTTGCAGGGTAGCCTGGAGGCAGCAGTGATGGCAGCAGAGTGGAGCCCGGAAACAGGCTCTAAAACCACATGTGCAAATAATGTATTAAATATATTAACGCAAACACAACGATTATCGTGTTAATCATGAGCATTAACCATGATTAACTGACAGCCCTAGTTCATACCACTATATTAGCAGTATACCTCTCCAGTTGCAAGGATTCAGCAGAAATCAACTAATGTCATATCTAAATGTGTAATGGATATTGCTAATAATAAAAGCATAGTTCAATTCTCCCCTTGCTAGGCAAGAGTATCAACTATGCCAGGGATGGCCAACCTGCAGCACAGGAGCCACAAGTGGCAAGGACAGCCTTCATGTGCTATGTGACAGATTGGGGAGGGGAGAGGCAGAACAGTAGCAGATAGGGCAGGGAACAGAAACAGAGCATTAGATCTGGCAGGAAGCAAAAAGCTGAGAAGTGGATTGGGTAAGAAAATGGGATCAGACTGGCACTCAGGGAGGGTGCAGTGCTAACTTCTGACATGCTTGCTAGAAACGTTCGCCCTCACTGAGCTATGCAGGGATCTTAGACCCTCCTTGCTCATGTACCATTGAGTCCAAGTCTACTTAACATCTAGACTTCAACACTGAAGTTAGCCTCATATCTGACTTTGAGAAAAGACTTCATATAAATAGTCTTCTCTGGAATTTTGGGGTGGGTTGGGGTGTTTTGCTTTTTTTTAAAGATTTCTTCAGCCTTTCATTGTGTACCTGCAACGTATGTTTAACCAAATGGCAAAAACAAACAAAAACATTTCCCCACTTCCAAAAACATTAAAGTATAAGAATGTCAATTTCTCATTAGATGATAAAGCTTCATTGTGCCACCTTTCTCTCATTTGAAGCAAAACGTGCACATGGGTTGTACAGCCTGCTACCATTTTAAACAAAGTAACAGTAAGTCATCCAGGAAATCAAATGTTAATTTTAAAATTTCTCAAAGATTAAGATTATATCAGTGTTTTAATCCATTCAAAGAGCACCTACCATTACTAACCCTACAGAGTGATCCCAACGTTTTAACCTGTGGTCTTGCAGGGGTTTTAAATCCCTTGTCTTTATTTGAGACTAGTTTTTGCTGTGGTCAGCATTTTTTCAAGAGCAAAATGTGTTAAAGTTTGGACCTTATTTTGTTTGTATAGAGTAGGCAGTAAACAAAACCTAAAGGGAAAGGAAGGATTGACTGGAGACAGGGATATCAATGACTTTTGCAAGAGAGCCTGATGCTCTACATGTAGAAGCATTTATGCACTTATAGTCCAGATAACACAAGGGAACTGAACAAGCTCCACAAAAGGCTCCTTTCAATGCCTATTTATTAAACAGACAAAGCACCTTGCATTTCTATGCAAGTTTCACAGGCTTGAGTAGAACTGTAGAAAGGTGTTTTCTTTTATTTTATCATCATGTCAGTACTTGTGTTTGAAGCCCTTGGAACACATTGCTGCTCTGCAAGACCATATGTTAGAAGTGTCTGTGCAACTGCACTTTCACTATTACATGCACAAGAGAACTAAATGCTCTTGTACATACTTAAATGCATGCACATGTGTAGAGGAATCTGAGCATGCAAACTACTGTTTGAGTAAACACTGCAAGCATAATCACTTTGAAAGAAATGAGCTCCTTCAGTCAGCCAGAGGGATTTGCTATGGAGTGACATGAGACTGTCTGATGCATGCTGCCTTCAGTGCTTCTAGCTTCTGCCAGCTGGGAACCTGAACTTCAATTCCCTGCATGGCAGCACAACTAGAGCAGCCGCTCACCTAATGTACTTTGTGTGTTATTTACATCTTCTTAAACTGAAAGAAAAGCTCCTTTTTTTTTCAAATTACTGAGCAGGCTCTCTTCACTGGATTGTAAACAGCAGGATATACCAAAAACCTCAATATACACATATTATTTTCAAACACTTGCAGTCAATCACCACTGAAATAAGATTCTTTGACGCCCATTCATAAAGAAGACTGGAATGCCAGTCACACTTTAATCCAAACCTTTTCAGTCAAACTTCCCTCTTCATGAATCATCATATCCTGTGTCTTATCACAATTTTCAGACACATGACTTGATTCTTTCTTTCTTTCTTGCCTATTGCTCTGCTACCTCAGGGTATCTGCAAGAGTTCGTCAGGGGTCACAGCCCTCTCTGCTGGCCTCTCCAGGTTCTTCAATTTTTTCAGCACAGTTGAGCTCTCTGTATACCCAGAATTTCAAACCCTCTCTTCAAATCTGAAGTTGCTATAGAGAGACTCAAACTCCAATAAGGCTGAAATGTATGCACCTCATCCTAAAGTTTCATTGAAGTTAATGGGACTCCACACTGCACTCAACAATGAGGTGAAGCAGTATTATAATTCATACAAGTCCACCTTTTATGTGATGGCTAAATATTTTTAAGTAGAGTGGCATCTTTTTTCAAAAGATGTGCACTGTGCCTTGAGATAACTCTCCGTTGGGTTTTAGGTGCATCCATGTTACGGTTCCATTAACTTGTACACTACCTCATTAATAAATAACCTTCCCATAAGTGCCTCTCTTTTAAATTGGTTTGTTCTGTTCCACATAAATAATACAAATTTATCTGTTATCAAGTACAACTTTTTTTTCTTTACTTATGTACAGCCTGCGATATGAGACAATGTAGCGATTTAACGTAGGAAGCTGTTTATGTAACACACAAGTGATGACAAGGGACACTGAGGAAGTATTTACCATAGCAGCTGGAACATGTTAACTGGTTAGCATAGCATAAAATGTTTTTAATAAATGACATAAGTATATCGACCATATGTCAATAGTAAAAACAAAAATCTTAAGGAACTATTAAATGGATAGTTATTGTAATTGTATTTTAAGGTGCTGAGGTCATATTTAATTTTGAATCCAAGCTCTTAAAATGTATTTTCTGGCAAGGGCACAGTAAAAAAGGAAACTTAACGGCAGAAAAATGCACATTATTACTATAGATCTCTTTTCCAGCTTACTATTATTGTAATAAACAACCTGAATAAAACTTTCATTATTTTAATCAGAAATACTGTCACCAGCCCCAAACATTCCAGCTTTAAGTTTAAGAGTGATATCACTCAGTTTCTTGCACTAGTCATCTGCCTTACCTATAATCAGCCCCTACTTCTTGCCATAAAACACAAGCCCAGAAAGTTTCATCCTAAATCCAGGATTACCAAAATCATCTTAATTTCACTTTAAATCTTCCCAATCCCAGACTACAGCACTGAAGAAATGTAGTTGTGTTATACACAGGCACACACAGGGTGCATCTCCTATTGCAATAAATTTGAAGCAATAATCTTTGGAGCAGTTGGAGTCAGAGTAAAGTACTCACAGACAAATGTCTACACGTGCACCCAGGACAGCAGCAATTTGAGCTGGGGCACAGCAGTTTATGCCAGCATGAAGGGGAACAGCCAAGATGGTGGCCTATGCCCCCCTCTCCGATTGGCCAAGAGGGCTGCCTGTTGCATGGCCCTGTCTCTCTGTCCATCAGCAGGCGGGGCTGCATGACAGACAGCCTTAAAAAGGTGATAGGAAAAGAAAACAAGTTATTTGGGTTTTGAAAACTTAATGGCGTTTGTAAATTTCTTGAGCCTCATCTATTTGGTGTTTTAGGCTTAAAAATTCATCTTATTTCACTGGTTGGGCTTGTCTGTTCAGTTTTTCTTGAGTAGATAGGCTGACAGAGTAGCAAAAGTTGTAGGGGGTGGACACATATAACTCTTTAAACCTGAAAACGACAGATGTACAAGCCTGTTAAACCAGTTTTAAGTTTTCTGGAATGGTTCAAAAGTGTACCTGGAAATCAGGTGCTCTTTTGACCTGGTACACTGTGAACCAGGTATGTTTTTCATTCAGACACTAAGGCTAGGGACAGAAGTTACATGTAACCCGGGTTAAGTGATCAGAAACTGGTTTAAACCTGTAACAGACCATAAGTTCAGTGCACATAAACCAGTTTTAAAATGGCTGAAACTGGTTTAAGATAAACCAGATTGAATGTAGTATCAGACTTAACTGATTTAAGTCAAACTGGTTTATGAAATTTCTGTCCCAGACCCCTTCCTTGTTTAAGTTAAATTAGCATCCTTGTTTAAGTCCTCCAGCATCCCAACGTGCTTTGCAGCCCTGGGCTGGGTTGTGCTGTCTGCTCCAGAGAGCAGGGCTTGCCCTGTCCCTCTGCTCCCAGCTGGAACAGTGAGGGTTGGCTCACTATCTGGCTCACTGGCCCCCCCCCCAGGCAAATTCTGACTGGGGCCTGGGGTCAGGGAGGGGGTTAAACTCATCTTCCCCCAACTACGGAGCTGCCCTGCTAAAACTTAAGTGCTTGTTGCGACTGTGGACTACAAATCCCAGAAGCATCTGGAAGCAGGAAGAGGAAATGATGAGCAACCCTGTGGAATCCTGCTGCTCTGATGCTGAACTGCAAATCCCAGAGACCTCAGGGGCAGCAGGAAGAGTAAGTGAAAACGCCTCATAGGCTGTTTATAATTTTCAGTTTATAGTTTTTCAGAGAAAGAACTATTTTTGTTCAAGCTTTTATAAATTCTGTGCTACTACCTTCCTTCCGCTCCTCCCCCCTGCCCAGACAGAGCACAGGAAAAGCCTTGGAGTGGCTGGCAGGTGTGCTCTAGCACCCTCCAGCTTCTGGCTTGAGCCACTGCAGGCATGTGGCTGCATTTCCTAAATCAAAAGTGAATGCGTGTTCATTTGCTTATCAGTTCAAGCTCTGCAGCTTAGAGTAACCTGCAAAGACTAAATCAATTTAGCCTCGGGCTTTTTGACTGTCTGTACTTAGCCCAAATGTTGTCTGACTTGATCATCCAGACATCCTGCATTGCATCACTTCCCCTCTCCCCCCCCCACTGAAACTGTTTGCTCTGTTATGCTGCCAGAACCCTACTGCCCCCTCCCCCACATTTTTTGTGGACACTTTTTAAATATAATAAGCTCCTTTGCACTGCTTCCTAATAAAAGCTATCTTTCTAACAACCACCTATGTCTTCACTCCATATTGTTATGGTTTCATCATACCCCTCTCTCCCCTGCCCCCACACCTCTGGAAAGGCAAAAGTGAGTCCAAGCACTCCTCTCAACCCCCACTGCTGCCAAGCTTGTGTTCGGAGAGTTTTCTATAAGGCAGCAATAGCCCATGCAGCTGCCACAGGTACACCACCCCTAAGGGCTGAGGTAAGAGTACACTCCCCTTTCCAGCACACCAAAATTTGAAATGACACCAAGTCACCTGCAAATACACTGCAGAGTTCAGTTAAGAGCAGGCTACTGAACCTTAATGGACTCATGTCTAGGGGTGAAGTGAAAAATGAAAAGCAGAAAAATGCAAATAGCTCCAGCCACAGGTCATCTACACTTTGGGACCTGGCAAGCCCCCTCCCACCCCCACTCACCCAATGAGGCATGCTGGGCTGGGTGCTCAATGTCACTCCCCAGTGTTGGACCCAGTAGCATAACTTTATCGGTGGGGACAAGGGGGTCACCAGACCTGGGTGCTGATTCAGAGGGGGCACCAGAATGGCAGCATTGAGGGAGCCCATGCTGCTGCATCCAAGCCTTTGTTCAGAGAGCCTGTGGTGAGGAAGCAACAGTGGTGGCTGCACAGGCTGCAACTGCAGCGCATCATCGTGGGTTGAGGTAAGCTCCCTCCCTGCAAAATGCCAGAATTTGTAATGATGCCTCTGTTTGGAACCACTGCACTTCAAAGCTTAAAAAAGTTCTACTTGGAATGCTAGGGCACTGTACATGTGGACACCTCTGACCTACAACAACTGTGAAGTGGCTCCTAATCAGCACGGTACAGCATCTCCCATCGCATGGACTGTGGCCATCATGTGGTCTGCTAGTTAATGCTGTGGTGTGTGTAAGGCAGAAGGGAGTGGGGAATAATCCCCGCTTAGAAGGGAGACACCAGGCAGACACTGCTGTGCCTGCAAGTCTTTGTGGAGATGCAGCCAGGGAGCAGAGGAGAGGGGCCATTCCCAGCCAGGGAGCAGAAGCAAGAGGCCAGCCCTGCTGTGGAGCAGATAGCCCTGCCCAGCCCAGGGAGCATGTTGGGATGCTGGGAATGTCTGGTTTATCTTAAACCAGCAAGGGGTCTGGAACAGACATTACATAAATGGATTTGAGCTAAATCAGTTAAGTCTGATACTACATTCAACCAGGTTTATCTCAAACTGGTTTCAGCCATTTTCAGACTGGTTTATGTGCACTGAACATCTGTTCTGTTACAGGTTTAAACCCATTTCTGATCACTTATACCAGCTTATGTGTAATGTCTATCCCTGGCCACAGAGCTCATAACACATACCCTGCTCAGCCCACATTACGCATCCTTGGGACTATGCTCTGCCAACTCTAAGCCACATGCAAGTGACTTCCTTTGCTTATTTTTGCAGTTTTAAAGTAACATTTCCTGCTTTCTTGTCTATTGCATGAAACACCCAAACAATCCTGCCGTCCATAGTCCGCAAAGGATTTTGTTTAATGCATTCCTATGTCTTTGCAGAATCTATTCCTGGAGGCTACCCTAATGGACAATCAAGGGGAAGTATTAAACTGGCTATACACAAGGTGGTGTTCACAGGATAGTGCAAGGAAACCAGTAAAAAACATTTTTACACCAACTTTCTCCAGTTAAAGTAATCTAGGTGTTACAACTGTAAGTAAACTATCTTAACATAATATTTAAGGTGCCAACATTTCTGAAAAACAATATAATCACATCATAGTTTTGAGTTTCAAAGTTATAAATTAGAATTAGTATAGACTGAGTGAAGAGTACTCATTACTTGTCCAGTCCACTAACCCAGTAAAGGCCCTAGCTCAGGAGAACAGTTCTATGCAGAACATCACTTAAACACTTCCTTGAATCAGGGTGTAATGAGGAATTCCATGGGACCCCAGAGTCCAGACTTCAACTCATACACAGATGCTGTGCATTCATATCTGAGCCTGTAG